>NC_092817.1:43816126-44138626 GCF_023375885.2 Dermacentor andersoni
CAGGGCTAGGTGGTTGTCTACCTCGTGTTGTGCTGCACTATCCGGAGCGACTTCATAGTTCACGTCACTAATGCGGCCCAGCACTATGTATGGACCAAAATACCGGCTCAGTAACTTTTCACGAAGGCCACGGCGGCGAACAGGGGTTCACACCCCACTTGGTTTCCGGGACTGCAGCAAACTTGTCTGAGGCTGATAACACCGCGTGCATCAGTGTGTTGCTGCTGACCGATGTATAGCCGCGCGAGCTGGCGAGCTTCCCCAGAGTGCTCAGCAAATTCTTCGCCGTCAGTAGTTAGATACTCGGCCTCTTGACCGGGCGCCCAGCATCGTATGCACTTCGCGACTGTAGACGAGGCGAAATGGCGCGAAGCGCGTTGTTTCTTGTACGGAGGTATTATACGCGAACGTCACGAAAGGCAAGATATAATCCCATGTTTTGAGCTCGATGTCAATGTACATAGAGATCATGTCTGTGACGGTCTTAATTGTTTAATCGCTCTGTAAGTGCGTTGGACTGCGGATAGTAAGCAGTCGTCTTTCGATACCTGGTGCTGCTTAATTGAAAAATTTAATCCAAGAGCTGTGTTGTGAACGCCGTCCCTCTGTCTGTGATTGCAGTGGACGGGGCATCATGACGGCAATACAATGCATGTGATACATGAAGAACTGCTCTATCTCAGAAGCCGTGACTCGTGGGAGCGCCTCTGTATCGACATGGCGGGTTAAATAGTCAGTGGCAGCAATCATCCATTTGTTGCCGTCGGTTGACAGAGGAAAAGGCACAAGAATGTCCAAGCCGATTTGGACGAATGGTTTATGAGGTGGTTCAATAACCCGGCGGGCTTCAGAGACGGTGACATTCGCCGCTGACACTCACTGCAGCCTTTAACATACTGTTTGACGCTTGTCGAAAACCCGGTCCAGTAATACAGCTCGCGCACTCTGGCAAGCGTTCGTGAGGAGCCTAGGGGCTCAGATGTAGAGTCGTCATGGCAAGCGAAAAGAATATCGTCCCGCAAGTCTTTTGGAACCACCAAGAAGTAGGCTTGGTCATTCGAATGGGCGTCTTTCTTGTGCAGCACGTTGTCTTGTAAGCAGAAGGACGTCAATACGTGGTATAGATGGCGTGGGTTGCTTGTTGGGCGGTCCTCTAAGTGGCCGGCCGACGATAAGTCGAAATTCAGCGTCGCCACGCTGCCGTCTGAGCAAGTCCGATGCAGTAACGGTGCCCAGGAAGCTGTTATCGTCCTCTGACTCTTCACTGACAGATTCCCCAGGTGCACGCGATAGTGTGTCAGAGTGTTATAAACGATAGTGACGTCAAACTCCTGCAGCCGCAAGCTCCACCGTGCCAGTCCTCCTGAAGGATAAGGTGTGTTTGTCAAAAAACACACAGCATGGAGGTCTTTCACCTCATTGAAGGGACGGCCGTAGAGATGGCGAAATTTCGTGATCGCCCACACAACCGCGAAACACTGTTTTTCTGTGGTAGAGTAACTCGCCTCGGCAAGGAACAGCTGGCGGCTAGCGTAAGCTATTACTCCTTCATTGCCATCTTGACGTTGGACGAGTACTGCACCAAGACCGATGTTACTGGAGTCAGTATGCACCTCGGTGTCAGCTTCTTCGTCAAAATGTGCGACGACAGGTGCTAACCACATGCATTGTCGTAGTTCAGCGAATGCCGCCTGTTGGTCAGTTGTCCAGGCAAATGGCGTGTCATCCCTTGTAAGGCGAGTCAGGGGTTCCGCTATCTTCGAGAAGTTTTCCATGAAACCGCGATAATACGCACACAAGCCAAGGAAGCGCCGCACGACATTCTTGTCGGCATGAGGAGGAAATGCTGCTACAGCGGCAAGCTTGTCGGAATCTAGTCGGACTCCTCCGGTGCTTACGACGTGTCCGAGAAACTTGAGAACTTTATAAACAAAGTGGCACTGTTCTGGTTAACGCATGAGCTCATCCTAACGGATCGCTTCTAGCACATTCCGCAGGCGATGAATATGTTGCTCAACTATTTCAGTTCGAACATGAAGCCTATTATTATTGAATTTCGGAGTGACTGCAGCAGCAGAGCTGTTCAGTTCTACCGAACCATCTGTGTAGACATGTTGGCGGAATATGTGGACGCTGTAAATGTATTCCAAAGTTGCTTGCTTCAAAGCTTGCAACCGAATTCAGATTTCTTTTTGATATCCGGAGCTGTGAGTAGTAGTTCCAGCCGCTGCAGACACCACAGTAGGGCTTATAATTTTGTAGCAAGCGTGAATTGGTGTTGGCAAGTAGGACTGAATTCTTTTAATACTTTTGGCAAGAGTTGAATGTGGCCTCATTGCTGGCAAGCAAGCAAGATGGTGTGAGGGTATCCGAGTGAGGTGTCGAATGTGTGCTCCCTGGACATCTGTAGCAATGCAGAATGTCAAAGGAGAATCTCTTGCAATGGACACTGTCGCAGTCGGTGACGTAGTTTTTGTAGTCCAAGACAAGTTCTGAGCGCTTGGACTTGCACACTCAGAAGTCTGCGGATATTTGTAGTGCAAGTATTTCCTAGTATAGGTAAGCCGTACCTCAGGAAGCCCAAAAATATGGCCTGTATAATTGCCACATAGATGATACTGCAGCGGCCGAGGACTTCTCGTCGAGAAACGCGAGAAGGTCCACAATGGCGGCCAAACGCTTTGTCAACTACGTGGCGGGAGCGCTCCAAGACCAGTCACTATCAATGAAGACGCCAAGAAATCAGTGTGATAGTCTGTAAGGTACATTTTGGCCATTAATACGCAATGCGTACGCAGCCATCGCTTTGCGAGTGAAAGCAACAAGTGCACACGTCTCGGGTGAAAGCTGCAGGCTTTGCCTCCTTAATTATGTTGACACGGCCGTTGAAGCCTTTTGCAGTCGTGCGCGGACTTGTGCACGCGTAACTCCTGTATTCCGTATGCAAATGTCGCCTGCAAATATGGAGAAATCTATGGTTTGCAGCAACGAGTCGGCGAGACTACGGAGCACCAGCTTGTACCGGGTAGGGCTGTGTACTCCGCCTTGCGGTGCATCACGAATGGTATAGCTAGACGACGTTGGAACATCTTCAGCCAAAATAAACAAAGATCCTCCATTCATAAAGCTGCGTATCCAGCGAAAGGCGTGTCCACCAATCCCTACAGCTTCTAAGGCGGCCAGAAATGTATGATGATCTACATTGTAGCAGGCACCTCTAACATCAAGGAATAAGGCCGCAGTGATTCGTTTCGGGTGTTCCTGGTGCTGCAGATACGTTACAAGGTCAATAAGGCGACCGATTGACGAGCGTCCGCGTCGAAAGCCAGCCATTGCCTCTGTATAAACGCCGCATAATTCCAAGTACTATTCTAGCCGTGGAAGGATCATTCTCTCCATAACCTTGCCGACGCAGCTGCCTAGTGATATTGAACGGTAAGAAGACAATTTTAATGGAGATTTACAAGGCTTGAGGAGTGGAACAATGCGACTGGATTTCCACGTCGTAGGGACCAAGGCCTCACGCCATGACGCGCTGTATAGGTCAAGAAGTGCATCTCTGGCCACTTAGCTCGCACTATATTCCGTCTCACGGGAAGGGGTAATTTTCCTTCATTTTCTTTTAATTCTTTTTCTCGTTTGTCCCACCCTTTTTTCGTCCCACTCTTTTTTTGTCCCACTCTTTCGTTTGTCCCATTCTTTTTCTCGTTTTTCCCAAGACACAGCCGACAGCAGCGTGAAAGCGGAACTATGGTTGCTAGTGGAAGGGAAAGCGCGCGACGATAAGCTGGTTCTTTATTTTATGACGCCAACTTTGACACTCGTTGAAATGGACGACCCTGGCAACGACACATTGTCTCGCGATGCTGGGCTCGACTTCAGCAATTTAAGCACTGATGAACGTGACCTGCGGCTGAGGGATCGCGCTGCCGGCGTCGTTGCGTACTACTACGACGGCAACTGTATGTCATGGCTGTACATATTCGTACATCTGTAGCTTTTCCTTCGTGAAAACCAAATGCCGCACTCACCGCCCCGTCTTCGACCTGCAGTTGTTCTTGCGCTTCGGAGAATGCAGGCAAGACCGACGGAACAGCGCTGCGGGAAAGCATTGCTTTGAAAGGTACTCCACACGACTTCAGTAAGTCGGCGTTGAACTCGTAATCCTCTGGACGAAAGTGCAGCGAGCACACTATGCGATTTTTCGGCTCTTTGCCAACGCGCTGTGGCATAGGTACGGCACTTCGGAGGAACGGAGAGGTTCACTCATTGGCACACAGTTATAAGTAACGTTGGATTCGCCGCTATAACTGCCCTTGGCCAAGTTCCGCGGACCGTTCGCGCATCCCACGACATCACATGGACGTGGCATTCTCGCTGCTTGTTCCAAATGCAAGTTTCGCGAGCGAACAGAACCAGCGCAGCACGACGCGATAACAAAACAACTGAAACTCCAAAGCGCGCGCGGCGCAGAATCGAGCGAAAACGAAACCTTTCGACCCCCATACTAATGAAGGGTAACGTCAAAATCTTATTTCTTCTTAGAATCAAATAGATGTAGACAAGTAGCATTTTCTTCCGTCTTATAATCTAATGAATTGATCTTTTTAATACGAGTAGTTGAGTACTAGTGACATAAATTACGATGAGGAGTGCCTTCGTCATCGGGCTAGTACCGGAATGTCGCTCGGGGGTCTCAAATCGTGTCATGCATTTACCTCAATTTCTCGGTTACTAAAGCTCTGTTCGCGATTATATTGACGCCTTAGACTTTCTAGAGCATTGCTTTATCACTTTAGCTTGACTTCATAGTAACCTTTAGTGTCCCTTTAAGCAGACCTTTTAGCTCATTATATGGCACAAATAAATGCTGATACTTCCAGTTTTCTCGAATTTCCCCGAGTAATGCACATGCTAACAAGCGGTTCCCTCCGCGGGCATCGCAAATCCTTTAGCCCGCTTTCGATAGCCAGCTTAAGGTATCAAACCAGACTTTCCGTTCTTGCTAACCTGCCAGCCTTTCTATTTTTTCTTCTTCTCTTTCTGGCTATCTTTTAGACCACTGTCCTAGTAAGCCTCTTGTTAGTACATCATTCTCACCACTGGTTAGCTTAGACTAGGTTAGGTTACATCATAATGATATAATAAGTCGTTCGTTTTATAGGCGTCAAAGAACCGCGCACTTCAAAAGCTTTCAAAAGAGGCCACGTCGGCCACTCGACTTAACACGAACGTTATTCCGTTATTAGAGTGCTCCAAACCTCGCAGATATTTTTCTCTTTCGCTCAAATTCTTATGCTACGTTTCAATTTTATGTGGTACTCACTTCGTTACTAAAGCGCAAGTTGCCGCTCCTAATGACTAACTTACTCGAGGGACAGGGACATATTTACTAGAGAAACAAAAGAGCCACCTACGAGGCCTGTATATCGTCCGTATTACGCGTTCTATGAAAGTCAGACCCATCGTTGACTATCGAAAAAGAAAAAGAAAAGACAAACAAATGAGGCTTACCCCATACCGCTCCTTCCCCATCGGAAACTTTGCTGAGTTATCGCTCTAACGATTAATTAGCTACGCGTGACTGCGCCACAGTGAATTGTTAGCATAGAGGTTAGGTCAAATATGAGGATCTCTTGTTGCCATAACTTGACTACGTGAGCAGCCAAGGGGATGCTGCCAACGGAGGAGAAAAAAACGAGAATTATAACCATGATGAGTTAGTAGGGACTACGACGCGCAATGGTGCAATACCTATATTATTTTATCCGTAATTAAGCATACCAAACGCCGAAAGAAACAGAGAAAGCGAGAAACAATAGAAAGTGATGTTGCGCATACCCTCGAATTGAGCCGCTGCCTTTGCGATTTCAAGATCTATGGTGACTAAATTATCCAACAGACATCGATTGCCGTAAACTCTAGGAGATGAGCACTTCCATAGCACCTATGAAATTTTCCCACATTGCTCCTTTTGTAACTGATGACTGCAGAGCTAGCTACTCGATACGTACTTAAAGTGAATTTTTAACTCGGGGCAAATAATGATTTCCTCATTTATACGCATGTGAAATGCAGAAATGCTCTCAAGAAACAAGCGCTGGAAGGATACGAATAAGAATTGTCGCATTTTAGACAGCAGTATAACTTGTATAAATCGTAGCAAGCAAAATATTGATAGAGGACATCGAAATTTTTACGAAAATTGCCGAAAATCGGTAAGTTAAAGGCTTACAAATTCACCATTCTGTTCCAAATTGATTACATCACTCTGTAAACTGCATCGGCTAGAAAATTTAAAGTGTGCAAGTATTACGCATGATTTTACTCTTCCCACCAAACTGTTACGCTGCCTCACAAGGGTTTTGCAAGTTGACTCACGAATTACTGATATACTGGAGAGTGGTGTATTGCACATCACTTTCTTTGCGCTTTGAATGCTTTGATAGTTCCATTTTACAAAATTGCGATATGCTTATTTGTTACTGAGTTACGGAGTTGAAAACATGGTACCCAGATATTTGTAAACTTTTCAAATTGCAACAATGTTTGTTTAATTAATAAAGCTGCTTCTTGCAGTCAGTTATCTTAAATTTGTTTTATAAGCAACTAACCTCATCAAATTCGGCGTAGTGAATGCCCAGCAAAGTTATTTCTCCGTTCCAATGCATTATGTGTTAAGGCTTGCATTGGAGCTAGTTGGAATATCATACTTGTATTAAAAAAGTAGCACTGCGCTTCGTATGGGATGTTCTCGTCTCTGCGGTTCAACTTTGCAGCGCTGCTTTTTAAACAAGCGTATTTAGTAGGAGCTCCCGAGCTAAAGCTTCCTTTTGAGGGGCTGCCTGTCGGCACTTTTCTATAGGTGTTTTTTCATGCTTTAAGCTAGCATTACGAGCCGCTAACATCCTGCAAAAACTAAGCATCTTATAATATCTGGCACTCTAATGGGCAAGCTTTCTGTTACGTTGCGGAGCCCTGATTCGATAAACCGATTCGGAACAAATATATACCCTGCAAAAATTAGCATGAGCGAAGCCCAAGAGGACTACTGTGGCCCTCAACGCATAAGTTTAAAGGTTCGCGATAGGGAATAGAAGCTTGCAAGCCGTCGTATGAGGAGATCATTCAAGGATTACGTTCTGTGAACATTTCGTTCAGTTTCGCAAGCCAGCTGTGCCAGTAACAATCCTAACGTCTAGAAAAAATATGCATATAATATCTTTTCAACACGTGCACATGCTACCGCTAGTTAGCTAATCCTCGCTGTATTGAAGAAGAAAAAAAAGAACACTTCAACCCGCCTCATTTGATTGGAAACCTTCTTGAGCCTGCAGTATTGGACCATAGACGAAACCGCAAGGTTACTTCGACTCGCAATGGGTTGGCCCAATTTGTTCAGCGCTTATTTCCTATCGTCTCTTACGTTTCGCGTAATAGCAAACAAAGCTCTCCTCCCTAAATTCCAGCCACGTACGCCGTTTCTTTCAGATGTATTCCGACCAGCGTAATTTACATGTATGCACTTAGACTTGCAGATAGCGATTCGGATGGCCACGGGCCGCATTTTGAAACAATACATCAAAATTTCGACTTTTTTCATCGAACCGGACGCCGTTGCGGCGGTTTTAAAATTGGGATCAGCCACTCGTGGCGACGGTCGGTATAGAATGAGCAGAAAAGAAAAGAAGGTAAGAATTTTAGTCCTATAATGCTCAAGGTATCGTATATGTTTCGTATCGTATCATATCGTATCGTATCGTATACGTATACGCTTATTATAATGCCTCAAAATGCTGATTTAAGCGCGGGACACCTAAGGCAATCTCAATGGTTACGTTTTTAAAAATGCTGGAGTTAGGCTTCAGCTGTGGATAGGGGAACAGACGAATTGCAAACTATTTACTATAATAATTTCATTGCTTTCTTGCATTTTCTGGTACAAATGTAATCTTCATGGACAGAAATAAAGGCGAAGAAATTGTTCCAATTTTTCTGGATGCGGACTGTGTTTGGGCATCACAGGGTTAACCAGAAAAGTGGCTGGCTGGCTACCCTTGCGCTAAGGAATGCCCACACAGAGAAGAAAAGACAATGTGAATGCCTGGTAAGAATGAAAAATGTTGAATGAAAGTAACCTGTAGAACACACTGCCGGAATTCTGCATAGTGCGCATTCTGGTGTAATTTCCTGTACTAACTCTCACAAGTTGTTTCCACCACCGTGCAAGCTACGCCTTCCATGACGCGCACCTTAAATTTCACGCGCGTGGGTCAACTGATTGACAAAGCCGTAGCTTTCACAGAGCTGCCAATCCGCTTCTGCGATGGAGTGTAGTCTCGCCGGCACGCACTTTTCGTGGACGCACTGATTGATTAAAGAGTACGTAGCTTTGACATGCGCTGCAGACCAGTTTTTAGGCGAGGTATAAGGGCCTCGCATGAAGGTTTTACGTGGAACACCAGCATGTTGGTCATGCAAGCGTCGACAGAACTGAGCAGCCGAGTCACCTAGCGACCCAAGAGTTTACCAGCTCGCAGTTCTAAACACTATTGAGGCAGGTTATATTGATGAGTACCACATGAAAGTTTTAATGTATTTACCTAGTAGGCTGTGTAAAATTTTCTCAACTCTGAGGACCACATCGGGTATATATTGGTGAGCATAAATTATTTGAGTAATGTGAGTGTTGTCCATCATAGAAACAAAAGATAAGAAAGTATTCATGGCGTCAGCAATATTTCGGTCACCAGTAAGCACGTGACCATCACGAGTTGAATTGGCCATCTTCGCTGTTTTTTCCTTTCTTTCTTTCTTTCTTTCTTTCTTTCTTTCTTTCTTTCTTTCTTTCTTTCTTTCTTTCTTTCTTTCTTTCTTTGTTAAATGCTTCAACTTTCACCACCGCTCAACGAACTACTGGAGATCTGACGAGTGCTTCTTGCACGTTGAGCATTGCATAGAAACGCAGTTGTTCGTTTCCGATCAATGAGCACACGCTCATTAATTATGCAGGCCCGTATTAGTGAGATGGCCTAAAGCAACTTCCGTTGAACAGCCCCAGGGCTCCGATAATATTTAACCGCAGTGGGTTACGAAATAGAGCCACAGTTCGTGAAGACCATCGCCTATATACTGACCAGGTTTCCGCAATCAAGGAAAGCACTTTTAGGTGGCTTGAATTAATAATGTGCGCGTGCTCAGCAGTCGGAAAAGTCAAAGTGGAGTTTCCTGATTTTCTGGCCATGCTAAGGGCGGAAAACGCATGCTTGTGGCAAACGTCCGCTCAAAAATTAAGATATTCTACCCATCAACAATCATCAACCATCAACAATGCTTTCCAGAACGAATGTAGCAGGCTTTCTTTATATCCCCGGCCGCGCACTAAATTTTGTTAATCATAGTTTGCGTTGCCTACTTACCACACAAGCGAGCAAGGGCATTCAACAGGAAGTGCTTTGTATAACTTAGTGCTTAATGATATTTACTTGAACAAATAAACGTGCGCTAGTCTCAACGAGGTTAATTTTCACAAATCTCATTCCTAGGTTTTAACGTCGTTCTGTAGTTACGTTCCACGAACAAAATTTGGGCGCCGAGTTTCACCGCATTGGAGATAACATGTATTCAACGTTCATATTAACTAGATCTCCTATGTGAACGTACCTTAGCATAGAAAAATTCTCAGAAAAGAACATGCAGAAGAAGGAAATAAGAAATCAAATAACAAACACGGCACAACAACAACAACAACAACAACAACAGCAACAACAACAACAACAACGCGGAGAAGCTGCTGCAGGGTTTACATCTTGTCTTCTATGAACGACTAATGTATAGCATAGGCTCCGCTTGGAAACTTGCTCGAGCGGCGCAATCTATCCTCTTTTGTGCGGAAAATGCAACGGTTCGTCTCATCTCAGGAAAAATACCTTGAGAGCTCGATATCAATTGCTTTGTACGCAAATGCACCCCAGGTGACACAGCATAATAACTATCTATTTTTTTTTTAAATCTTACGCTTCGTGGCAAGTTTTGTTGTATAAAAAAAAGAAATACCTCTTCGGTAATTATGGGTGTCAAATAATTCAGTTGAAACATTCCTGCAAGTGCTCGCAATGCACAAAGGTGACCGTTATTGTTCTGATTGATTGATTGATTGATTGATTCCCAATAAGGTTCCAAATCAGGTGCTATGACAGACGCTGTAGTTAAGGTCTCCGGATTAGTTTTTGCCAAGTGGACTGACAAACGTTTTTCACATATGCCGGAAATAGAAGACGCATCCACGAGCTCAGCAGGCCAACCCCGCAGCCGCCGAGCTTGGTCATTCATTTAGGTGCTGAGAATAACGGTGCATCAAGACGAGGCAAAAGCGAAGGTATATGCGATGTTAGTTACTTCTAAGATGTCAAATAAAATAAATCCAAATTCGTTCGTTGCCTGTAGCGCTTAGTATAGGGTGTTATACTTTATCGTTCGTCTCCCTTTGACTCTACTTTCCGTGTGCTCCTAATAATTGTGTGATTTCGAACGCTCGCAAGAGTTGTCCTGAGGCAGCGCCTTCCGATCGTGTCCCCGTCTGTTCCTCTGTTTCTATCTTTTTTTCTATATTCTCTGCTGTGGGGGTGCGCGACAGCAGGCGCCTGCCGAGGTATAGGCGGCCTCTCGAGATTCGATTCTTTGCTTTCTCCGCCGCGTGCTCCTATAGCGGCCACCGGAAAGCATTTGGTCCATGTCGTACGAAAACCAGTTTCAGATTCGGTCATGTTTGCTAACCTTGTGTTTGTATCGAAACGAAGCCTGATAAACGTTCGTTGTTCTTTCCGGAGAACTTCGCCTAGAATCTCCCTTGCCGCACGCGCGGTCGCGCCTTCCCCTGTAGCTGGGACCGGGTGTGCGCATGCGCGGAGCGGCGAGTCGGCACAAAGAGCGCGCCGGGGCAGGCGTGGTTGACTCGGCGCCCTGTATGCATGGCGGCTCGGAGTCCTCGAAGCCGTGGGCTGAGAACTTCAGAAATCTCTCATATGCGTTGCGCAACGTCCGCCGAGATCCCAGGCCGTATTGTTCGCGCGAATAATACGGCGCTTAAGGTCTGCTAAGTTCCGCTTAATAATAATAAGTTCTGCTTGGTCACGCTTCCGATGTAACATTCGTGGTGCTAGCAGCAGACGGATATATGTTGCGTCATGCCACAAGACGCACCTGACCAATAAAGCCCAGCTTTGGCTAAGGCTTGGAGCTGACATTGACTAATTAGGGGCCAAATAGAAAAAGTGTGCCCACGCGTGCGTTGATGGCCCATATACCCGGCCATTGTGGTTGACCAGCGAGAGAACTCCAACCACACACCACAGAGCACGTTCACCTACAAATGAATAGTGGTCTTGCAAACCGGACGACATACGAGGGGTGGAAACTTCTACCCTATACACTGCAGCGCACGGTTTTATAGTCAAGCACCGCACAAATGGTGAGGCGAGGTAATTACCGACGGTGCTCGCTTGCGCAAATGTTTTTTCACTTCGTCTGGTCACTGTGCTTCGTCTGGCGCGGAAGGCTCGAGTGGTCGGCGCTAGCACTCCAGGATTCCTTCCTTTTTTTTTTGTTCTGAGTTGCATTTGGCTGCCAGCAATATATTCTTATGCTCGCACAATTATGATCGCACGGATATTCATGCAAAAAAGAAGCGGTGGTCTGGCGCTCAGCGCCAGCAGGCGCGCCACAATTCCGGCGATGTACCAGAGGATCCGGGCAACTCGGGGCAGAGGACGGAAGCGTCGCGTTAAGCTACAGTGGGAGACGGAGGGCGCAAAAGCGGCGAAGTGCTGCGGACGATAGGCTTACGTGGAGGAAGCGGCCTTCTTCGGGGAACACTTACGCATGCAGCGACCGGAGCCTGTCCAGCAGCGGCGCATTGCCTAAAGTTGTGCCGGCTTTGCGAAGTCCTCATGAATGACGTCGGGATCATCGGCCGGCAGCGCCTACGCAGCGTATTGCGCGAGCCCCACTTCCTTCATCACGGTAACACAAGGGCAGACGTCAAAGTCAAGGCCATCTTCGCGTCCCCAAAGGTCGGCTCGCTTCTCCCTTCCACGCTTTCGCCGCCGCCGTCGTTGCTGTTGCGTTGTGTGGCAAAACATTCTGGCTCTTCGCGTCTTCCATCGACTTCGCTTACGTTCGCCGTCAACAAAACATCCCAATCAAAGCTGAGCATGCCGCTTGGCCTGGCATGGCTACTACACAAGTGGCAGCTGCAAAAGATTAGCTCTATCTCGCGGAGCACATCTAGCGAACTAGATCTGTGTCATGAAAACCTGTTGAAGCAACGTAAAGTTTTTATCGTCATGATTACCATCATCGCAATCATCATCATTAAGAAAATATCATTACGATTACCCGAGGAGCCAGGAAGAAGCTTCATAAGACCACAAAGGAAGATATATAATTGGAAATGTAAAAGCCAGCGAGCAGATGGTCTCCTAGAAAGGAGCCTTTCCTTTCTATAGATAATGGGAGCTTCTCGTCGTCCCTCATCAGCTCAGAAAGCCTAACTTTCATTTTTCGCTTTCACGAGCGATTCTGTAATACTGGGACACAACATCCTTCACTGACCAATTGTAAGCACGCTGCGACCTTGTCTAGTGCGAGTGATTAGTCTGAGCTCCTCTATTTTCACTCTGTCCTTGTTTCACTCGGCGAGCGTGGTGATAAAATGCGCGTAGCCTGAGAAACAGTGGTAAGTAACTCAGTCGAAAAGAAGTGGGTATTTCTTGCAGCCGCAAAGAAGTGGATAAATTATGGAGCGTGTCTTACTGACATACTTTGAAAGCACTTCTAGTACAGAATGCCGTTGCGGCATCTCTCTTAGAAACGCCGGTTTTGTGAGGAGCTTTAGTGTAATGTTCTTTACTGTTTCATGGTTCGCGTCAACAGGGACAGGGTGACGGATCGTCAGAGTGAACGAATTGCTTTTGTATTTTCGGTTGTTTCTGTTATCCCTAAGCTTGACCGACAAGTGCTACAGGGCGCCTGCTCGGTTCCACTGCTGTAGCTGCTAAAAAATGCACTGTAAATTTCTGTTTGCCGGCTTTCTTTTGCGTATAACACTCGGGCGTCGTAAACAATGAGATGCTACACTCTGAGCGAGGTGTCAGACTGTAAATCGAGCCCTCTTCAAGAGAACCGAGAAAAACTCACTTGAGCTCATGTGTAAGCTCAGGCGTCTATATGATCACGAAGCATCGCCGCTGAGGAGCAAGCTGTCACGTAGCGCTCGTATATAAGATATTGAAGTTTTCACATTGAATCTTCTCTGCAAGTGCGTGGCATCCATCAATATCAGGTGGCGTGTGTGTGTCAGGGGGGGGGGGGGGGGGGGGAGGTAGGGAAAGGAGCGTGCGCGTATGCACGTTACATTTCTGTATTCCATATTTCTTATGAACTGATTGAATAGCATGGCAGGCGTATGCCTTTGCTAACTTCTCCAACTCTCATCTCTGTTTTTACAAAAGCAAAAAAAAAAAGGCAAGGTCACTGACCACCAAACTCCTCACGGGTCTTTCGTATTAAATGTTTCTCCTACGTCAGACACAGAGCAGGCGTTCACAAATACGCGCTGTGAACACTTGTGTTTTTGATCAAAAGTTTTGTTAGATTAAACGTTCGCTCCAGTCCGAGTTTGGCAGGTGCCCGTAGATCTGTTGCAGTTCGCGCTCTGTTGTGTCTTTTCACTTCGCGGTGCATTTAACGCTGGGTCAACGTTCAGATGCTCTTTCTCAATCTATACGATGTATCCTGCAGGGCCTAATACAACACAAAGCAAGAGGAAATGTATGTACATAGTCTGTAGTGGAATGAGTCCGTGTATCGATTTCTAGACATTGCGAGTGAAGCCAACGTAGGAGCTCTGATATACCACCGGCTCTTCTTTTTGCGTAGCGGTCACGGACAGCGCCGCTTCAGGAACCAAACATCAAATACAAAGATTCGCTCTCTTCATTCCAGAAAAAAATGGCGTGAGAATTAAAGAGAAAGCATAGTACACGTGCGTAGAGCAAGAAGCCTGATTACTGAGGCAATCCTAACAAGGTCACCGAGGCATATCGAGAAAGAAAGCAACAGGGGATGTCAACTGTTTCTGGTGGAGTGGCGTCGGCACTAGCGGTCACTGCACCCAGTTCGTGCATATTCCTTCAGCTAATTAAATTATCTCACAGCGCTGCTGGTTACCGCTATCCACGTCTGCTGCAGACTGACGAAATCCAGTTACACGTTTCTCTATTTTGGTCTGCTTCAAGGACGACGTTCACATCACATTTATGCAAACACGCAATTTATAGCTTCCCATTTTTTTAAAGCGAGAACCACCAAAGCATTTTACATGGTTTCGAGAGACTCTCTAGCTGTTGCTTTCAGGGTCATTAGCATCATCACTCTTCTGTAGCAGAAGCCTCTGTGGGTGAAACGAAAGCTTCCTGTGTTCCCACGCTCCGGGTCCGACAATCCGAATGCGACACGTACGAACCGCCATGCTGCAGTCGTGTCGTCGTTGGTATTGTCGCCGTTGTCATGTTTGGCGTCGGCATCCTTATTGCTGCCATGTCACAGCTGCTCCTAATTGCACCTGTGCGTTATTTGGGTAGGGGAGGGGGGAGGAGATGCCGACACCTTTCTTTTCTTTCTTGAGGACACGATGAAGGCAGTGTAAAACGTAATAAAGCCGAACCATATTTGCTGTACTATTTTCTGTAGGCGCTGCTTAGAATGCAGAACAACTAAAGTTATGTAGTGGGGGAACAAAAAGTTAGCGAGAATTAAAGGTGAGGTAAATTTAGCAGCCTTATCTTGTCAGTCAACTATACGTGGCGAATTGCGTGAGTCAAACAGTTTCTCCACCACAACAAAGGCAATAAATATGCCACTTCACGTGCTAAGCAGCGACCGCGCAATTCTTCGTTCGACTCTATATGGTGACCGAGCACGCCAGCGTGTCCTCCTGAAAGCACTTCCTCGCTGCTTTGTTAAAAGAAGATAGCAGTTTCGTTAACCTTAGCGAACAAAATGAAATAATGAATGAAAACGCTATCATCGTTTGGAGACGTCCGTGCAAGGAAAACAGTAATAATGCTTCGATGAGTAGATTATGCCGTCAAGTGGAAAGAAGATTACACCTGGAGGCTCATTGGTGGAAAGTGAAAATGCTATTATCTTGAGGATGACCACTGAAATGAAAGGCAGGCTTCCTAGAATCAAGGCGTAACGTTTTACGCCAACATTAAAAATAATATTATACAAATTATTTACGTTATGCAGTACACTTATGGCATGAAAATACCCGTACGTCATGTACATGTAATGTGGCGCGTATGAACGGAGACGCGAATGGTCAACCTGGAAGAAAACAAACTTTGTCGTCCGTATCTTTGGCTGCTTCCATAGAACAGCGCAAAGCAATATTTTGAGAGATGTCTCCAATGGAAGGCACTATTTTCATTTGATACCCATTCTACACTGTCGACCAGGAGAACGCCCTCGGCGTCTCGAAATGCGGTCGCCCACTTGAAGGCACCGTTCGCAAGTTCTTTCGGTATTGCAGCGGCCTTTCTGCCAGAAAGTAAGATTGTGTGTGTGTGTGTCTTATGATAAGACACACGCATGTACGAAATAAGTACATAAGACTCATGTGTATTCCTTTCGTTCAGGTATTTCGCGCTGCTTTGTAGTTCCTTATATATCCGTGCCTCGACTGCATTGACTGTTCCCATGTTTTGGTGCATAGAGCATGAAGCTGTGTGTCGCCTATGCCAAGGCCTCAAAGGTAAAGCTCAGTCATTGTATTGGAATGGCGGATTCACCAATGTGCGCTAAGTGCCAGTGTGAAGGGACCATCGGTTATCTTCTGTGCCACTGTTCTCGCTTCAATAATCAACGCGAGACTCTCCAGTGTGCCTTGAATGGACTGGATGACAGGCCATTTACGGAAGCGAAGATCTTGGGAGCCTGGCCTCACAGTTCATTAGCCCAGAAAGCAGTTCGAGCGCTTTTTCACTACCTGAAGGCAACAGACTTGAGTGCCCTATTATAGACATCCTACACTTAAGTTTTCTCTCTCTCTCTTTCACTCCCCATTCCCCTCCCCGCGTGTAGGATAGCAAACTGGACTCAGCCTGGTTAACCTCCCTGCCTTTCCTTCTCTCTCTCTCTCTCTCAGTCATTGTAAACGTGTGTTCCACAGGCATCTATATTTGGTTTGCCAGGCTTACTGGTTGTCTGCCATGAGGCCATGCAAGCGCTATTGCGCTTTCTGCGATCTACTGGCCTTTGCGAACGTCTTTAACTGGAACGCCTTTCGTGTGTGTGGGTCTCCATGTGTGCGTGTTTTTTAGCGTTTTCCTCTCTGTCATCTTTCTAACCCCTGTCTTCCATCCCCAGTGTAGGGTAGCAAACTGGAGACTGATATCTGGTTAACCTCCCAGCCAATTTCCTCTTCATATCTCTCTCTCTCTCTCTCTCTCACTCTGAGTATCTTTCTGCAGACATGGACCCGCCGTGGTTACTCAGTGGCTATGGTGTTGGGTTGTTGAGCACGAGGTCGCAGGATCGAATCCCGGCCACGGCGGCCGCATTTCGATTGGAGCGAAATGCGAAAACACCCGTGTACTTAGATTTAGGTGCACGTTAAAGAACCCCAGGTGGTCGAAATTTCCGGAGTCCTCCACTACGGCGTGCCTCATAATCAGAAAGTGGTTTTGGCACATAAAACCCCATATTTGAATTCCTGCAGACAGTGTCATCGAAAACTTTCTAAAGAACCATTCCAAAGGCACCCTTCCGTTAGACTCTGCTGTCAGCTCAGCGAAGTCTGATGTTCACAGCACCCCCGAAGATAAAACCTACAAAGCTAAAAACCGCTGACGGGCAACTAGTCGATGAGCAAAATTCTTTCCAGTGTATTTCACTACCTTCAAAGAATATCTGGAATACACTGAATAAGAAGAGTCGTAGAGAAAGAAAGCGGCTCAGCGCTATCCTTTGTTATTGCGAACAATGGCATTCGTGCAGTTTTCAAAGGAAGACCTAGAAGGAAGAATTCGACCTAATAAGGGATACCCAGGATTTCATTGAGAAAATAACGTCTATTGATTTTGCTCTTATTCTTTTCTGCTTCTGGCGCCGTTTTGGAGAACTTCTCTGAAAGACCGCAACTGATATTTCAGCCGCGTTGTTGGAGGTGTCAGAAGCACACCTTTGAAGCTAGTCCATGTTAAGAATAATGAAACCCTCGAGGCAGGAGGTATAAAAACAAACAAACATTGGCGAATCAATTTCTAACTCCCTTTCAGCCTTTCTTTAAGTACACCTGCGTTTGCAACGGAAAAAAAAAATGAAGTTTTAAGGATAAACAAAATCATTGACAACACCGTCTAAACCAATACTTTGCATGAAATGCTAGTTACAGATGACACTCTGAAGATGCGAGCGAACGGGCTCTAGATTTTCTTGGCAGAAGTTCTCCTTCACGTGGTGCCTGGATGAAGAGATGTGAAGACAAATGGCGTAGGCACAGTGACTTCATGAGTTATGAAAGTCCATAGGCCCCTGAGGTGCATATGGAACAAATAGGACAAGGGACATAAAAAAATCAAGCGACGTTCTGACAATGCCGCGCTCCTACATGATTACAATATCTAATTTAAGGTTGACTAACAAAATCAATGTTTTCAAAAAAAGAAGTGCGGCTCTCCGACTGAGAAATTTAGATCCTCGTAGAAAGTGCTCTGTGGTTTGATTGGTGTGAAAAATATCGTGGTCAATGGCTGAGAACATTGCCGCTTCATTCGCATACTTTCAGGGAAAATGACGAAGCAAATCCCTAACCCTACCACTACCTAAGCTAACGAATAAACGAGATAGTGTCTTTTATTATTTAACTATTTAGGACCTAGAGCAAAATTATTAGGTCAATTTCCGTGTTCTCATCTATTCAGTCATTGATGAAGGAGCAGTGCCTGGAAAAAATGCTGGCGTGAGTGAGCGGTGATAACGAAGAAGAGTGTGCCCAAAATGTGGGTAACCGTGAGCAGTTCGCGCAGACTAAGCCATTTGTGAATGATGTTCCTGGTCTTAAATCATATCTCAAGTGCTTGTACTTTATACTTTGATCTTTACTGTTCAAAACGGAGAGATTATTTTACAGCAGCTGACCTGCCCTAGTAAACGTCTATATTCGCCCACGTAAAAGATTTATGCATAGCATGTATGCTATTGCGCCGACAAGGTGAAGGGTGTGAACAATAACGAAGACACTTTATGAGGTCCACATTATTTGATTTTCCACTTTGTCGGAAAGGAATGTAGGGACTATTCAGGAACATATATATATATATATATATATATATATATGTTGAGACAGAGAGCTAACGTGATGGAAAACCAAGCAGCTCATCACGTTCTTGCGGTTCATTGCGTGAATCTTCTTCTCTGAGAAGACCGGGTTTGTCCGGAACACCATCTGCCCAGAATTTAAGTGTTGTCGCAAATCAGAGAGGCATGAGGCGTCGTAGGCCGAGGAATGCTAATCACACTCGGAATTCGTTTCACAGAACTCCTTCATTACTGAAACTACGCCCTCTGAAATCACAAGCTCGCGCTAATTTGCGTGTGGTGGGGGCTGTATGAAAAAGAATAGCGCCAACCACAAAAGTGGGCTAATTTTCATTTCGAAGAAATCGCGCGCACATATGTTAAGCGCTATCTGCTGAGCCTATTGTTTTTTGGATGCCAGATTTACTAAAAATTTCCAGAAGAGTTTTTCTTGCGATTACTTGTACCATACTTCCGCTTCACGAGACTGAAATAACAGGGCATCATGGATGCTTGCCACAGGAGCGTATGTTTTGCAAGGTATAATGTTTTGAAATATGCAGATTCTTCCTCTGCAGGTAAGTGTACATCAAGGCTTCTCACGCGCGTCGGAGGAGCGAGCTTGGAAAAGAAGTTGGGAGAACGGGGCTATAATTATTTTAACATCATTCAACTATACTTGCTCATTCATACTGCTCATTAGGGGTCCTAACTATGCGTTGCCTACCCATAACGGTGCTGCAACAACAACGAAATAAGTTGCTAGGCAGGTTGTTTCATATATGAAATGCTAGCGACGTCACTCCCCCCCCCCCCCCCCCCAGTAGCAAGCTGCCGTTGCCGCGGTAGCGTGCTCAAGAGCAATCTTTACCGGGGAGTGTATGCGGGGCGGGGCTTCGCATTGTTAGCTGCAGCGCCTTATCGTCAAATATGTGGTTCGGATGCTTGTTTTGTGCTCGTTAATTATTGAAGAGAATGCTGCGCTGTCTGTTGTACGTGTCGATAACAAATAATGTATGCACTTTTCGCTTCGATCGCTGAAGGCTTTCTTTTTTTCGTAAAGACGACGCCGAGAAAAATCCCGACCGACTAGAGGCTAGCAACTTCGCTGTAGAAGTAAATAAATCTCTTAACACGCGAACAAGGGGGAGCACAGGCGCTGCTTTGAATGCTGTACTCAAACACCAAGCGCGTTTTGTAACTCAACAAAGGGCACGAGAAATATGTGTGAATACAGGGAAACCTGGCATTGTTACCATAACGTGCGTATACCCCTCAATTGCGAGGGCGAAAAATATTTGTTCTCTCAAACAATTTACGAAGCGAGCGTTTCGTAAGAGTTTTCCGGAGGAGTTATTACCCTAGGCGACGAGCAAAACGAGAACAACGTAAAAGCGGGTGCCGCTTTTACCGCTCCAACTTTTACCTTGTTTTCGTTTTGCTCATCGTTCTGAATTTCCCCATCACCCGCCTTCTGCGTGTTTACCCTAGGCAACGTTCATTCTATACGAGCAAGAAATTTCGACATGTTTCGTGTTTCAATAGCAACGAACTTTCGAATACTTGGAATGGCGGCAGTAACTCAGCTTATCTCCAGCGTAGAAGCAAAAATTTTTATTTTTATTAGCGTCTCACGAGAGATTACTTGAAGAACAGGTAAAAGAAATAACTATTTTTAAAGAAAACAGTTCTACCCCACACACACGGAGCCTCGGTATAATTTTTTTTCCGTAGTAAATGACAAAATGAAGGGAGTGACACTGTATCAACCCGCGTAATTTTACAGCTCCAGACTAGAGAACGCCGGCGCCGCTTTGCGTTTCAAGCAATTGCCCTAATCGTGACAACGGCGAGTCGCAGCTGCACCGACAATCAGGCAGTTTCTGCGACGTGTATTTCGCGCTCAGCATCGCTTGCAGTAAAACGATCAATAGTAGAATTTGCTAGTTGCTTGTATCCGACGACACGACAGGTTGCAGCAGTGCATGTGCTGCAGCTGGAATTATTGTAAGCTTTTTCTTGGCAGGTATTCAAGAAAACGAGTGTATAAGTGGCGATAAACAGGGGAGAATTGATTAGCATAATTTGGGTAGAAATTCCGTCGTTTCCGGATTAGGAAACTAGTGATCACCACTCACTAGGTGTTCACGGTTGTGAAGCCACTTTTGAAGCTGACGCTGGATTTGACCAAGCCGAACGCCTAGGCATTCCAAATGACGTTTTTCCTGCTCGTCTAGTGGCTTATTTTCATTTTTTTCCTTTTGCGGCACCTTGCCTAGAGTCCTGTGTCGAACTCGTCCTCATCGGCGGAATGATAAAACTGGTTCGGCAATGCGCTAGAAGCAACACGTTAGCATATGGACTCAAGGGTGGACCAGGGCAACGAGACAATGACGAGGCACGAGCCGACTATCATGATGCGGACACAAACGCATTCTGTGCCAAGAGGCAGCCACTTCATGTCGTAATGTGGCTGGCAGCGGCTTGGCCACCGCTGCACGGGTGGCACGACCGCTTGGCTCGCTCGCTCGATGCTCCATATTAACGTCGCCTGTCTACGAACGAGAGCTCCGACACAACGTGCGCGGTAATTTCGTCAAGAGCTAGGCGGTTTGGATCCATGTCAGGGCGTGTTTCGGAACGTAGTCAAAGCCCCACGTTGGGCGCCAGTGTAAGAGTGCAGTGGCCTCAAACTTCTCGCTTGTAGATCTAACCTTTGGCTGGAGCGATTCACTTTCTTGCTTTGGCGTTGGCTTTTGACTATGGACTCTCATAAGTGTCACGCTAGAGCAAGGCCTATAGAATTTTACCAAGTAGACCCCTTTCACTCATTGCTGGCTTTCAATCCTCCAAGTGGTTATTGAATAAATCTTGTAGAAAAGAAGGGAGCCGGTAAATCGGAGTTGATGCGTTAGGAGTCATCCTATTCCTCTTGCCAAATTTCAATTAAAATTATAGAGAAAACAAAGGAGGGTGCGCTTTTCCTTTTAATATTGACTGTTTTGCATTTTTTTTAATCACTGAGCATCAGGGGCCCAGCCAGGGGGGGGGGGGGGGGGGGGTAGGCAGGGCTTATGGGGCTTCAGCCTCCCCCCAAAAGTTTTTCGTACTGTCTGCATAGCCGACCAAAACAACCCCCGGCGCCGGAAATCATTCTGCATTTTGCCTAGAATGTCTTTTTCAGGCTCGAAAAGACATTTCCGCGCGAACATTGCGAAGTCGGGCCGGCTCGGGGAATAACATGAGCACAAAGCTTCAAGGACGTTTTGATGGCGAGCGGGCTCGTCGCGGCATCTCGCGAAGGCCGCGGAACCAACGGAGCGCATTAATTTCAATTCCGAAACGTTATGGGTATAACGTTCTCATACACTTTTCATGCGAAAGGAGCGTTAACATTTCGAAAGTCGTGCTTTACATTTTCAATTCCGGGAAATTGCGGGTTTATGGTTCTTATAAACATTGGACGCCAAAGGTGCATTGAGTTTTCTAAAGTCCTGCATAGGACCATACAACGAGACAGGCCAAATCAACAAACTATCAGACAAGTTGACAAAGCGCGCAGCGAGGTCCGACTAGACGAAGCGTTGTGGTGGTTCATTTGTGCTGTCATGTCACAGAAAAGAATATCAAAATTTTTTTCACGTGTGCCAAAGCATCCATGTCAAGACACTAAAGCCAGCAAAGGTAACTACGCTCTTCTTCTCTTTTTGTAGTTTGACTTTTATTCGCGAGTACACATTGAGCTTCTTTAATTTTCTTGTTCTCTCTACCCGCTGGCTGCCACAGCCAGCCAAAGCGCACGCGTTTTTCTCGTGTTGCCCCGACCAACGCGCGGCGCCCTTCCGTGCGCGTTCGGTTTTGTCTGGACGAGTGAATTTTCGCCTGGCAGAGTTTTAAACGCTTTCTGGCAAGGAGACGAGAAAAAGAAACAATGGTCGCTCGCCGGTATCACTGTGGGGACTCGACGGATTGCACCGCGTTCGCTTGAGCGCAACCTCTCCAGAAAGTTTTGTATCACCGGTGTAGGGCACCGAGCAGTATGCGTCCGCTTCTGTGTGGACCGAGCGTCACACGTATCCTTCGATGTTCCTTCGGTAGCTACATTATAGGTGCCCAAAGTAGGCGTTCGATTGTGGCCAACATGCTTTCCTTCGCGTTTTTTTTTTATTTCGGTGTCCCCGCCCCAAACACACAAAAAAAAGGACATTGTTGCGATGCAGCAAATTGTCGCATGGTGAAAGCTAGACTTTGTTGCTTCTTATTTTGCGGAAAGTAATGGTCCACGGGACGCTTCAGTTGCCGGATACTTTTATTATATTATTGTGATAGCAATTATATGGAAACTCTAGGCGCATTCCTGCCGTCGCCATCGCCCACATGCTCCGTATAAATAAAGTCATATATGCGATAAGATCCTGACCGCGCGCCGCATGCTGTATGTGCAAGTGAAAGTGTAGGGGGGTGGTGGTTGCATGGGTGGGCCGACGATGGTGGCTCGGTCTTGTGTGAGCTAAGGAGAAAAGCAAGGAGCAAGCGCGCCGCCTTGCGTCGCGCGTGATACATCAGGGGGAGTAGAGGGTGGGTGGGTTGTTACGGGTGGGGGGGGGGGGGCTTTAGGATTCTGTGATCTGTGAATCTATGATTGAGCAACATGTTTATTTGCCTTGTTTGACGCATTATATAGACTGACTTTTCCTTAGACACGTAGATTTATTGGAGATTTTACCTATATTTAAATATCTTTTTACGAGGTTTTTGCATACGTGCCGTGAACTTTGTTACCATTGACAGTTTTTGGCCTTTATCAAGCTGCATGTTCGCATTTCTAATTCACGAGGGCATGTCAAATGAAAGTGAGCCAACCCATCCCGCTCAATAATGGTTCGGTTCATTATCTGCGAGGCATGTGCGTAGAACACAGGCATCTCTCATGTACAAAAGTGAGACGCAGGTGTGGGGATAAATGTTATTTAATGCTCTCATACAGTGGGTTCAACATGGTTGCGTGACATAATGTATGCTCCAAAAGGGGAACAGGGCGGCGTCGTGAGGTTTTTGACAGCTCAAGGTGTTTTCCAAAATAAATTAGTCGCCTTATGGCTGCCGTGTACGCTGCATTGCATTGCATTTCATTGCAATGCAACATTGCATTTCATTGGCCACTGTGAAGCGTTCGAGCAAACTGTTCAAAGAAGGACGTGAAAGTGTCAAACAGGATCCAAGACCGGGCCAAAGTCACGTGCAATCACCCCGAACACAATGCAAAGGTTAATGAGCTTATGAGGTAATAACGGGGGATAAGCATCGATGAACTGGCCGAGTGAGTGAATATCAGTCACGGTTCGGGTCACAACACAATTCATGAACATCTTGGTTATCGGCTCTTGTGTGCGCAATGGATGCCCAAGATTTTGAACCACCGCCAGAAGACGGAGAGGTTCGGCCCTGCCTTAACTCATCTGATCCGGTATCACAATGACGGTGACGACCACAACGAGCCTCAAACACGACGGAAATGCTTACAGTGGAAATATTCGAATTCACCACCCCCAAGGAAAGCAAATGCCATCATTACCGCCGGAAAGGTATTGACTTTCTTGCAATCGTTGTGGGCCATAACTGATCGAATTTGCTAAACATGGAGAGGCTATCGAACGTTTCCGATATTGTGAAACGCGAGATCGGCTGCGTGTCGCAATCAAAAACAAAAGACGTCGGAAATTGATGAATGGGGCCATCTTGCTCCACGACAATACCAGTGCCTTCGTCGCCGATGTGGTTAACACAAAACTGGCAAAGTTCAAGTGGGAAACGCTGCAACATCCGCCATACAGCCAAAGCCTGTCGCCTTGAGACTTACTCATTTTGGGGCAATTGAACGAAACAGCTGAAGGGAACCAAATTCGCGTCGGACGATGCCGTGAAATAGTCAGTTACAGACTTTTTGAAGTATCAACCTAAGGAGTTTCATGAGACGGTAACCACGTGACTTGTTAATCAGTGGGACAAATGTGTAAATGCTCATGGAGACTACTGGTTTGTCATATATTCGCATTTGCTAACTTTTATTTGACTCGTGCCCTCGTATATTTCGCAGAACTCCTGCTTTTTATATGTGCTCTAACTATTAATTCGGTGCAATTACTCACTATACACGACCGATGACAGCTGCTCCTGCGCAACACATTGGAATAACGAACAGCGTAATTGAGATTTTCCCCTGGCGGTTACATATGTACAAAAATGTAAACAAGGTTGTTGAATGACAAAATTTCGTTAAAATATTTATCCTCAACTTGTTAATTTCATGGTCCTTACATTTTTCATAACAGCGTCAGGCACTGCTTTGCTGGTTTCGAACTGATATAGTTCTAATTTTCTTGTGATATTTTCTTTACTTAGTAAATAGACAAAAAACATGAAAGTATGGATGTCAGTTATTTCAGGCACAATTTTTGGAACATACCAGTATATTCTTTTACGAAAAAGTACATATTTTACTTGGCTTGACAGTGCGTAGCGTTTCAGAATTCGTTTCCAGCATCTTTGGGAATGGCAAGGCAGTTAGTATTCATGTTTTTGATCGCTTGATGAATTTTATAAGGAGGAGGCCGAGCTGAAACGTGAGCCTCCCCCCCCCCCCCTCCCCACGAAATTTCTGGCTACGCCACTGCTGGATACCCCCGAACTTAAGCTATAATATAGGTAACGGAAGAATGCGCGACTCGAAAAGCCAATTGCACATTGTTGCGCAGAAGGTAAGGTAACACTTAAATATCGAATATATCAATTCTAAAAGAAAGCGCAGCCAGGAAAGCCGTCCTTGTGCGCCGCTTTGAATTGGAGCGCACGGAATCACTCAACTCGCTTCTTCCATCCTAAATATCTAAAGTTAGTAATCTTAGGCTGCACGTATAATGCATTTAGTTTATACAAGATCCCTCGCTCGGCATTCAGAAAATTTCCATCTGCACCACCGGCTGCATGCCCCCACAATAGAGAACGCATCGTGTGCAGACGGCCAAATCTGCTCTAATTCAGGGCGAGATGCCCAATTTCCTTACCGCTGAAAACTCTCGATTGTACGGCGGGGTATAAGATCTTCCAAGCAACCGTAGCGTGCCCACCGCTCTCGATGCCAAATTGAAAGCCTACTCTTCTGAAACACTTTCTTTCTTTCTTTCTTTCTTTCTTTCTTTCTTTCTTTCTTTCTTTCTTTCTTTCTTTCTTTCTTTCTTTCTTTCTTTCTTTCTTTCTTTCGTCAGAAGAATTTCAGCTTCATGTTTTGAAGCATTCCAGAATCCTTGAGTTCAGTGGGAGATATTTCGGCGGTTCCCGGCGTCGGTGTAAAAGCCATGCACAGTTAGCTGAGAAAGCTGTGCGTATTATTCGTACGTTGCGGTAATATTTTTCATCTTTGATTTATTTTCTTTCCTGTACCTTTTTTTTATCACCACTGAAAACTGACCTTCTATTATGGTTGTATATAACTGTAAGTTATTGGCCCATTGCCGTCGTGTCAAGAAAGCATTCACCTCGTCAACCTAGTAAATGAAGTATAGCTCCTTAGTGAATGCCCCTTCCTTTCATGCGAATGGAAATAAAGGAAATTGAACTGAACAGTAAACACAGCACACTTATAGATTAGAAGCACTATACAGAAAGCGACGACAATATGCATACGCACAAAATAAAATTATTCTGCACGATAACCTAGCTTGTGGCTAATGCAAGCGTTACATTTGTACGTTGTAGCTTTTGGGAATAACTATAGGAAGCGCGTTCAAAATAATCGTGCTAGTCATCATAGTAGTCCGTGGGGCTTCCAAGTCCTTGTTTCAGTGTTGCCGCCATACAGTGTGGCAAGCGGCCTGCAGAGAAGGGAAGCGTCGGCGGAGAGGGTGTACTCGTAGCACAGGCCACGTGATCGTTGGCGGAGCGAGCCTTCGCCGGAGCAGGTGCGGAGGCGCCCGACGCACATGAGCAGGCCAAACTGGTCAGAAGTCGCTGGTGTCCTCCCTCTATATAGGCCAAACTACACGTATACGCTTGCCGGTGCGCGAAAACTCGCCCCCCCCCCCCCCCCCCCCGCCCACGTATGCGCAGATGGCGCAGGACAGAGCGTACGCGTCGAAGCGTGGCGCGAGAGGTATTCTGCAGGAGTCCACCTAGTGTACATGTCCATTTCGTCTGCTGCTAAGAGAGAGAGAGAGAAAGAGAGAGAGAGAGAAAATGATAAATGAAAGGTAGGGAGGTTAACCAGAACTGAGCCCGGTTGGCTACCCTACACTAGGGAAAGAGAAACGGGGACGGAAAGATTAAAAGAAGAGAAAGTCCACTAGAGATATCAGTCGGTCACTCAGTCCGGATCACAGACGCTGACTCAATCCGGTCGCTTTCAAATATCGCAGCAGCGCTTTTGTGGCCTTTTGTAGCTGCGATATGCGAGGCCATGGTCCCAAGATCTTGTTCAAGGTGAACGGCCTTCCATCTAGTTGATTGAGAGCTGAAGTTCTGATTGTCTGTCGCACCTGGCTGCTGCGGACGTACAGCGCAGCCCAGCCAATGCTTCAACAGCAGAAGAAATGGACATGCCCACTTGGCGGACTCCTACACAATACCTCCCCAGGATATCTTCTCCACGCGAATGTTGGTGCTCTGGTTGCATCACAAAAATACGAAGCGATGTCTACTATATTTCGTTTCAGACATCAGGGGCGCTACGACGTAAAACTATTCCAAACTTTTCTATTCCAATTCTGCAATCAGCCCACCGCGATTGGTCAAAAACTTTTTGGGCCACCCCCACTTCACCTGTCTGTCACGCGACGTCACGAAAACCACGATAGCTCCCCATCTGATATGACGTGCACATTGATTATGCATAATTTGGCCGAACAAGACAAAAATAGTTGTTTCTGCTTCGACTCCTTTTTGCCATTAGCCCTCGGTTATTGGTCAAAAGTTTTCGGGCTGCACCTACTTCACCTGCCTCTCACGCAACGTCACAAAGCCGCAAAAGCTTACCGTGTCAAAGTGACGCGTACGCGTTAAAGATGCATTAATATGCCGAACACAACTGAATTTTCTTCTGAATAGCCGCAGGCTGGCGCGTTCCGAAAGGAATAAAATATGGCTGCCACCGATCGCTCCGGCACTGGTCACTCGACCCTGCCAGAGAGCATGGGTTTATTTGCGTGTAATAAAATCTTTTGCGTGGCCGTGTAACATTTTCGATAACTTTCAGCACGTTTACGACCTCGTTCCGCCAACTCTTCCTTGCTGAGGATCCATTTTTTTCGTAATTCTTAAGCTTCCGTTGCATGCCGCCGCGACTGTCGATGAGCCACCGCAAGCTAAGTAAGAGAAAGCGGACCAATCGCAGAAGCCGGCATCACCCTCTTCATCCGGTTATCAATATTCAGTGCAGTGGCTCGGCCCCATAGAACCCCTCTCCACTTTAGCATTCTCCTCGCCTCTTGTGAGCCAATTAGACAAGACAAGCCGCTCAGTGCAGGCAATGTTATTCGTTTTTCAAGCAAACAAAAGTCACCTCCTATGAACGAGGGGAGCATTTGATTTGTTTGTTCAGACAACCCTGCGGGGGACCGCTCGATGCTTACGTCGGTGGTTACGCAAATTTGCCGTCAGGAAATTGGAATAAAGACAAATTGGAATAGTTTTACGTTATACGGCACCAGATGCAACGCTGTGGAAGCTACGCAAGAAGTTCGGTGACGAATATGTATCACTCCGCGCGTTCCATCTGTGCTTCGCTGCGCGCTAACGGCGTTCGCTCGCGCGATCGTGCACGTGAGGATGCCGTGTGGGCTACCGCCGGGGGCTGCCAATAAAAAAAAACACGAGAAGAAACGTAGGCAAAAACAAATTGATCTAAACCAACCCATTAGACAGTAGTATACTACAGTTTGTTTGTTTCTAAGAATTGACACTTTCTTCATTGAATACTGAACCTATATAAAGAAGAATTTCGCACAATTTCGATCAAGAACACTTGTAATTGTATTTGCAAGGGCGGACACAGTCATTGGAAGAAGTATCTCTAGCCTCCACAGCGTTGCATCTGATGTCTGAAACGGAGCATGACGGGAAAATAGTGAGCCAGGTGGGCGCGCGTCTTGTAGTTTCAAACCGCCATTCGTCGCGATGCGCGGCAAACGCAAGGCGCGTTGTCGCGAGCTTTCGCGCGCAACAAGCGCACATGTAGTTTGGCCTCAAGGTCTTCAGAGCTTGCGCGCCACCAGTTCGCCTGCTCCAGCCACCAGCTGAAGCACGTCTTCTTGCCTTGTTAAACTGTTTGATTGGTTTCCCTAGCCACGTGCTTCGTTCTCCCTGCTTTCTTTGACGGAGGTGACGATTATGATGAAGATAATGATCTTGGTTATGATTATGACGATGATCCGCATTTATGACGCGTATTGCTCGCTAAGGGGCACAGGTCGAGAATCGGATGGAATAAGGTAGTGTAACAGGAATACTTATTCCAAGAGAAGAAATAGGAAATGGAAAAATGAAAGGTCGAAAGAACACAAATAGTACATGAGTCAGTTGTGAGACACTCAACTAACTCAATCAATATTATAAACAAGGTTTTAATGAAGGAGAGTATAAATACCGCATTAAATAGTAACTGGAGGAATTAATTTCTCTGATGTAATTGTGAACCGAAAAGGAGCATAAACCTACAAAAAGAAATCGGCCCAGTGATCGTTTTTCCCTCAAGAAATCAAGTACAGCGCAACAAGCACACATCTTACTTTTTCCGTGCTTGTGGCACTCGTTGTTTTCTACGTGAATATCGAAGAAGTTCTGTGAATATCATGCACAACTTCTTTAGTACTTTGACGTTTCATTACTTGGGCTTGCTATGTATAACCGATCAAAGCTGGCGGCATGTACTCTATGACACAACTGATTAGTCTTTGAGACATGTGCTCTATATTCGTTTCCAGGCAACGTGGTTTTGTGCATAGCTATGGCATAGCCTGTTTGGTTTCCAAGACAACCATCGCAGTGACCTCCCCCTTCAATAAAGCACGCTCATATGCTCCCAGTGCTTCCAGGCGAGGGAAAAAAAGAAACGAAAAGCAGCTGGCACTAGTGCGGTGGTGTTTCCGCAATAGCTATAAAAAGCGGAACACATATTATGACGATGGTGGCGCTTTTGTACATTGAGGTTGCCCAGACTCCGCAATATGTTAGCAACACTTGCAATGTTTCTTTTATATTTCTCTCGTGAGACTTGTTTTTCTAGTATGTGCGCGCCTCTGTTGCTGATGAATGGGAAAAGAAAGTTCGGCAGAAAGAGTTAATAGTGCTTACGTGTGGGAATGCGAAAGCATTGTAGTCGCGTTGTGGAAATGTTTTCGCTTAGGTATTCATGCTTATGTCGTCGTGCACGTTGTAAGCTTGCACGGCATTCCTTTTTGACTTTGCGTTCCCTTGCTTCGTCTTCTGCGGCGTGCTTCCGTGGGCGACCACGTTTCACAGATGCCGCTGAGGTAGACGCTTCGGAGTGCATCACAGTAGACACAGCACCGATAAAATCCGAAAAGCAAGCGCGAGAGGCAGTGGCGTGACATGTGCGATGAGGCATGTGCAATGCACATTTAATTATATACACTTAAGGGCAACAGAACTGGACAAGCGGCTGTAACCTCAACAGATGCTTATAGTGCTGCAAGTGCTACTGTGATGTGTGATGACTGCATGCGGTGACAGTGACCGACTGTGATTGTATGCTTATGGTATGGTATGGTAAAACTTTAATGAAGTACTGCAGATCGTGAGTCTTCATGAATCGGGCAGCTTCCACGTGGGAACCGGAAGGCCGAGCCTCTCGGCTCGGCCTTCCGATGATAATCTTCTGGTTATCGATGATAGAGCGTGACCGGGCACACCGCCAGAACATGTGGTCTGCTCCTGTCCTTCTTTATCTCTACTATGCTATCGCTTTGCCTCCACCTCCCCTCTCTCTCTCCAGCGTAGGTTAGCAAACCTGATCTTCCCATCTGGTTAACCTCTCTGCCTTTCCCATTCTCTCTCTCTCTCTCTCATTCCATACACTCATGATTTGGCGTCGAGAGTGCATCGTAGTAGACACAGCACCGATGAAATCCGAAGAGCAAGTGACACGAGAGAGGCAGTGATGGAGGAGGGGACGTGACGTGTGCAGCGACGCACGCACTAGGCACAACTTTGCTCAATCATAACCGTGGAGCCACTGCGGTGTGGGGAAAGCGTGCTCGTCTCGCATCGCAGGAGCCCGGGTTCGGTCCTCACCCGTACCGAAATGTACCAAATCTCCTTTTCAATTCCCTAAATTGACTTTGTTTACAAAAATCTGTTTGACGAATTCGACGTCGATCCGGGAATGTTTTACGTGTTATTACTCGTCGGCCGCCGGCCATTTTGGGTACCATCTTTCGGTCACGCCGCCCCCGACAACGCCGGATTTTTGCGAAATGGGACATGTGATGCTTTTACATCATAATAAAAAAGAAAATTGAGGAGTCATTCCACTCTGTGAAGGTGAATGACTAGCGAAACTGTAGCACATCACATAGGGTTACACAATTTTAGATGTAATATTTTCATCATTTGGTAATGGTAGTGACGATTACTGTGATATACAATAATTGGTTCGGTTGCTACCCTAGACGGATTCTTGCCCAAAGTTAAATCTGTGCATGACCGTTGTTGAGCAGTTGAGTGACATGGATTGATGATCAAAACGTGAACAAGGTGAATGCAGGAGCTACGGATTGCAGGTGAATGCAGGAGCCATGGATTGATGGAGCACTTTACACCGAACTCTTCCGGCACAAACTGGGCGAACCATTTCTTGTCTGGTTTTAAAATGTCAACATTAAAGTCTCCAACGGTGATCACAGGTGCTAGTGTCATTGCGGCTAACCCATGCAAAATAAGTGCGTGGTCATCAACTTCTCGACATCACACTTGGGTGATGCCTGGAGATATATAGAGACATATGCTCAATGGATATCACAATTCCGTCTTTCGTCTGTACGGCACAGACATCCACACAATCGGTGGCATTGTCCTCTTGCGAGTCAAGGGTGTATGGTTGTACATAATATTGTCATTTGCGTATATCGCAACGCCTGCTGCTGGTGAGTCCATGTGCTGTTCACAAAAAATTCCAGTGCGCCCCTCAAGTTGAAACATTGCAGCTTGGTTTATTTATTTAATTTATTATCATTATTATTATTTATTATTATTATGGGTGGAGTGCTTGAAGCCTGTTTCACCTCCGCTGCGGTTCAGCACGGTCCACGCTCACCAATTTATTGTTGACGTACAAGCACGAAAACTACATGGAACCCTAGCCATATCCAGCTTCGCTGCATAAGCGTCACGGAGAAGCACTTGCCTAAATTTTCTCAACCACTTGCGAAGCCAGTGGTCTTACCGCATTACGTAACGTTTCACCCGTAGAAAACACACGCAAGGCAATCCGTGTAAGGATATATGCGGCTAATTACGATATACTTGAGATCTACTAAGGGTAATTGCGGTATACTTGAGATTTACTAAGATTTAGAGAGATAGAAGGGCCCGCTCAATCAAGAAAGAAAAATAAATATTGATCGAAAGCGCTAATAGAAAGTTGGCTGTACTGTTTGACTGACCAGTTAGACACTATCTTGTAGTCGCCGAGGTGGAGGTCAGCGCGCGAGTTTGAAGTGCCATTCGTGTTCGCCGAAACGCTTAACGCTTACTTAGATTGATTTTTTAAATATTATATTCTCTTCAGTCTAACAGTATTATACATATTTGATAGGACATCGCATACATAAAGCTCACGTGATTATCCCCATCCGCTACACGGGATCATTAGGTAGTAGGAATATACATATAGTGCTTCTCGATTGTTTTTGACTAAGAAATGAAATTTTCGTTCGTACGTGAATTTATTCTCTGTTTTTATACCAGCGTTTTATATTCGTGTTCCCTTGTGCCTACATATAGCTAGAAAAATGTCTGCCTGCACTAACCACTTTAGTTTTTCAGCTCTGCACATGCATTGGTACTGAATTTCTTTTCTTTTATTTTGCGACAATACTCCTACCGATAAACGTAGCCATGTTGCGAAAATAGCTTGCATTGAACCCGATGCTACCAATATGCCGAGCTTTGCTTATACAGAAATCCATCGCAAAGACCTGCCAGACAGACCAAGTTCCAACATGCTTAGCAGAACATGAACGTGACTAACAGTGTCAAATGCCCTCTTGAAGTCTAGGAATACTGCTATAGTCATGTTTCCACGTGCAAGCTCGTGCTCCACACAGGTTACTATACCTAATATTGCATCCATTGTGCATCTATGTTTTCTAAAACCTACTAAGTAGTTGGACAACACCTTCGTTTCATTACACCACCGTTGGAGTCGCGCGTCAATCATTTTCTCCATCACTTTGCACAAACAACTTGTCAAACTAACTGGGCGGATGGATTCAAGGCACAAGGGCGTCTTACCAGGTTTTAAAATTGGTATGATTCGAGCGACTTTCCAAGAGTCAGGTACAGTTTCCTCTATCCATAGGTTATTATAGATGTCTAAGATAGCATTTGTATCTGTCGATCCTAGGTTTCTTAGCATATTGTACGCAATGCCATCCGGCCCAGCAGCAGACTTTTGGCGACATGATGCAATTGCACATTGAAGCTCGCTTAACGTGAAAGTATGATCTAATTGAGGATGTTGGGCCCAGTAATAAGCAGTAATTTTTCGCTTAGCCAACATTATTGAAATATCAAATTCTGCACATTGCGATGAAAAAGCAGGTCTGGAAATAAGCTCACAAAATTCATCTGCAACTATTATTTCACACGTGTCCCGAGCTACAGCGAGAGCACGAAATGGGAAGCTCTGTGTTACAAGTCCGCTTAAAGAATGAATTACTAGAAAAATTCGTGGGACAGACGTGTGAGGAGACAGCGTGCCGCAGAAATCGCGCCAGTGCCGTTTGCCTAAAGTTTCCATTCGTCTGCGCATTACATTGTGTATTTTCTGAGCGTTTCTGTATGCTTCTAAACATCCGCTCCGTCGGTAAGCTCTTTGGGATCGGCGTCGTATGGCTCCTAGGTGTTCATACTCTCCGTCAACTGCAGCACAATCTTTTGGAATCGGGACCTTCTTCGTGCATATGTTCATATTATCCTGCAAAAATTCTGTAAATCTTTCCACTGTTGCATGTTGATTAATTTGATCAGTTAGGCGGTACCGAAAAGCTTGCCAGTTGGTTAGCCTGCTGTAACGCCTGATATCATAGTGCAAGCTAGGGTGATTAACAAGGATGGGAAAATAATCACTTCCACGCGTTTCCATATCTGTTGTCCATCCCACACCATTCACTAGATCATGTGAACACCGGGTAACATCTATGCAGCTTGAGTAATTATATCCACGAAGGAATGTTGGCGACCCATCGTTTAAAACAGTCAAGTTGCATTTATCTATAACGCACTCAATAACGTATTTCACGCCAACTTTGGTAACTAGATATGTGACACTGGGAATGTGCCCCTCTACAATGACGAAAAAATCTCCCTCCAATTTTCATTATGCTTAGCGGAATCGAAACCTCGTCACGATGGTTCCTCAAGGACCGCAACCCAACGCATTAGCAGGCTGCGCCACAATTGCACTGGGTATGCGCCGCTTTCAACGAACGCTTTCTACGCCAACACCTCAGCGAGCTGCGCCATGAGTGCACTGGGTAAAGGCCGCTCTTCAGTGAACTTCTCAGCAACTTGTGTCACTGAGTACGTTCCTCCGAATGTGCGGCCAAGCTAGGGAACAATTCTCATCTTTAGCAGGCACCGGCGCGCCGCGCCTCTCGTCTCGGACACCACGCACGCGTTTCTCGGCAGTGCCACTAGATGGCGCAGCCTGTCAAGAAAGAAGGGCGAGAGAGGAGCCTGGATGCCGCATGACGCGTATCTCAGCGCTCGCACGCATCGGCGCGCCACGTATTTCGGAGGCCACGAGCAGGGCGCCGACTGTTTTAAGGGAATCGCAAAAAAAAAAGGAGTCTCGCTGCTGTACAAGCCTCACACATATCTCGTCTCGAAGGTAGAAATACGTTATATCACTATATTGATTCAATCGTAACGCGTTACCATCGACAGTGATCGTGGAATGGGCTCTTGCACAACTTTTTTTAACTATTGCTAACTAAAATATGCCCGTCGCCTCACGGACGAAGTATTCTCTGTTTCATTGCCGAAGTCAACTTTCTGAACCAGAACGAAGCGGCAAATTGGAGCAGATTATATGTCGCAGACTTAAGCTTGCAGCATAATGAGACTTCGCTAGAAAACTACAAGTTTCTTCTCTGCACGTTCCTCAGCTACAAGCGGTCCTAAGTAATTACGTACTTCCAAAATGACACATCTGGAAAATAGATCGGCTCCTCGGAAGAAGAAAAATATTTTTCCGCGGGTCTACACTTTGCTTCGCTAACGCCTGGACACATTGCAAATAAATATATATGTGTGAATGTGATATATCGTTTCCCTAGTTTCCTTTTCTAGTATTAACTATACTATTTTTGACGCTAGTATAGGAATTTGCATAATCTCTGGGATTCATTTTTGATGGCTGGAATAGGCGGAGGCTTTCTTAGTGGCCTACTTTCTCATGATCACATGATTTAACACACACAAAGGACGACAAAATCTCACCTCATAATACACACAGGAAGAAGCAGCCAACCAAAGTATTTCCAAGTGCGAAAAACGAAAATAGAATTACATTGCATGAAAGAAGTAACATTGTAAAGACGCAATATCCGCTTCGATCAACTCGCAGAACTGTGTGAATGGCATTATACATTGGCAGAGGAACGTACAGAATATTTTATGTGGTAGTTGTATTCAATTCTTCGTCTATTCTGCAGCTCAAATTTCACTTTTATAGCTGTGTTGTACGATAAAAAAGTAATCGTCTCAAGGAGAACGCGTCTTTTATAAGGGAAGCATTCGACCCACATTGCATAAGAGCTTGAAAAGCGAATAGGATCACTTAGTTGTCTCAATATGTGTCAAACGCACGCCGATGTGAAATCCTTAGCACCGAGCTGAACGTTCTTGTCCATCCAGAGAAGAAAGTGCGTTCAGCACAGACGCGACTATAGAACTCGAGAAGGAACTTTTCAACTGCAGTTTATGAGTCCGCGTAACGTATCTCTTGTAACATCAGTTGAGCTTGAGGCACAGAGATATGAACATTCTCTTATGCAAGAAAACATTCTGCCGTCAGCGTTCCTGGATGATCTGCCATTACTGAGTAGAAAGGCAAAATGAATATGCCTGTTGACCATCGCGTTCCGCGAAAGGTTTTATATAACGACCATCACGTGGAATGGGGGGTGGAGGGGGTGCGCCGGGCGGACGTGAGAAAACAGCGGTACACGCGAAAAGACCAAAGAACAATATAAACTATCATTCAGTTCGCAATAGCAACTCATAAAAAAAAAAACGAAACGTGTTTTTTTATATCCGCATGCTTCTCTCGGTGTTTTGTTCGTATACGCACGGATCTATCCCTGGATCCATGTTTTTGTTCAAGAGGATCCATCCAGGATACAAGAACTTAAGCCTCGCTTTCAGACTTGCTCATTCCTCTTACATGCGTGCTTACACTTGTTTGTGTGCTTTTGCGTTAAACAAATTAATATATAGAGTCAGGATTCAACGAACAAAATGAAAGACCACTTCGCACTTGCTTCTGCTAATGCATTTGCAAAGTTGTCGCTTCGACAAGTGTCAGTCCGACTCACGATTATAGCGACCGGAAACAGAAAACAGTGGGCGATCGTGCTCTGCCTTACTGGCGAAGTAGGATAAGAGGCATGAAGACCCAATCCCCGTTGCTATCCAAAAATGCGTTTAGCATGTTTTGGAACGGGGTTATGTCTAATGCTATGTTGCGCTGTTGGTTATAGGTGGCACTCCTATTACCACGTTTGGCTCCGTTATATACTTAGAGGTGCGCAATTAACACGGCAAAAAAAAAATTCATTTATTGATTCGCCCCTTACCCTTACGCGGTAGCCAATCGGTACTTCGAGCGCCAATTCCTCAGAGACCATTGAAACAACATGCAGCGTCTGCAAGCACCATCTCAAAACAAGAGCATCTGCGTCTTCGACCAGAGGCGCAGCGTCTCGACGAAAGCGTCTCAAAACATAGTAGCTATCACGAGTGAAGAATGCGAGAACCCTTCCATTACAGCCGGCACCCCCGCACGTACCAACGTGTGGTTTTTTCCCGGTGCGTTATACTGCACCATCTTCGGGATCGGCCCATGAAGACGGTTAGACGATCACAAGAAATTGCGTTTAAATCCCAAAGAATGTTAAAGGAATCAAGATATTAAGAATATGGCAATATTTTATGTAAATTCTATTACAAAAGAAAAGAGCAGTCACAACAGACCCAGCGGTACGGTAAGGATTCAGCTGCCTCAAGGTTTGTGTTGCTAACGTCGTCTGATCAGTGCCTAACTTCCCGCTAAAAGAGCTCCAAATAGTAGAGTGAACCCTACTCGGGGAACTCGGAAAGAGAAAATCCGAAGTGAATGAAGACCGACATTGCGCTTAAAGCTACGTGCAATCTTCAAATTAATAAGACATCGGCATTTGTAAGCGATCATACTGTTTGAAGGCTGGCTTACCTGAAAATACAAACACCTAAAGAGCTCGTCTTATTTTTTTTTGTCAGCGCGCTTTCTGTACCTTTTCGAAAGCTTCGAAAACGCATGATCGATCAGTCGTTGCTTAGAAAAATGGCCGCTTGACATTCTTTATAATCCAGGGTATATATCAGGCAAGATGTTGGAATATATATCTCTGTTATTTTAAATATGCACGAAAGTTCAGGCTCCAGCCATCATACCCGGAGAGAAAAAGCTCTTTTGCTATTTTTGATTCTTACATTCTCGAATTTGTGATTCAAGCAAGATCACAATGGAGCACGCGTGCAATGCGAGAAAAATGCTCTCGCAACTAGCAACATTGTGATATACTGCTACATTCATGCATGCATGCAATAGAGGAGCAAGGAGAAAAATATGGATTCAGGTCCAGGTAAGTGAGCAGCCTCATAGAAGCCAGGCTGTAAAGCAAGTGCAGAAATATGCACAGGGCATGTTAGTTATGTGGAAGCCCGCAAAGTGGAGAAGGGTTCATGACAGGGAAAAAAAATGTCATCCACCCGACTGTAACACGAAACTACAAATGAAACCCATACGGCTTTCTTAGTAGAAAGCTTGGCAGATTAAGAGAAAAAAATGTTTCTTCCCTTGCGGAGCTTTCTGTCGGCGAAGCACGTATCGGTATCATTATGGGTTTGTGCTGTGGTGGCTAGCATATCTTGTTACAGTCGGGTGGATAGCAATTTTTCTCTTTCCGAAATATGTCTGCTCGCTTCTTGCGTATCTCGAGCGTGACCACGTGCCGTGTCGTTCCAACGCAAGTGACTGCAGATAAAGACTGTTGCTGCTAGATGTGTGTTCGCCCATCCGTCCGTCCGCACGTTCATCCTTCCACATGTCCGTCCGTCCGTCCGTCCGTCCGATTGTCTGTCTGTCTGTCTGTCTGTCTGTCTGTCTGTCTGTCTGTCTGTCTGTCTGTCTGTCTGTCTGTCTGTCTGTCTGTCTGTCTGTCTGTCTGTCTGTCTGTCTGTCTGTCTGTCTGTCTGTCTGTCTGTCTGTCTGTCTGTCTGTCTGTCTGTCTGTCTGTCTGTCTGTCTGTCTGTCTGTCTGTCTGTCTGTCTGTCTGTCTGTCTGTCTGTCTGTCTGTCTGTCTGTCTGTCTGTCTGTCTGTCTGTCTGTCTGTCTGTCTGTCTGTCTGTCTGTCTGTCTGTCTGTCTGTCTGTCTGTCTGTCTGTCTGTCTGTCTGTCTGTCTGTCTGTCTGTCTGTCTGTCTGTCTGTCTGTCTGTCTGTCTGTCTGTCTGTCTGTCTGTCTGTCTGTCTGTCTGTCTGTCTGTCTGTCTGTCTGTCTGTCTGTCTGTCTGTCTGTCTGTCTGTCTGTCTGTCTGTCTGTCTGTCTGTCTGTCTGTCTGTCTGTCTGTCTGTCTGTCTGTCTGTCTGTCTGTCTGTCTGTCTGTCTGTCTGTCTGTCTGTCTGTCTGTCTGTCTGTCTGTCTGTCTGTCTGTCTGTCTGTCTGTCTGTCTGTCTGTCTGTCTGTCTGTCTGTCTGTCTGTCTGTCTGTCTGTCTGTCTGTCTGTCTGTCTGTCTGTCTGTCTGTCTGTCTGTCTGTCTGTCTGTCTGTCTGTCTGTCTGTCTGTCTGTCTGTCCGTCCGTCCGTCCGTCCGTCCGTCCGTCCGTCCGTCCGTCCGTCCGTCCGTCCGTCCGTCCGTCCGTCCGTCCGTCCGTCCGTCCGTCCGTCCGTCCGTCCGTCCGTCCGTCCGTCCGTCCGTCCGTCCGTCCGTCCGTCCGTCCGTCCGTCCGTCCGTCCGTCCGTCCGTCCGTCCGTCCGTCCGTCCGTCCGTCTGTCTGTCTGTCTGTCTGTCTGTCTGTCTGTCTGTCCGTCCGTCCGTCCGTCCGTCCGTCCGTCCGTCCGTCCGTCCGTCCGTCTGTCTGTCTGTCTGTCTGTCTGTCTGTTCGGACTGCGCACTAATTTTGACCCCCCTGACGTTGGTTAAGACAGAGAGAAAGAGATAGACAAAAGGGAAGGAAAGACAGGGAGGTTAGCCAGTGTAATACCGGCTGGCCACCCTGTGCTGGGGAAAGGGGTAAAGGGAATAAAAGGTGTAAGAAGAGAGAAGAAAAACAAGAAAAATTCACGCAGTAACGCGATGTTACGCGCAACAACAGTCAAAGGCGGTCGCACAATTCACAGGTCCCTAAAAACTTCAGCAAAGCTAGGCCTTGAGCGCCTAAACCCGTCTGGACCAGTGTCTTGGAACTTTCTCTTCTGTGAAAGGGCGATTGTCCAGTTTTTCGAGCGCGGTCACGAGCACTTGGCACATTGTAATGTGGACAGTCACAGAGGAGGTGCGCGATCGTTTCCTCGCAGCCGCAGGTGTCGCAAGCAGGGCTGTAGGCCATTCCAATGCGGAAGAAATACGAGTTCGTGAATGCCACGCCGAGCCATAGGCGTCACAGAAGTGTTCCTTCCGCTCATGGCAACCCTGGTGGAAGACAGAGTTGCAAACCTGGATCCAATCGGTGAAAACGTGCGTTCGTGAATTCACTGGTGTTCCACAGAGTTTGCGTAAGCTCGCGTGCGATGGAGCGAAGACTTGTGCCTGCATCTGTTCTTGACAGCGGTATGGGTATAATCTGGGCACCGTCGTGGAGAAATAGCCACGTTAGACCACATGCTCTGGCGGTGTGCCCGGTCACGCTCTATCATCGCTAACAGCTCGGCCAGATGGGAGGCGGTTCTCCGCAGCCCTCTTCTGGCTGACCAACTCTGGGCTGTCCAGCAGGCCCACGATGGGGCCGAGAGGCTCGGCCTTCCGGTTCCCACGTGGGAGCGGCCCGCTTCGTGAAGACTCACGACCTGCAGGACTTCATTAAAGTTTTACCATACCATACCATCGTGGGCCGACCGGGCAGCGTCATCCGCACTGTGATTTCCCAAAATTCCACAGCGACCCGGTATCCACTGGTATATGATGTTGTGTCCCTTGCCGATTGCGTAATGGGTGAGCAGTCGGATGTCTGCAACCAATTGCACACTAGGTCCGTCGTTGAAAGGAGACAGCAGACACTGGAGAGTTAGTTGCCTTTGAATCACAAAAGATGGACCATGAATGTGTCGATTTGGGACCAGTAAACTCCAGAGCAGCACATAAATCTCGAGTACATAATTACTCGAGCGTTCTTGTTGTTTCGCCCCCTTCAGAATGCGGGTGCCGTTGTCGGGATCAAACCCGCCTCGTCGAGCAATGCAACAGCCGCAAAGCTAAAGCGGCTAGCAGAGTAGCTTTGTAAGGTTGTCGCTTCTGAAGGTATTATTCCGACTCGCGATTACAGCGATCGAAACTCAGTGATGAAGTGAGAACAAAGACAGCGGAGCGATGACGACGACATCAAAACGAAGGAAAAGCACAACGACGGACAGACGACGAAGGCACGACGACGTCGGCGTGTTTATGTTGGAGCTTACTTGCGTAATTGCGCACATCACCAGCTACCTCGGACCCCAACTCGGTTCGCACTATATCCGAAGACAGTTTGCTCTATGCCCAGTGCCGGGCAATCACGCGAACGAGCCCCACTCGTGTGTATGTCCGCAAATATTTTTGCCGAGATACCGACAGACCCAGCGCTACCCAGCAGCCAGCAGCGACGTCAAACCCGGAAAGTATAGGCGATGAAAACATCACTTCAAAACAGGAAGGCGTCACGAGCTGGAAAGTACCATTTTTAGCTATTTGTGGCTGATTAAAGGTCTTACAATCGTTAAATTATCTTATACATAAATTACAACCCGATTTAAATATTATTCTACCGCGCTCACAGAAGTGTAGCGGTTCTCACCGTATTATCGAAAGGCAGGGAAAGACCAAAGTTCCAAAGCTCTATACGCCGCTAATGCCAGTCATATAATGCCTAGCTGTTACCCACGCTGTACTTCAAAAGATGCACCGTCGTTGCGAAACCCAAAGCTGTATTATTGCACGTACCGAGCGTGTGCGTGCCACTGCAAAACTCTGAACTTTTTCTAGATCCGGTAAAGAAACGGCGACTTCAGAGTCCCATTTCCTAGAGATTAGTGGAACTACAGCTTACAAAACGCGTCGCGCCGCTAATAGGCCAGGCTAAAAAACAACGCTTTTCAATGGTTCGTACATCGGAGTGCTTACTTACCTTTATGCGCACAATTGAGCTATAATCCAGAGGCATCTTGTGAAAGGAGTGTACAGAGAGGCGGGGAGTGACTTGTCGAGGCACAAAATGCTCCTAACTGCAGTTGCGGTGCCACCGAGTGAACCAGAGCCAGAAACGCGCGTGATGCTTTGCTGCCAGTTTTAATCTCCTCATTTGCGACGGTGGGAGTGCCACCTTACATTAGCGTGCCAACTATGCGCGGAAACTCGGTCACCACATGCTTTAGCAATGTGGATGATCAATGATCAGTTAATAAATTGAAAATACACGATAAGGACGTCACTGACCCAACTTGTATAGCAACGGCATACAACGACTGTTTGTCGTCCGTTTTTCTGCGCAGTGCCGATGACAATATAGATTTCAGCCACACAACTATGTATGAACTTCCAGAGCTAATAATCACAGAAGAAGGTATTTTTTCAGCATTGCTTAGCTTAGACATTAGGAAATCTTCGGGACCCGACGAAATCCCATATGCATTTTTGTGTAGATACGCGGAGTGGTGTGCCAAGTATCTTTATATTATTTTTAGCAAAAGTTTGCAGAAAGGAGAAGTTCCTTCTGACTGGAAAATAGGCAAAATTATACCAGTACACAAGACTGGCGATAAGCTCACAGTAACTATCACCCGGTATCGTTGTTTTGCACAGCTAGCAAGGTATTAGAGCATTTTCTTTTCAAACCTTTAAGCAGCTTCCTAGAAGGCAACAATTTTTTCATGAACAGTCAGCATGGATTAAGGCGTGGCCTTTCAACAGTGACACAGTTACTCCAAATTACTAATGATTTGTTTACAGTTCTTGATAATAGTGGCCAGGTCGACATATACTTTCTAGACTTTGAAAAAGCCTTTGACCGCGTGTCGCATTCCAAAATGATATCAAAACTAAATCATCTCTTTATAAATGAGCGCATTCTGAGGTGGCTCGACTCTTACCTAACGTAACGCCAACAATATGTTCAAATAGGTGACTCTAAATCGTCAATGCTTTCAGTCCTTTCAGGCGTACCTCAAGGGTCCGTCCTTGGGCCATTACTTTTTCTTGTTTATCTGAATAATCTCTCACTTGACACTGCTGTACAATGCCGATTTTTCGCGGATGACTGCGTTGTTTATCATGCCATTGAAACTAAAGATAATCAATTACTCTTAAGCAATTCGCTAACATCAATTTCTAACTGGTGCCAGACCTGGAAAATGAGCCTAATTTTCCCTAAGTGCTCCCAAATGACCGTAACACAAAAAAAGAGTGCACTTTCGCATGCATACAAAATTAACGACGTTGGCGTTACTTTAGTCGATACGTTTAAATATGTGGAAATTGAAATATCTCGCGATTTAAGATGCAGTGCGCACATTAAAAACATAGTTTCGTAAGCCTCAAAAAGACTATGGTTACTTCGGCAACGTCTGAAGCATTGTACAAGCAAGACGAAACTAGTTGGTTATATTTCACTGGTGCGTCCTCTACTTGAATATGGTGATGTCATTTGGGACCCACACACTAAGACTGATACAGATAGGCTGGAAAAAGTACAAAAAATAGCACTCAGGTTTATTTTTAATGCCTATGGAAGACAAGTGTCGCTATCTGATCTCCGTTCAACGTCATGGTCTTCCAACACTGGAGGAACGCCGTAAGCTACACCGTCTGAAGATACCTTACACGATAGTCAACGGCCAAACTAAAATGAATTTTGACAAATACTTATAGTTTAACACGTGTAGAAGTACCCGCGGAAAGCACGAACTTACCCTTATTGTACCCCAGGCTAGAACTATCGCTTATCAATTTTCATTTTTTCCTAGAACGATAAGAGAATAGAACAAGCCTCCACAAGAGGTAACGAACAAGCGTACTGTCGACTCTTTCTTATCGGCTATTTCTCAGTTGTGAGCGAAGCACCCAATTCCTTTCGTACCGAATTTTTACTCAACTCGTGTCTTTAGTTTTTGAGATATTCTTCTGCGCAGTAGCGCACAAGTACGATCTGGGTTGCACTGTGTGTGAGCTTGCTGTGTTCGAATTTTATTTTGACATTTTCTTTGCTTGTACAGTATCCCTTTTTATTTTCTATGTACCACTCCTGCTTTGGCTGCCAAAAAGCAGCTCGCAGTATTTCCAAATTAAATAATTAATTAAATAATTAATTGTTAATAAAATTAATAAAACCTGCGTAGTTCAGGCGCCACCGCGAACGGCACACGCCTCCTTTAATTTGTGTCCTTTACGAACTGCTCACTGCGACAAAATTTTCTATATTTAGCTAAACACAAATAAACAATAACATCATCCACGTACTTCAGCACGTACATAGATATAGAGACGCGCTTAATATAGAGTCTGAACTGCGGTCTGAAATATGTATTTTTTTTTTAGTTTGCTGCCACGTAATGCAGTCTCAGCTCAGCTACAGAAGCAGTGAAAAAAAATAAACGAAGATCGAGTCCCTCATATTGCTGCATTCTGCTCGTTCTTTCCTGTATGCAGCAGTACGAATATAGCTACAAGCGGCATAAATAAAGGCGTATATGGGTAAGTCAAGGTTTACACGCCAAGTATGCAAACTAACACCCCCTTTATCCACGTGGCGGCGCGCGTCACGGTTGGGCAACCTCCTGGTCCGACCATCTATATTGTGCACGCAGAAAAGGCGAGCCCACGCGCGGTGGCGTTTCCGTCCCGACGGAAAATGGCTCTGTCCGTGGGCGGAATTAATGCCGGCGTATTAGTTGTATTGGAAGTCGTCGATCGACGCTGTTCCGGGAACTGCAGCCTGCGCCGAACGGAAACCGAAAACACATGCCAGGATTAGCACGACTCGTGGAAGCATAGCTCAATTCGGGGCCACCGAGAATATTGGTATTTTGCTCCTTACGGGGATGGTTCTGCCGCGGCCGCAGCCGTATGGCGTCGAGGAAACAAAGCTATTCTCATTGGATCCCTGCTGGCTTGCTTCATATAGAAGGTCGCTAGCACTCCACCGTGGCCCAGGGTGGGCGTCTTTGTGGAACTGCCGGGGCAGCAGCTTCGCGCGGCCACAATGTCACTGTGATTCTCCAGTTTGTTGGATTGCAGCTGCTGTACCCTTGCTTGAATGCATGCTGCCAAAAGTTAAAGCGAAACTTTCTTTGCCCGCCCTCCCGGGTTTGGAGCGACTGCTGCCTTTGTCGCTCAATATCTTGGCGGATATATTTGCGAATGTATACGCAAAAGCTTTATGTGCGCCGAATAAAAACACTAGTAAACGGCTTAAATAAAGTGCAAGGATGCTCACCTGTCTTTCCGTAGCAAAAAAAGAAAATTGCTTCATAACGCCTGGACATATAATCTCGACTCACAGATATCCCTGAAAAGCACCAACCTGTTATTGCAGGGGTGCATAGCATAGTCTTTATAAAACCAATGTACCCACTCTTGCCATGGCTTCCAAAAGGCCGAATAAAAACACTAGTAAACGGCTTAAATAAAGTGCAAGGATGCTCACCTGTCTTTCCGTAGCAAAAAAAGAAAATTGCTTCATAACGCCTGGACATATAATCTCGACTCACAGATATCGCTGAAACGCACCAACCTGTTATTGTAGGGGTGCATAGCATATTCTTTATAAAACCAATGTACCCACTTTTGCCATGGCTTCCAAAAGGTAGCCGGCAGTAACTGAGACATAAATATATTGTCAGAGGGCACCAAAAACAATCGACGAGGACACGCGCTATAATACCAGCTTGTTTAAAGGACCAAGCATACAGCCTTCGTCTTGCAGTCCGACGAGACGGAGTCCGCTAATAGTCCCTTAGTTCTATTTGTCGTCTACATAGAGCAGATGTGGCAATATCTAACACCCACAGCCTCCCTACGTGTGCGGCACCTCCCTCTTGAGCACCAGAGAGGGAACCAACACCTATACCATCCTCCGCGCGAGGCGACAAAAACTACGCGAGTACGTGAAGTACACTATTCCCAGTAATTCCCACCGTAAGGCTTGCCGAGTGGTTACCAAGTACTAGTACACAAAACGCGCACTGGCTTCGCCCTTCCGCCAGATATTATTGCACCTTATTGTACGTACACTGCACAAACAAAAGAAGAGACCGAGAAAATGGCAATGATAATGTGATCCCCTGAGGTTTTACTTGGCGGCCTCCGTGCAAAGAAACAGCGAGGCCAAAAACGCGGCATATACTATGGCACTGCCCTGCATTTCATAGCAGCCGCAGAAAGTACGAGGGCACAATAACGACGCTGGACGAATCAACAACTCCGCAAGTAGTGACCCGTGAACGACTCCTAGCGCTCAGAGTTTGCGAAAGGGTATCGAATAATGCGTATGATTCGATACCGCATGGCAGGTTTCCCTCCCCTTTCCCCACCCGCTATTTCTGTTATACTTTACAACCCTCACTTTTTATTCATTATTGTTTTATTATTGTTATTATTATTTATTTATGCTACTTATGCTGCTGCCATCGCCTTTCCTACTTAGGCTAATGAGCCATCCTGTCAATAAATGATTTTTTTGAATAAATAACAATTTCTTGTTTCATTTTTTTTTTTTTGTGAACCGTCCCGGACTTTTCTGAGCATGGCTGCTGGATGCTGCTGTCGTGCCGAATAGCTTGACGTAAAAAAAAGCATTTCATTACGTGCCCGGTGGTGGGTCACCATCACAAGCCACCATCGCATCAGGATTGGAACAGTCAAGTGCGTTTGACTGTAAGTGCACGTTGTAAGTCGTTCCAGATTAGTGATTTATGACTCTTGGCTAGTGAAGCAAGGCAAGTCCCCACTTGAACCCACCTCATACCGCCCAATAGCGCTGGCCAGCTGTGTGGGAAAGATAATGGAAAAGATGATCCTTGCCCGCTTGGAATGGTACCTGGAGCACTACAACATGTTACCGAATTGCATGGCTGGTTTTCGACGAGATCGCTCTTCAGTAGACAGTGTTGTTGATCTCGCTACGTACGTCCAGCTTCAAAAGTCACGCAAAAGACTACCTGCAGCTTTGTTCTTGGATGTCAAGGGGGCATACGATAACGTATATCACGAGGCTATCCTAGATGCTCTTGAGATGGTTGGCCTAGGTGGTCGAGTTTTCCAATGGATCTCTCATTACCTTTTTATGAGATCGTTCTTTGTCTGTACCGGTGATGGCAAAACGGCACTACACTACACGTACCGAGGTGTTCCTCAAGGCGGTGTACTAAGCCCTACCCTATTCAACCTCACACTCATTGGTCTCGTTGATCATTTGCCAGCAGCGATCAAGATATCAATGTACGCCGACGACATATGTATATGGACCTCAGGTGTGACACGTCCTCAGATACGTGCAAGACTTCAAAAAGCTGCTACTCTAACAGCTATATACCTCCGCAACCAAGGTCTTGAAATCTCTTCAGACAAATGTGCACTGCTGGCGTTCACTCGCAAACCAATGACACCCTACGCCACATCAATAAATGGCCACATAATTTCTTATGAGAAGACTCATAAATTTCTTGGCATAATCATTGATAGAGATCTGTCATGGAGTCCGCACGTGACCTACTTGAAAAAGCGTCTGACAGCAATCTCCCAACTTTTCAAGTTTCTGGGAGGAAAAACTTGGGGAATGTCAGTGCATGCAATGTTGGAATTGTACAGGGCTCTTTTTCTGGGCTTCTTGAGGTACAGTTTGCCCTTACTGACCAACACCTGCCAGACAAATCTTCGTGCTCTACAGGCTATTCAAGCTCGGGCTCTCAGGGTTTGTCTTGGTTTGCCAAAATGCACATCGACAGCAGCGACTATTACGATTGCTCGGGACCAACCTATACAAACACACATTGCGGTAGAGGTGTTGAGAGTGCACATTAGGCACGTTGCCCGTGCCTGTTCCCACCATCTGGCAACACTACCGTCAGAAAGGCCGCAGGCAGCATTTTGTACTACGATTTCGAAGTATTATACCTGCTTCCCATCAGGCTTCACCCCCGCAACTAAGCCATCGATTCCTCCATGGTGTTTGGCTCGACCCGCAGTACACCTCACCGTACCAGGAATCAGGAAAAAATCTGAGCTGTCATCACCTGCTCTTAAACAACTAACTCTGCTCCTTTTGCACGAGAGGTACGCCGAACACGTACATATATATACTGATGGATCGGCAACTCTCCAGTGTTCCTCTGGAGCCGTGGTCTTCCCAGCGAAAGCCACCACCGTCAGTTTCAAGACATGTCACCCAACGACACCGATGGCCGCGGAACTTGCAGCCCTTCGCGCTGCACTTCGTCTCGTCAGCCAAGAACAACCTCGAAGATGGTCAATATTCAGTGACTCGAAGGCTGCACTGCAATCTCTGCTATCGGCCCTGCGGCGCGGACCACACGAACAACTGGTATTTGAGATTAGAGAACTCATTCATACCTTAACTGATAAAGGACACCACGTGACATTTCAGTGGCTTCCAAGTCACTGCGGAGTCATAGGGAACGAACACGCTGATAACGCTGCTCGGTCGGCTCTTCAAGGGGACGAAGAGGAGCCGATACCGTTATCAAGGACAGATGCCGCTCGAAAACTTCGATTGATCAGCCGTGACATCACGTTCTCCTTGTGGAACGCTGGAAGTTTTCACGACTACCGACTCCACAATCTTGACTCCTCTCTACGCCTTTGTATTCCACCTGGACTCTGCCGTCGCGAAGCTACCCTGCTTTGTCGGCTATGGCTAGGGGTGGCTTTCACCAAGTCTTTCGCTTACCGAATGGGATGGGCCGACGACGCCTCGTGTGAGGACTGTGGTGACGAGGAGACTTTTCAACACCTTCTTTGTGACTGTCCTCGATATAATTTACAGAGACAATCACTCGCAACCGCGATAGCGCGCTTTGACTAAAGACCTCTCACAGAGGAACTTATTTTAATATACCGCCATCATAAGCCTTCGCAGCAGAGGGCGACGAGTGCACTGTTGCGGTTCTTGAGGGCGACAGAATTGGACAGGCGGCTGTAGCCTGAACAGGTGTTGACAGTGCTTCAAGTGTCACTGTGCTGTGCGATGAGAGTATTCAGTGACAGTGACCGACTGTGATTGTGTGTCTATTCTCCTTCCTTTCCTTATCTCTACTTTTTTACCACTTTACCTCCCCCTCCCCTCTCTCCCCAGCGTAGCGTAGCCAACCGGATCTTTTTCTCTGGTTAACCTCCCTGCCTTTCCCCTTTCCTTTCTCTCTCTCTCTTGGCTAGTGAACTCATGAACTGATTCTCGTGACCCTAAGTAGGCTTTATAGGCGACAATGAGAATACACTACAAGAACTAGTGAATTCCGCACATTATGGGACGTGTCATAGCGCGATCAGAAAATAGCTTATTAACGGTAGTTTTGTAGGAGAGGTATTCTTCTCGCATCTTTAATATTATAATGAAGCATGTGCATTACACATCTGTCCAGTATGCACCAATGTTTGCGTGCTCCGGTTATCTCATACAGTGCATTGCCAACTGTACATATATAATTGAAGGAAAATGCGCTGGTTTTCTCTTTGTGATTCTTTACATCATGTCTGCTGCGTAGTTTATAATAACGGCCTTCGTTCGTCTAGCTTTGGCTTGCCCTTGTTGGACAAGATTCGCTACTCTCAGTAGCTGGTGCAGACGTGCTGAAGTTATACCGGACGTAATCTGGTCAAGGAGTTATTATCCGATTACTTAGCAGGTTAGAGCGAATCATGACTGGCCGACATTGCAGGTTGGTCAATGTCGATATGCAGCGGATCAAGCCCCTAGGTTTTGGGATGAAGCGAAATGCACACGGTACCACTCCCCCCATACGATCCGACGTATTCGATCTGCCATATTTACGACATAATCCATCAGGCTCCGATAGGTCCCAATGGTCGGAGCAGGCGCATCGTTGCAGGGATCGTGTACTTGTCGCGAACGTGCATTTCCCACTTATTCGCCAACTTATGGCGAGCTGTATGATGAGACGGCACAACCTTAACCTTCGCAATGACGCACGCTTTTCGAACGACGTATAGCACAAGCGTATTCGGCATTACTGCTAACACGATACGTGATACCGCACATATTGCGCATCGTTGCATACATTGTTGCTTTGAGAGTTTCTTTGCAATGTCGTTGTGTTGTGTTTGCTGCTAGGCGATAACGTCGCTGTATGTGTAATTAACTGTTGCTCTGCTCGTTCTCCGACAAAAACAAATACACGCGGAAGTATGCAAAACTTTACGTGCAACTGCCTGTTCACGAGGCAAGAGTTACATATAATCGGCGCCGTATTTGTGCGCTAACATCTCCTTCTACTGCCCCTAATGAAGAACAAGCACAAGAGAATGAAAGAAACTACAGAAGTGTCAGCTCGCATCCATAACGTCATTACTTGAAACAAGGTGCATGATGATGATGACGATGATGATGATGATGATGATGATGATGATGTGGCCTGCAGCCACGATATGAGATGGGCCAAGAACCGGATGGTTGTGCGCCCGGGGAATAAGTGCAGGAACGAATGAAAAAACTGGAAACTAACAGAACTGCGAACAAATAGCGAATGTGAAATTGAGAAGTCAGACCGAGGGAATGGAAGATTACATTCCAAAGAAAAAAAGAAAGAAGGTTCGCTGAATGATTTCTACTGAAATTAATTCAGTAGAATTATAATATATATAGTAAGGGTTACAACGATTAGCATTGTAAACATTTTGGGTAGCTGGAATGCGTGTTAGTTTTTTGATCGCCGTTGTCCTTCGTGTTTTCCACATCACCGGGGGCATCTACGTAGGCATACAGTGAAAGACTGGCTAAGAACCCGCAAGGCGAAACTATGTTGCTTATTTTTTACTTATACGGCCTCGGAGGCTTTTCGCTTAACTGCGTCCCTAAGGTCGCAAAACAGGATTACCTCGTAGTGTAACGAGAGGCTAAGAAAGCGGGCGAGCTACTCGCTAGCTGAACAGGACGCGGGAAAGGAGATACCTCATGGAGGAGGCAACGGACGCTTCGTCAGCTGAGAAATCTCCTGAGCGAGTTAACTAAGCAGAACAGGGAGTCTAAACGGACACTTTGCGTGCTTACTGTTTGTCGCTCCAAAGCAGCAAGATGCCTCAAGGCAGCGTTGCCATAACAACGAAAGCTCTCGTCCTGTCTGGTCTTCCTTCTTGTGTCCTCGTTTTTGCGCTTTATTTGAAGTAGGAATTCTGACAAACTCGCCAAAAACTTCAGTTCTTGCAGGCAAAATACGAGTTCGAAAAAATTCCTCGACGATTACGACACTCTCTAATACGAAATTTGAGCGTAGATGCGTGTTTTCATTTCGCGATATATGGCCCTGGCGCAGACAATCTGTCTCATGCGGCAAGTTCCAAATGGAGGGAAGTGTGGTGCGACTGCCTCGCTAATTGGGAGATCGCGAGAGGCAGCGCGTGGCTGACGCTTGGGCTCGATTCACAGCAGCCACCGCAGACAGACCTCCGCTCATGGAGCGCTTTGGTAAACAGACGACGGCTATGTAGTGCCTCGATGCTCGCGCCGGCGCGAACGGAACGGAGGCGAGCGAGCGCATCGAGGCACCCTAACAACGCGCGCTCCTCTGGCACTATCTCGTAGCCATCGTCGCCATAGTCCCGTCTTCTGCAGCACTACGCTCTTCTTCTCACGCTTTTGCCATACCCTCCTTTTCCACTTTCTGCCTCATGGTTCCACTGCACCCTCCTCCTCCGCTTTCCTCCACGCGCAAGTTTAGCTCTCGCCGTTTTTCATTGTTCGCTGCCCTCCGCGTTCGCTGTCATCTTTCGCTCTGCTCGTTCTCTCGGTTGCGAGGTGCGACGCCTACGCTCGCCGCAGGGACGGGCGCCTGAGTTGCGCTCTAAAAGTACTACGACAACTAGGGCGGCACATAATTTCGCACAAGAAATTGCTAGAGAGAATTCTGGAGCTGCGATCACCCAGTGAATAAAGGGAAATCAGACTTCCACCCGTTCGTAGCAGTTGCTACAAAACTGCCAGCTGCCATATAGGAATAAGTGGGTAATACATTCATTGATCAAACCTTCGTGCTCCTAGCTTCAGGCTTTCTTGGTGCGATATTTGTCGCGCTTCGTGTTTCTAACTTTTCAAGTGATCCTGGTTTTCGATACGCATGAGGGCAGTAAGTTTCTGCGCACATGTACGAATAACAACTGAATTTTTACATTTAGAACGAAATATTTTGTCAAAAATTATTAATCTTCAATGTCACAAAATGCGTGACGAGAAGGACAAAGTTTAGACAGATCCATATAATGATAATTATTAATGGATCATCATTATGTCACCAAGAAGTAAAGCCTGGCAGCCTACGTAGCTTAACCTCCCTTAACCTTCATTCCTTCGAATAATAATGTTGTCAGCACTCCATGCAGACTCAACCTCGCATACTTCCTGCTCCCGTAGACAGTAGCGCCGGAGGTCCCCCCTGATAATTTTTGTAAGAAACTATTTGAACACGGACGCAACTTTTTTCTTCTGGTGTTCGGCTTTTGCGGTGTTATAACTCTGCGAACAGGATGAGCCAAATCGCACGCATGAAAGTCTTGATAGTTCTTAGGATGCTCGTACCTTGGCGTCTTCGCAAAGCAGATGCAGCCGCAATCACATCGCCGCCAACACACAGCATGCTTAGCATGCGCCTGCTCTACGGCTGTGATCGCGGTATTAGTTACAATTGCACGATCTCATTCCAAAAAGACCTCAGAGAAAGCGCGTCTCAAGACAAAACACGTATAAGTACCATATCTTCTCTAATCTAACCTCGGCTTGAATCTGCGGAACTGTAAGCATGCTGGTACCCTTCTACGTACGGCCCATCTTCTTGTAAATGTAGGAAACCGCTGCGAAAGAGAATAGACAGTTTATATCTATTTTATTTCTTGACAAAGTAGGTTACTGAAAGCAAAGCTTTGCGCTTGATGAGTTTCTTCTGGATACCTGTTGATGCTTCCGATGTCCTACTCCAAAGGAGGATGGCGCTTTAGATGTGCGCTACTGAAGGGTACATTTCCGTTCGCTGTTTTCAGCGGAAACTGGTGAAAAAATCTGGTGAGGAACGATTCCACATTAAAGATATAAGCATCCTGAGACTGGTCTTTAAAGTCTGAGTGGCAATGAGAAAAAAACTAATAGAAATAGCGGAGAGCTGCATAAACAAAAGAAACATACACGTAAGGGATCTCGCGTTTGGCAAATTATTTCTTATCTTCACTACAGCAATAGCATAGAGATTTTTCCCGGCTGAAAGACAGCTTAACACAAGCTTCGTTTCTTTAATTTGGTCACTAGTTTCACTGCATGCTATATATAAAGCAAGTTCTCTTCCATTCCGGAACGAAGTTAATCTGAAGATCGGGCAAAGGGAAAAGAAAAACGCGTATCTGTATAAAATATTGTGTGCGCAAATATAAGCACCCTAGGTAACTCTCAAGAAAAATCTGTCACTGTGCGCATTACCGCAGCTGTCACGCCAAAGCGTGCAGACGCTACAGCGTTTCACCTGCGCGTACTGTTCGTATGTTGGCACTCGAGAGGCCAGCTGTCTGCCATATATCCATCAAGGTTATCAGGGTGTAGTTTCTCTGGCATGAGATATGCATAACGACGATGCCATAAGAGGCTATTCCTTGCGTAACTGGCCATCCCGGCAGAATGAACCTTTAGGCTTTTGTGGCCTTGGAGCGTGGAAACTACACACTTTTCCTAGAGACAGTGCTGCTAAGGACACCAATCTACAATAAAGCATTCAGGCTATCGGTCCCAAACTGTGGGGTTCCACAAATCCATACAGAAATTAACAATTCTGTGCTAGAGCTAGATAAAGTAAGTACTTCTGATATTTAAAGAATACTGGTGGATGCATAGCCGTCTTTTAGAAATAAACTTCGTCGGTTTCCTCTCAGGTTTTCAAATAAATTCAAAGCGCAGTACGACCATAGAAAGGTAGGGGAGTAGCGGTGAACTCGGGACTTAAATAGAACATGCAGTGCACCAAGGACACTAAAAACAGAAGTTCTAAGTTTCTGTCCGTTTTCCCTTCTGCTTATAGACCTGCTGCGCAGTCCAGGCGTCACTATAGAAACGCTTGTCAACAGCGCCCTCCGTGCCGCGTTCACCGGCTGGGGGTAGTGCAAAATGCGAGGACCTGGTGGTGAATTCCCGGCGCAGCGATATATATGCTCATCTGAGGTGCGCTGCGGTGTGAAATTTTTGAGAATTTCGGGCTTGGGGGGCTTTGTAGCAAGCCTTCCATGGCGAAGCAACCAAATTGCGGTGTCGAGTGCATTCGCTGCGCACGAAAGCCGTAGATGCAGTTTGTCCGCAGCGTATTCCCGTTTAGTCACATGCGCAGACACGCGATAGCTGCGGCGCCTTTTCTCGACGCTTGTGCGCATGCGTGAGTGGTGAGAAAGAAATCGGGGGTCTACGCCTAGGTACACGGAGGAGGACACGCTATGCTCCGTTCGTCCCTAGCCGAAGGCATTGCGCACTAGCTACGCGAGAACCGGCGCTTAGCTTCCGTTCTAACGGGGCCACAGCGAGCGATACTGAGAGCACAACTGGCAAGCATACGAAATAAAAAATTCGCAGCAACAACGCGTCGTTATTCATTAGTGTGCGGCCACTGAAGCGGCAAAAGCAACAAAATCCCAATAAAGAAAGGCGTCAGGCAGGGAGATACGATGTCTCCAATGCTATTCACAGCGTGTTTACAGGAGGTATTCAGAGACCTGGATTGGGAAGAATTGGGGATAAGAGTTAATGGATAATACCTTAGTAACTTGCGATTCGCTGATGATATTGCCTTGCTTAGTAACTCAGGGGACCAACTGCAATGCATGCTCACTGACCTGGAGAGGCAAAGCAGAAGGGTGGGTCTAAAAAATTAATCTGCTGAAAACTAAAGTAATGTTTAACAGTCTCGGAAGAGAACAGCAGTTTACGATAGGTAGAGAGGCACTGGAAGTTGTAAGGAAATACATCTACTTAGGACAGGTAGTGACTGCGGATCTGGATCATGAGACTGAAATAATCAGAAGAATAAGAATGGGCTGGGGTGCGTTTGGCAGGCATTCTCAGATCATGAACAGCAGGTTGCCATTATCCCTCAAGAGAAAACTGTATAACAGCTGTGTCTTACCAGTACTCACCTACGGGGCAGAAAACTTGAGGCTTATGAAAATGGTTCTACTTAAATTGAGGACGGCGCAACCAGCTATGGAAAGAAGAATGATAGGTGTGACGTTAAGGGATAAGAAAAGAGCAGATTGGGTGAGGGAACAAACGCGAGTTAATGACATCTTAGTTGAAATCAAGGAAAAAGAAATGGACATGGACAGGACATGTAATAAGGAGGGAAGATAACCGATGGTCATTAGGGGTTACGGACTGGATTCCAAGGGAAGGGAAGCGTAGCAGGGGGCGCCAGAAAGTTAGGTGGGCGGATGAGATTAAGAAATTTGCAGGGACAACATGGAACAATTAGTACATGACCGGGGTAGTTGGAGAAGCAGGGGAGAGGCCTTTGCCCTGCAGTGGGCATAACCAGGCTGATGATGATGACTGAAGCGGCATCTACCTAAGCCCGCATCCCCACGCTCCGCGCCGACTCGCATCCCTCCCCTTGGCAGGGACCCTTCGTGTCAAGCCTGATGATGAAGCATAGGCAAAGAACAACTACTGCAGAAGTGAAAGAAGGGAAATAATATATTACAGACGTACAAAAAGAAAGAAAAAAAATTCGCGAACACGCTTTCAAATGAGAGATTTCTCAGTCGAGAGTGTGCTGCTGTGATCGCTCCGCCATGATAAGTACACGTGTACTTGTTAGATTAGCTATAGACACCCAAATTAAGAAATGAAGCCTAAACGCACAATCAAAGCAAGCGAGACTAGCTGTACGGCGCGATGAAAGCGTAACTCAATTCGGAGAGCTGCGGCTTATACTGCACAGCCCATTTCGTTACTCGCCACTCGCACGTAGCACAGAGTGTTAAAGCTCCAGCGCACCAGAGCTGTAGTAGTGGCGTTTGGCCGTTGCGTAGCGCTGCCTATTTCAATAAGACAAAAAAGATGGACGAGTCGCTATCATGCGATATCTCTCGTTCGATCTATGTGCTCTTTAAATAATCAAAGAGCTTTTTGAGGCGCATACAGACCGTCTAAATATGATTTTTGAAAGTCATTGTACTGCAGTCATTGTAACTCTGCAATGCTGCACGTTGCATTACAATTAACAAATATCTGGTCTCAAATTACAAATTATCAGGTAGGGAACCTCTTTCACGTGCACGACGTTTTGTTCCCTTTATGAGCCAGACAGGTAGTATTACTTCAAGAACGCATACCTTAACCTGCGTTCGTATTGAATAATTTGGTAGGGTACTTATTTTATTCTTTCTGCGGCGTCACTGAGCTACCTCTTGCATCTTTAGTTTAGTGAAATGTAAATGCTTCTTGAAGCAAATCTTCACATTGACAGGTGCAAATCAGGATAAATGTCACGTAGGCGACAAAATACGCCACGTAGCTTCTCTTCTATTTGTCTGTCTGCCAGGTAGGAAGGGTTGCGGAAGAGGGCAGCAACCTGATAGGCGGGAAGCAGATGTATCCGCATCCTTTATCTCGCTGCAGTGACGACAATAAACGGGATTGTATTGTTTACATGCAGGACAAAGAGACTGCCCAGGAATTCCTCTTTTCGACCCTCTCGAACGAAGCGAGATAGGATTACGCTTGGTGTCAAGGCCGCGAATCGGTTGTATAAGCGCAGAACAAGGACGCACACGAGTGGTGAAATGAGAGAGCGATCGTAAAGGACAGGCAAGTAAGCGACCATGCACCCGTCAGCGGCAGGCCGAAATTTCCAACATTTGTGTTTGTGAAAATGTTTGTTTCTTCTTTGAAAACAACCTGCAGCGCTGTAGAGAAATCACCTGCCGCGAGGGAAGCTCCGCGGCACCGCAGAAGAATTCCTTCGTTAACGTTAAAAGAAAAAGTCAGTAGTCCGAATTCATCTACTGCTATACTACTCTGCGTACAAAAATATTTAGCGCTATCTCTTCAAAACTATATTCACAATTATTTCTGAAGGAACGCAACACCCTGAAAAACGAAAACAAAGAGATACGTGCTGGGCCTTTTAGTTTAGGAACAAAACGACGCATTACCAACAAGCTCTTGCGCTGCCTAACAGTGGGCAGCACAGGCAATAGCCTTATAATAGGTCTGCCTATCAGCATCATTGTGATGTGCCTGTTCGAGTCGGCAGGCGCGGTCGACTTCGTGACAGTCCTAACTCAAACACTAACAAGTGTTGCGTTGCGCCTACACGGCATTTATTCTGATTCGTGCTGTCCTGTCATTGTCTAGCCCACCGACACTCCGACGATGCCGAAGGGGTGGTATATAAAACAAAGCAGCAATGAGACACATTCAAAATGAAATATGGTGGCACACACACACACACACACACACACACACACACACACACACACACACACACACACACACACACACACACACACACACACACACACATATATATATATATATATATATATATATATAGAAGGGCGTGTGTCGTCTGTTCACTAGTCCATGTGCTGCTCTGTGTCGGTATGTGGTTTCTCTCCTGTGACATTTATCATTTCTCGCACACGGTCGGTGCTATGGCAGTACTGTTAAAATACTATTTAGTACTTTAATAGGACATCACGTAGAAACTATTAGGTGCTTACATATTTATTTCGGATCAAGCTATTGAGTTTGTGTACGTGTGTGGTACCAAGAGGAGAGGCTGTCAAAGTTTGTTTCTCGAAATGGAGATGTATATTCCAGAGTTCAACAGTTCAGAAAGGCAATCATCTTTCGCGAGAAGAAGCGCAAATAGTCTTTCTGTTTCGCCCGGCAGCATCTCTGGTTGCGAGCACAATAGGAATAGCTCTAAGTACATTGGCAACTTCTAGCTTTTCTTTTTTTAAATCATCTCTCACGAGTGGCATGCATTGATAGTTTTACAGCGAAAGCTCTATATGACTAACATTCCGTAGTTTTTTTGCCGTCCAGCAACAGAAACGGACTAAGCGATTTCTAACAAACCCATACGGTTGCAGTGCGGTGGCGCAGATGTCAAAATGCAGAACTGATTAGAACGCTCGCGGGGAAAAATAGCGTGACGTCAAGATTGTCGCAGTATATAAGAAGGAGAGGTATCGGCCCTAAAGACAGCTGCGTTATTGATGGGGCGGACACGTGTAGTTCGTACACCCGAAGAACAACATGCGTACGAGGAGCGCCGGAGGGAACAGCAACGAGAACGTAAACGGCGTCGGTGCGAAACGAGCACCAGTGAAGAACGTTGCTGCGATGCTGAACGAGAACGACAATCGCGAGCCCGGGCAACCATTCCACTCTGTGAAGATGGAATGGCAGTGAAAGCACTTTGCTTTTCGTTTGAGAGCTTTGACTGTCATCAGCTTTCGCTGCAATTCTATCTTCACAGAGGGGTATGGTTGTCATACTTTTGCTTGGTTTTACCAAAGCACTCATTGAAGCACATAGGCAGAAAATCGAGAATAGTAGCGCCCAATACAAGTCTTCAAATTTGCGTTCCAAAATAGGAGACGGGAGGTAACGTCCAATCTCCTGTTTTAGGTCGTTTCAGCTTTTCTTCAATTTTTTTATAATATATTGCTCACTTGTGCGAATTCGTGCCCGAGGCACAAGTATAAATTGCTGCATAAACATTCGTCGACCACTTATTCTTTAAAGCACCCATTTATCCATCGCTCACGGTAATTCAAGAAGTGAATGGTCTTGTGTTACCATGAGAGAGCGAAGGACAACGAAACTGAGTTCGCCATTCCGTGTTATGAACACCTGTTCGAACACGACGCACCCCCCCCCCCCCCCTTCATTGCTCTGGCGCAGACAGTAAAAAACGAAGAATGTAATGTGGTAATGTCGCAAGCAGACAATACATTCCTTCAAGGCTTTATAGAATAACGTCAAGCCTTCGCACCTGCTTATAAAAAGTAAAATTGGATATATCCCCTAAACTGTTTATCCACTAGGTCATTTTGGTTTCTCACAAATTTCTAATTTTTTATGCCTTTCGAAGATATGCAGGCCATTTCAATATCATTTCGTTAAGAAGACTGCTGCCTTTTATCCATTGTCTTCAAAATTTCGATAACGTCACTCGTTGAAATTCTACGAACAGCATAGTCGATATAATTTGTAAGATTCCAACTACACAGGGCTTCCTATAAAGCTTAGAGACATTACAACACTGTTCTCGTGCATGGCAAGATTTTTGGTGCCCGCCAACATCATGCAGGAAAGACGTGCGTGCAAGGCTGAACGAGGTGCGCGCGTATAGAAAGTGTTCTCACGTGCATATATATATATATATATATATATATATATATATTATAAAGATTAGGAATTACGCTGGGCCTGCTTGAATAACTTTAAAGAAAGATAAAATAAGCCAACGAACACCAAGGGCAGCATAGGGGAAATTACATGTACTTACTAATTGAATGAAGGAGTACATGTCATTCCTCCAAAGCTCTCCTTGGTGTCCTTGTTTGTTGGCTTGTTATGATTCCATTATTAAAAATCGGGCCTCAGTTTCCTTGCTTCTCGTTCAACACATAGCGACACCTCGAATTCGGCAGCATTGATGCCTTCAAGTAGCATGTGTGTGTTTATTAACCAGTTGCCTTCACCCAAAAAAGATAGCGTACACGTGACGCCTGCGATGATTAAAGAAAAAGAAAAAGAAGAAGAAGAAGGATGTTTCACATCCAGCGTCCGGGGCGTGAGGTGTGGCGCTGGCTAACACTCCCAGGTTTACCTCTATAGTAGTAAAACATAATTACCCCAGAAAGTGGACGGGATAACGGTGCCGCGGTAGCTCAGTTGGTAAGAGCATCGCAAGCGTAATGCGAAGACGTGGGTCTGCGCTATACCTGCGGCCAGTTGTTCCTTCACCTGCTTTCATTTCCAATAATTCAATGAATAAGTACATGCAATTTCCCCTATGCTGTAATTGGTGTCTTTGTTTGTTGGTTTCTTAACATATCACTAATAAAAATCGGTCTCTCTGTTTCCTTTCTTCTGCTTCAAAGAAAAGTGTACGACGTACGTTAATACTGCACAGTGCATTTTTCATGTTTCAGCTGGTGGGCTAGCCTTTGTCAAGAAGGGAAAGGTTTTGACGAAGCCTAGTCTACCAGGCGGAATGGCAGAAATATACTGTGCAATACTGACGCATATATATACTCTTCGAAGTTATATGTATATCTACCGGGTATCCCACGTAACTTTAGCCACATCTTAATATATTCAGATGCCACGTAGCTGGACAGAACCAAGGTAATGTTGTTGTTTGCCGTCGCTTGGAGATACTCAGATTATGTTTTGCTTTCCGCCTAATTAATAATTAGTCTTAGTTAATTATTCAGCTTCTCAAGCATAATAATTAGATTAATAGTGTCAATGAAAAAATAGTAGAGCAACATGAAAAACTCCCGATACGTGCTTTCTGTTGCTCAATACGTGCTACATAAAAGTGTTCCGAGCGTGAAAGAAGCCCACGAATACACGCAAAGTGCCTCGAGTGGTCCGTCGCGCGGCAATATTGCGCGTATTTGCGAGCTTCTTACAAATTACAGTTGGCATTCCGCCAGCTATAATTTTGTGAACGCACTGGTGCTGAACGCGGTCGAGGAAGTGAAGGCTCCATTGCGAAAACGAACGCACTGGAGTGAACTGGAAAGTGAATGCGAAAAGCCGCGCGCCCGGGTCTTGGGAAGTCTTGCGAAGGCTCCACTCGCTAATAGCTCCCTTTCAACTTACGGGATGCAGCGGAGGTTTTCGCTCGAAGGCAGACCGTACGGAGCCTGGGGGCCCGAACCTCACTACGCCTTGCGGTGACACCGACGGCTGCTTCAATTTGTCTTCACAGTCCGCTCGTTAGACGCCGTCTTGTGTGACGTATGGAGATAGTGGATGTCGGTGGCCAATTAGCTGCTGGAAGGCTCGTTAGGTGTACTTGCCGTGCCAGTGTTAGGCCTCCAGTTGGCCGTGGCTTCTTCCCAAAGGGCATGACACGTGCATCTGTCCGTCTTCTCTTACCCAGGAAGTTAGTTAATGGCGTGGTGCGGCAACAAAATAACTCCCATATGCACAACATATATCAAAAGAACAGTAGCGAGAAACTGATCTCGGGAAACGCGAGTGATAATACTAAACAATGATAAAAGGTAAGGCTAAACAATGGTGAAAGAAAGGTGAATCAACTTAACGCCGACGTGGATTGTACTGGTGCGTTCATTGTTACATTCGCTACGGTTTTTACTGAGGAATCGAACACGTCGGTCACTTTATTTTCGCTTAATTTAGATTCTGAGATGTTTGTGATCACCTTCTATGAAAATAAAATTTCGTCTCTAATAAAAAAAATTAAGCATTTGTCCTCAGCTGGCACGGACGAAAGTTTTACCAGAATCGTAGAAAAATACTAAACATAACGTTTTACTTCATAGCAGTCATATATACAGTCCCTTTCTTCAGGAACCATTCCAAATGACTGGAAGACAGGGAAAGTCGTTCTAGTCCACAAATCGTGCAACAGAACTTTCTCGCTAAATTACCTCCCTATCTCCATAACAAGCGTCCCCTGCAAAATTATGGAGCATGTCATCTACTATCACATATTGAATTTTACGATACTGTTAAATTTCACAGCATGAAAGAGAGAGAGAGGGGGGAGGCAAGGAAAAGGCAGGGAGGTTAACCAGAGATTATCTCCGGTTAGCTACCCTGTACCGGGGGAGGGGCAAAGGGACACGATAGGTGAGAGAGAGCAATAAACTAAAGAACCACACACACACACACGCATGCATGCACACGCACACACACACACACACACACACACACACACACTATACTGAACTGTTTCTGTGGGCACTGTCACGCATTCTGCAAAGGCGTTCCTATTACGCAGTGTCACTGTCCAACCCTACGTCACAAAGTGTGCAATCACAACTTGTCACAATGTCCCGTGTCCTTTAAGTAACGCAGCAGCGCATTCATAGCGGATCGCGCTTATATTCGAGTAGGCCAATTTCCAAGTAGGGCAATTTACAATTTGGCGCTTGTCCAGTTGGTCTAGGGTGGCTGAGAGGTCTGCTCTTTGCGGGTTGAAACGAGGGCACTCACAAAGAAGGTGCGATCGTTTCCTTGCACCCGCAGAAGCATGGGTTTCGAAAGTGGTCGTCATGTGAGACAAAGCTCTCACTTTCCTTTCATCAAATTCATATCAAACTCGATGTTAACGTACATACTTACACTATCTCTCCGGACAATGGTAAAATATTTGATGAAGTTCTCCACCAACAATGACTTGCGAAACTCTTCCAGCTAAATTTTCAGCCTACTGTCCTACTATGAATTACAGAATATCTTACTAATCCTTAGCTTACTATTACGAGCCGCAGAATTCTGCACTAATCGTTTACTTTTGTGTTTCTTGAGGGCGACTGGCCTTTGTGAACGTATTTGACGTACAACAGCGGTGCCTCTCGTGCGCGTGCGCGAACTAACGCACCTTCCCTTTCCGCCTCTTTCTTTCCCATCTTTCTATTCCCCTTTTCCTGTACCCCGCCGGATATTAACCAGACATATTTCTGGTTAATATCCCTGCCTTCTCTCTTTCTTCCTCCTCCCCTTGCTAATCGTACGCAACATGTCGTGTTTAATAACCACCTATATACCCCAGTTCCATGGTAATGTCAGACGTCCTCCAGTGATCCGTTCTTGTACGTTAACAACGTAACTTAAATACATCCTGCAGTATACGCATGCTTGCCGATGACTGCGGTGTCTATACCGCGCCGTTCTACCACTTTGGCCGAAATGAGTCCACCGAATGACCTCGCTAATGTTTCAGAATGGTGTGACACTTTGTTAATCACATCAAATGTAGAAATGTAAAACCATATCGTTTATCAGCACCTACGTTCTTCTCAGGTTTCTGTAAAGATTTAATAGCTTGCCTGTGGAATTCCATGACGCCTAATAAGCACCTCGGCGCAACTCTGTCGGACGACCTGGCGTGGCATCCGTATAGGTTAATAACACCATTACGGCTTCAAACAGAACGCTATACTTCCTAAAACGACAACTGCGCAATGCTGTAAAACACGTAAAGTTACTGGCCTACACATCACATGTACGACCTAAGCTAAAGATTGCGCCTGTGCTCTCTGGAATCCGAATCGATCATGCCTCATCAACGCCTTGAATTATTCGATATCCGCGCCAATCGGTTCATTCATTTTTAATAGTGAAATGACATAACGTTACGTCACTGAAATTGCAATTCAGTATTCCTACATTTCATCTCTGTCGGCCGATCGCTAGCCTTTGGCTTTAATTACCTGAAATTCTTTTAGAATACTACTCTTCATCAAGCACCCTATATCAGAGCGGCATTGCATACTTCACTAGCTGCCCGGTGCAAGTTTCACCACCACGTGATTGACCGGAAACATTCCCATCCTCACCTGTTTCTTCTTTTTTTTTTTGCACGCTGGCAGACCATGGTGCGGCCTCCTTTCAGCTAGTGTCGATATCCCCTGCCTTTCCACGTTTTTGAAAAGAGCCGCGGACCTTCAACTAACTTATGAATATAATTGTATTGTGAAGCCGTTTTCACTTGGAAGCAGTATTCAGCGCTTTGACATTTCAATACTAAGCACTTCAGCGCGTCACTGATAAATAATCCGTGGCATTAGTTAGGACACCCAAACTTTCAACATTGAACAGAACCTCTAGGTTTAGGACGACAGCGAACTGAGCAACTTGGTAGGAATTCATCGTACGAAAAGGCAGGTGTTACAAAACACGGACTCAATAGAAGCAATAAGGACAGCGCAAACTTTTTTTCCTTCTTGTGCGCCACTGTGGAAACTGTCAGTTGATAGCAAGCGTTTGCGTTGCCCTTGGCGCTTTTAACACGGGTGCAAACATGCACAATATACAAAAGGAACGACAATAACAAATATGGGGGCCTGTGAAGGAAGGGATTACATTTGAATCGTATAATTTAACAAAGTGCATATTGGTCGACCTCCATAACGAGGTAGCCTGAGAATTTGCCGAACAGAAAAAAAAAAAGATGAGAGAGAGAATGTAATTCGATGGACTTATTTTTGGCAGTGCAAACACCACTTTCCCGGAGACCATGTTTCTTTCTTTCTCTTTTTCTGCAACAAGCTTTCAGCTCAAAGAGAGATAAATTGCTGCATCAACAAGAGCAGGACATGTTGGATTTTGTGAAACCAAAGCTGATAACCCGGGCACAACGACGGAAAAATGATGAGGTTGCAAACTTCACCAGAACGCTTGAATAAGTTACACGCATTATGCATTATTCGCAGGACCCAGTAATAATGACCGGCATCCCTTAAGCGCAGAAGACGCGAAATATGAGAATACGCAGATCTCGGCGGCCCTCGAAAGGCAACGACCGAGCGAAACCGGAGGGAGGCTGCCACCCCAACAGAGGGGCAGGCGCGGTCGACCAAAGGGAATAGTGCGGCCGCGGCCGAAGTAGAGGCGCCACACGCCGTGAAGACGTCATGGCCGCGTCACGGTAACGCCTCCCTAACAGGGAAAGGCTAACCGTTCTGCAGGCTTTCACAACAAAGTTTCCTCACTCACTCTGGGCGTGTTCCAGGAAAATAATTGCGGCTTTATATATTGCGCGTCCACGGAGAGATATCGATCCAAACTCTTGAGAGCGTGTGTTGCTGTCGAGAAATTCACAACTTAAGCACAAAATGGTTATCCTCCCTTTTTACTCAGCCTCGGCGCCTACACTTCAGCGCCGCCGATGCTATAACCTAATTATTTCCGTGCAGTGTTGCGAGAGCTATAGGTCTGCATTCAGATTATCCTGGGCCAAAGATGTTTCACTCAACACCGCCATTTGCCATGTAGCGCTCACGCGAAAGGTGGCCAGGCGGTTACCAAAATTTCCTTCTAAGAAGAACTTTATCTAGTCTATATAAATTCTGTAGACACCTCCGAGTGCTTCGCTTTCCTGCAGAATTTTTCCTTCTCACAACGCATTCCCTAGACGCCTTGTAGAACACGGTAAACAGCAGTTCATTGAAACTGTAAGTTCTCATTCTATTTCTCAGTCTTTGTGAACGATGTAAGCACTGTGAAGAGTTTACATTGATTTATCTCGACAGTCTACGAATCTTGAGATAACCTGCCACGTGCTTTTTGTCCGTTGACAAAACAAATCCTTCTATTCCTTTACAAGCAAGCCTGTTAACAAAGCTTATTAATCTTGCCTCTCTATGGTGTTCACCAGGGCACACAAACTCGAGAAAAAACGGAACAGAAACGGAGTGAAAGAACGTTCTTTCACTGGCTATATGTCCCATATTTGCGTACGTCTATGTGTGCCGTCATCTCTATCGGAACAAGCCATGACCAAATGGGCCGAATTCTCAGGCGTGCGCGCATTATAATTTGCCCTGTAATAAACACGGGTAGAGCACTAGCCTCCAAGGCCAGCTAAACTTGATTTACGAACGTCAACTGGCTTGCATTTGCGGAAGACAACGTCTACGAGTCTATAAAGATTCATTAAGAAGGCCTAGCAGTCAATGCAATCTATACAGACAATGTGTAGGCTGTTGAAACTCCACATTGAGAAGGCTGCATAGCGCTCAGTGTGTTTGTTTGACACCTAATGTCCGCAGTCTTTCGTGCTGTTTCGCACAACTAGAAACAATACCCACTTGGCGCGCCACCTACGTTCGCTCTTGAAAATGGAAGTTCCGTATGAGAGAGCCCATTTGTATGAGCGCCGGCGTCATCCAGGATTTTCGCCGCTTCATTTCGCGCGCTCGCCACAACGGCGCTGGGCTGGCGGCAGTCTCGCACAGTGCAATATGGCTAACCATAACGAACGATCGATCTCTCTCTGCGCTTCGAGTATATATGCTTGCGCAAGACTTTCAGCGGCAGTACCCCCCGCACCCCAGCAGTGGCTTAGCGGCCATGGTGTTGCGCTACTAAGCACAAGGCCGCGGTATCGAATCCCGCCCGCGGCAACCGCATTTCAACGAGAACCAAAAAGCAAAAAAAAAAAAAAAGAACAACCGTGTTTCGTGCATTGGGGGCACGCTAAGAATTCATAACTGGTCAAAATTAATCCGGAGTCCCCTCACTATGGCGTGCCTCATAATCAAATCGCGGTTTTGGCTCGTAAAACCCCAGAATTCAACTTTCTGCGGCAACGACTCGAATGCAGAGAACGCGGAGTTTCCCTACCCTGTGCTGGGAAAGGGGTAAAGGAAATAAAAAGTCGTAGAAGGAATAAAAAATAAAAAAGCAAAAAAGCGTCCGCACTATAGCTCGATGCAACGCGCTACAACTTTTACATTCGGTCGCCCAGCTTAAGCTAATGCAAATGAGACAATTGAACTTTTTAGAAGCGAAGCATGTCTGTGTCCAGCCTGAACCTCCATGTCTGTTCGCAAAAATCGACTTCCTCATACACCCGTACGCAAGCAAAATATGCAATGGCTCATACGCCCGTAAAGTAGACGCTATACAAGACTTTAACGTGGACTTTTCCAAACCAGAACGACTGTGGCTGATTACATTTATGTTTGAAGGAAGGAAGAAGGAAGAAAAAAGTAGAGAAGGAAAGGCAGGGAGGTTAACCAGTTTAGCTTAACCGGTTTGCTACCCTACACATGGGAGCGGGATGGCGGGAGGGGGGGGGGACGAAAGATGGGGAGGAGAAAGAGAAAGAGCACATAACACAGCACACACATCGTTAGTTACAGTCCGTCACTCTTTCGCGGTACGTGACATCACTGTCACAGCCGCTTGTCCAAGCCCGTCTCTTTCATAAACCGAAGTAGTCCCTTCGTCGCCTTCAGCTGCGATGTATTCTGTCGGTGATATGTGAAAATTCTCATTTCGGTGTTGCACTCAGGTGAACGTACCACTACTGTAAGAAGTACGTGTATAGATTTCACATTTGCAACCGACATGTGTGACATCGAAATGACTGAACCCCTTGCAGTATACCGCAGCGATCACAAGGCTGCTCTGCTCACTTGCAAAAAATTGACCGGTGCAGTTTCCGATGATCAATAAACATGTGTTTCACTGACAACTTGTCTTCATTGATGTCACCAGTATCCACAAAATGCACATCTCGTTATTCAGAAGGGCACATTCAAGTAAACATAAAGTTGATGGCAAAGTGGACGGTTAAATATACAAAGGGACAAGCTTCGCTTATCATCCATCTTCACGGAGTGGAAGGGCAGATGATTTTTTGAGGAGCTCTTTCGGTTGGGCGCACTTTGCCTCTGTATCTTTCTATTCAGTGCCAAAGAAAGGTTGCTCAGTGGATGCCGCTGCTGTCTTGTGGAATAGTTCATGCACGACAGCACTCATGACGCAATGGCTTATATGTAGCCCCAGCGGCGGGCACGTAAGCAGTACTCCTGCAAAGCTTGTTGCGAAACATAAATGATTTTGCAGCATTTAATCATCCGTTTCACGAAAACTTGCCTTCGGATAGATTCCAGTATGTGCGTTGGACCTGCTAAGCTTCTTTTTTTATGCTCGAGAGTGTGCATAATAAGATATGCATCATAATGAATAGGGGTGTGCTAATTTTCAGTATCTTGCAAACGAATTGAATAGTCGCCGCTAAATGATCCGTTTACATTCTTGAATTCCCCCATCAAAATTGTCGAATATTGAAATATGTGACTAAACAAGCAGAGTCTCGCAGAGCGAAGGACCGATGCAGGAGGGAAGTGTTTCGAATAATTATGCTGCAGAGAGGCACCAGTTCCTCAGCGAACGGATGTAGCGGCCAACTTCTCTACAATACCTTCCTGTCATACCTGAAAAAAGGTTGCTTATCATTTACAGGTTACAGAACTGTCATACATCCAGTTTTGAAAGGGGTTCGATGCGTGTATCAAATATTATAAGTAACCCTTGTTTAGCGGACGGGAAAAAGCAAGAAAAAGGGCACTGATTACCAGCCATGCGGCTATGCCGATATTACTTCGATTGCAATTTTTACTACTCGTTTATAGGCATATAGACAAAGCGAAATATGGTTCCAGTTGCCCTTTGCAGTCTCCCCCACTGTTGTGCAAGACTTACACTAGAGATGTCACTGCGTGACGAGCCAATCGCCTTTGAGGAATGTATAGGAGAGACATTTCAGAAGCGCCGGGTTTGTCAAATTTTCCTTAGCTGTAGCCTGGAAATTGAAAATAAGCAGGGGCCGGGGAAAGGAGATTTATTCGATACTCTTTTCTCTTCTTTTAATCAATATCTTTTGCCTAGTGAAGTGCAGGTCGATTATGAAAAAGTTCCGTTAGCCGTCCTGACAATAACTTTGGGGTAGAGGTAATGTTGCGACTTGGGGGGGGGGGGGAGGGGAGGTGAAGAGACAGGAGATTGAGTAGGCGAAGAAACGAAGAACACTTTATGAACACTGCCTTATGCAGGGTGCAGGCGGTGACCCTTCAACTTTTACAAGCCCGTGCGTATCCTAACCTTGCGGTTCTTCATGTAATATACCCTGAAAGATATCCCAGTGTGCACTGCCCTGCCTGTGGACTAACGGCAACATTGGATCATGCGTTGTGGGAGTGTGAAGCCATCAACTCCTCCTTCAGCGAGGATAGGTGGGCTGAGCTCTTGGGCAGTCCCCAACTCAACGACCAAACCCTGGCCGTTCACAGTGCCCGCAATCGGGCCGTCAAGCTTGGCTTGGCGGTCCCTACGTGGGACTAGCCGGGTGGCGCGGGGTCTCCTCTGCGTCTTCTCGGGACCGAAGAAAGTTCTCTCACTCACTCACTCACTCACTCACTCACTCACTCACTCACTCACTCACTCACTCACTCACTCACTCACATACTCACTCACTCACTCACTCACTCACTCACTCACTCACTCACTCACTCACTCACTCACTCACTCACTCACTCACTCACTCACTCACTCACTCACTTTATGTGCTATTTACAGTATATAGCAGCGAAATAGAATTCATATAAGAAAATATAGCTGCTTTATAGCACCGAAACAGCCTTCGGAGCCCATCAGACCGACCACTTCGAGTGATGGCGACTCTCTTCTAACAACCGGCCGGTCAGTCCTTAAATCCTCTTGTCCATGCAAGCTTGCTGGTCCACCATCGTGCAGAACATGGTGGGACATGGGGTGACGTCAACCACGTCGCATTTCTTCTGCTTTGCAAACAATAGGTTCTGGAAGGTTGGTGACCCTTCCCCATTGCACGTTGTGCAATGCACTTTCGAGACAGTAGCGCTGGGTCCTCGCCGTCTTGCGTATAGGGCTGGGCACCACCAGCACGCGGGGAAGCTCAATTCACCGGAATGAATGCTCGAAGATGTGTGGCACAACAGTAACCATAGGACGCTCCACTACAATGCTGTAAAAGAGCTTGCGTTGTTTCGTCTGTTATATTCTTGTGTAGTTTTATTACTAAGATGTCAAAAAGCTGTGGCCATCTCCATTTTAAGGGGAATAAAGTATTTCTTTCGTCATCATTTCCTACGGTAAAAAAGAAAGCAGTTGGGGTATTGCTACGTAATGATATTAAATAAATGTTTGCCAAGACCGTTTTTTTTTGCTTCTACTTTTCTTTACCAAAAAATACATCCAGAAGCCTAAAACTGAAACTGATTGCTGGGAAGTGAAGATTGCTGAAACATCGTGGCGTCTTACTCAGCAATTTGCGCATATACCGGTACCTAGCAATTTGAATAGACCCATAGATGCGTATGCAACACGCCTGTCAGAAGCAAGCGTGTTATGCCGGGAGAGTCGACTTCCGTTTGACGTGCGACGGTCGTGAAACGCTGATGTGAATGATCAAAATCGATGGGACGTCGCGCTCAATGAAGGGTGAAAGCCATGTTGTAAGCTACACTGAGAGACTCCGGGAGGTGGCCAAATGCATTCGACGTCGAATCAAGACCTGGTGACCCACGCTTGCTGTCTCTCTCCCGCACCATTTACGGCCACCTCGAGCTTATACGATCCATAGTCTGTCCATTAAAGCCACCCAGCATTCAACAGTAACCGGACCTAGCGTACGGAGATAAAGCGACAATTTCGCAATGATTTTCCGCGCACACGATCGTTTCGCTATGTCCCGGCCTCCGTGCGCTGGTCAGTAGAGACACCCATCTTGCAATAACCAAGCGGTCGATCACAAATACTTTGTACTTACGGACATATTGAACCATCGAGGTCCGCGTTAGGTGACGATATCTGCAACCTTCACAGTAGTGCATGCATTTAGTCAAACATGATGCAGTCGCGGTGGTGTTAAAGCGATGGCGGTTCAGGGACGGCTTTACGACACTGACTCCGTACGGGACACGCTTTGTAGTCGGCGTCGACGCCTTCTGTACCGTCGACCACTGACGTCACCGAAAGGTTCGACAGTAAGGTTAAGGTCTGTCGCATGCTGAAAACACGTCAGCTCCTCACTGCTTTCTTGGTGTCTCTGGAACCAATTTAGGCCTGCGGATCCATTAGCCTCTGTTGATTCATTTATGGAGCCCAGCGTAGTCATTCCCGCCTGCATACAAGGCTCACATTAGGCTTCGCCTTTGGTCGACAACGTATGCGCTGTGTCGGACGTTGTCTGTGTTGTCTGTGTGAGACAACAAAAGCGTTGTCTGTGTGTGTCGTGTCGCGGACATTCTAGCAAAGGATGCTGTACATCTTCACCAGCGTGGTGACAAGTGCATTCCGCGCTATCAGCTATTGAAATTTATGCATTAAAACGACTTAATGTGCCAAAGCAACACTGCGGTTATGGGACACACAGCAGTGTAGGGCACCGAATTGTATTGAACATCTGAAGTACTTTACGTTCACCGAGACCGCGGCAGGCAGGTGTTTTGCATTGTGGCTTCATCGGACTACGGCCGCCTCAGACGGCAGTCAATGCACTACCTCGTGCTCAGCATGAGGCGGCGAACAGCCTTATAGCCCTTCATACCCCGCAGACACTTAGAGATCGCCGTTTCTGGCCCAAACCTCCTTGTTTCTGTTGAAGTTCACTACAATTTTCAACGTCTCCAACTCCCTTTCTCAATCCGGAATGATTGCGTACTTAACCGTGGTTCGTGTTCAGATAGTATTAAAGGTGTTTAGTTCATTGGCCATTATCATTCCAAACGCAGCTTACTGCTTGAAACATGGACGAACACAAAATCACACCAAATATCCGAAAGTTAAAAAAAGAATTGCAGTCCAGCGCTTGTGTGAATATAATTCTCTAAGCAGTCCAGAGCAGTGCTACTAGATTTAACCTAGATGTTTTTTCTTATAGCTCTGTTATCACGGCACTTATATTGCAACTCGATCTTTAAACAGCTTTGACTCAAGACCGTTCTCCGAATAAAAAATACTCGGACCCTGGCCACACTCGTCACTGGCATGAAAAGCGATTCGTGCATTAGTACACTACTTGAAGTGGACCGACTTAAAAGACCGTATACAGTGTCCCTGTGCATCACCCCACGTACACTCAGTGCTACCTCACCCTCTTTTCCTCTTTCTATTCCCGTTTTCCCCACCCCCAGTGTAGGATAGCAAAACGCGCGCTCATCTGGTTGACCTCCCTGCCTTTTCTGTCCTTGCTCTCTCTCTCTCTCTGATCTATCCACCTTCGCCAATCGTCGCAGAATGTCTCAACTAAATCTATCACAGGCTTTTTTGTAGCACTTATCTACATCTGGGTAAATGTCTCACTTTCCCTTTATTAACACCTAATAAAGATCGTATCGCACCCGTCTACGGTGCGCCCCGCCCCACTCAGCAGAATGCCATCGTTCGTCCCAATGCCCATACTACAACGTTCCGACAGTCCTTTTCCAAGCGTACTGCGCTGGAGAGGAATTGCATTCCCAACCGCATTGTTTCAACCACCGATCCAGGTGTCCACGAATCCGGTATCGAAGAAATGGTATTTATCGGTGATAGATCATGGGAAGGCATGAATGCACTGTTGTGCTCACCGTTGTTATTGTTCTCGCTTTGACACTCCCCACTCCTCATGTGTTGTTCCTCAAGGGGCCCTTGCGGTATTATACATAAATAAAACATATAAACAAGTAATTTTATTGTTCATCCATGCCTCAACAAGTGCGCTGCCTTAAGAACGATGACGACGTTCGTGTGCAACCTTCAGTAGGCATCATCTGTCAGTTCTTTTCGACATGAATTAAATTCACATCAACCGTCATTCAAAACTATTCAGTCGCTATGTCGCCGACACAAAGAAACAAGGCCACCCCATTTATTTCATGCAAATATGGGCGCCGTCCCGACGTTGCAGAAACCCAACTACATTTCTTTTCAGCCTTATGAAATTGGCAGTTACAAAGCTATTCTATTTCTGCTTCATAGATATGTCTAAATATATGTTGCACAAGACCGTTATACTTATCATTGAACTACGCCAGTGCACATTCCAACAGTTTATAGTCGTTTGAGCTTCCAGTGTGTGTTTAGTGTTTTTAATGCTTTTGTTGTTTTAGTGGTGTCTTTCTTTAACGACGCCCTGGGTCTACAGCATTGAAATGCATACGTATAAACTTTCAGCAAGCGAAGGCAACATTTCTTTTTTTTACATCAGGCACCAGCACTGCCACAATAAAATCAACTTCATTCTTGTAGAATGGTACGGGCCGAGCCCTGATACAAACGTTTGTGCAAGTGCTGAACACGAGTCCTCCTGGACATAATTAATCACTTCCGGATCAAAGGACAAATCCAAGAAGTGTGAAAGACAGCATGAGTGGGGCCAGTGCTCAAGCCCGAAAAGGATCCTGCAAACCTTGTTGCATATCGGCAAGTACCGCTAACATCATGAGCATCAATGTTGATGGAAAGACTGATATGTAGAAGCTTAACTTGGTATCCTGAGCAAAGAAGTAGATTGCCATCGCGTACGACAGGGTTTCGTTCACGGTTGAGTGTGCAGGACGGTGTCTTGGACTTAGTAAGCCACATCGAGCACCATCGCGTCGACGACCTTTCGACATTCGAACTCTTTTTAGACTCTGGCAAAGCATACGACTGTGCGCTTCATACAAGATTCATCAACAGACTCGAAGTGATGGGCGTCTCGGGAAATGCTCTTCCATTCGTCTATGAATTTCTTAGAGATCGATGTGTCGAGGTTAAACTCGGAAATATAATGAGCGAAAAAGCAAGGGAGCATATTTATCGGCGTCCCACAAGGAAGTGCGACGGCGGGGGAAATGCTTCCTTGCTTTTAACGTTGCCATGGCCAGCCTTCCAGACGCACTGAAATTTGGCTTGATGGCAACTAAAATGTCCATCTACGCAGGTGACATCTGCATTTGGACATCGGGGTACAAAGACAAACGTTTGGCTTGGATAGCCCAGGCCGCACTCTCCATCATCGAGTACCACTTATGGACGCTTGGCCTCTCTTCATCACTGGAGAAATCTGCCTTCATGCTTTTCCTGGGAGTGGGGCGGAAGTTAACACGCCTGACGCTGAAAATTAGAGGCAATCCAATCCGTCGTGCAACTATAGCGTTTGATTCCTGGGCGTCGCCATCGACAGCAAGCTACCATGGCGACGCGCGGTTGAAAGTGTTGTGACTGCATCAGTGCAAAGAGTCGGCGCACTTCGTCGCATGGCAGGCGTACGTTGGGCAAACAATCCTATGTCCATGCTTAAACTGAAAACTGCGCTGATAACAAGCCGCAGTTTCTATCAGCTGCCGCTGATATCACCATCACCGGGCCAATTCGAGCGCTTGGAGACAGTGCACAGAAATGGACTTCGCTTGGCGATGACAGTTCCTCAGGCGGCTTCAAACAAAAAGGTTAGTAATGAAGCAGGGTCTCTGCTACTACGCCTTTTGGCATCTCAACTAGGCCTTGCTTACGCAACTATTAAGGTTGGGCGAGTACCCCGCAGGCACGGCGCTTCTACGCCAGCTAAGAACAAGAACTGGCTCTCATTTCCATGCGGCGCTGAACACATTCCGATTTTTAGAATTGTAATGGCTTAAACGGAGTCGCCAAGACCCGCCATTGTCTTTTTCGAACGTTACCTGCAGATTCAGTGAGCACCACCTGCCGTCGAAAACGCCATTTCAACTGCCGCAGCAAAGTTTCTGGTGCTGGACCACTTGAGCCCAGCGTTTTCGGGCCACGTGTATACACTGATGAGGCGGTGTGTGCACAAAGAGATAGCTGCGCAGCGCCATTCTGCACACCCTCTCTGAATGTGTCATGGTTTGGCCGCCGGTATCGTGTAGTTTCGTCTTCAGCAGTATAGAAAGAGGCGCAATTACCGCCGCTGTGCGAAGCTACGCGCCTATTCTGCACGAGACGTCGTGGTACTGACGGACTTAAAGTCAGCGTATCGTTGATTAAACCGGTCCCTATACCGGGAAAAGTTCACAAAACGATCTCTGGTTCTAATTAAAGATCTAATGAGCATCGTAAAATCAATTAACGTAAAATTTCAGTGGATCTAATCCCACGTAGGAACTCAAGGAAATGGGGCAGCTGACGCTCTTGCACACCTAGCGCTGACACACGTCTCGAGAGTGAGAGCGCCAAACATCTGAAACTATGAGGGCGCAATTCACAATCATTTATCACTTATAAAGAACAATGTTTTACGGAATAGGTCATTTTGAGCCGCGACTCTCCAGCCACCCGCACGAATCACAAGGTTTATAGGGACTGGAATTTAATCGTGCATGCATATTTATTCGTGCTGAAATAAACATTCTATTCTAATCTCGGCTACATTTAATTTCCGGGACCTAAAATAATGTCCGGGTCGTTCTAAATATGCACCATCCTACAACAGACACCAAACACACTACAAAACAGTTTTGTCTATATTTCGAGATTACTCTCGCTTAAAAAGGCTCCCGGTGGGGCTTTATGGAAGTTTATTTCCTCTATACACGTCATCAAGTGCGCAATTCTGGAATGCGCAAAGTTTCACGGTTGTTCCTTCATCTTCGCTGCCAAGCGCGCTGGTTTGTGCCACCATCATCGAAGGCGGACGCTCAATGCGGTGAGTTCGCAACCGTATTAAGTGCACTCTAGTCCTCTTATTCTAAGAGGTCTTACAGCGGCTCAGTGGTTCGTATCATCCCTTGTGGCTCGGTTTGAGTCACACCGAAACAGTACGCATTGTACTTCATGCCATTTTGGCCGAAACTTTTTTTTTTTTTTGCAAAATTCGCATCACTGAAATTCGCACTGCTTTGAAACTTTCCAAGTTTCAAAGCAGTGCGGCTTGTCCAAAGCGCTTTGCCTAAGCCTATCGGTGGCCCGACTCAAATGCGCCGTTTTCTTAAAGAGCTGAGGGAGAGATTCGACACCCTGCGAGATAACTGGTAGTATTTTAGATCGTAATGCTAGAGGCACTAAATTTCAAGTAACAATGCTGTAGTCGTAAGTCCTTTTTGTGGGATTAACAGAGTGTAGTGCAGCTGCCTCCATATATAGTGAGGATTTATACATTCCTACTATACAATATATATATATATATATATATATATATATATCGACGAGAAGAAGGGGTTAACCAAGGGGCCCCATAATCATATCATGAGAAGACAACAAGCAAAGACGCCAAGGACAACCTAGGGGAAATCACTTGTGCTTACAAACTGAATTAAAGAAAATTAATGGCTATGCAAACGGATGGAAAAACAACTTGCCGCAGGTGGGGAACGATCCCGCGTGCGATGCTCTAACCCATATATATATATATATATATATATATATATATATATATATATATATATATATATATATATATATATATATATAAACGGGCTTCGCTTCTTTCGGTGCTGTCTGGACGAGTAACATACAGAAAAACGATTCACCTGGCACGGGATTAACCCAGAAAATAGTGCAAATGAGCGCACCTGTGTTCTGCGCAATAAAAGTAATACAAAATAGGAATAAAATTTCTCACCACTGAAGTTCATGAACAAACATGACACGAGGTCAAACGCCGCAGTGAATGAAAATAAACACAATTCTACGCATTTAAGTTAGTTGTATAGCATTTATATGACCGCTTCACTAAAGATTCGCTTCACAGTGATTCCAAGACGTGCGTTGTATCTGCATATTTTTTTAGAATTCTCGTATTCCTCCAGAAATGAGACAACATTGACTAGCGCGAGAAGTACGTCGGACGACAGCTAGAAGCACGTAGGACAAGGACGCTAGTTCTCAACTGATTTTTTTTTTCTGCAAAGGAACATTAAAGTACGCGGGATGTGCAGAACCTTGATGCAAGGAAGGGACATTCATTTTTCCCTTTCCCCCTTCCAACACAGGAGCTATCGGAAAAAATTGATGAAGAGGTCATTTCCCAGGTACGAACATTCTTTCTTGTTGAGAGCCAGAGACGGGGCGCTAACACACCTATCGCCGGCTTTTTTGTTTTTTATATATACAAAACGATTCGAATATTTCTCTATCGATCTGCATCCGCCTGAGCACATGAGTGCTATAAGATTACGCGGTTCGCGAGCACCTACGGTAGTGACCAGCCAGATAGCCACCAGCCGCTGAGGCACTGACAGCTGCCCTATGTTCCCTCAAGCGATCGCTTAAACACCAACCCGTTCAGCCAATATAGCACTTGTTGCACGATAGGGGAATCATGTAAACTACAGGCCCATGGCACTCAACTAAGCACGTGGCATGCTTTTTTTCAAGCAGGCGTCAGTACGTTGACAGTCATCACCATGCGGCTCAATCTCGATAGCTTTTGCGGCCCCGAGAAAACGACCGGCCTGCCCCACTTCCCTGCTGCCTTCTTGAGGCGGTGCGACATATTGTGCATGCATGTGCCCTGCCCTGTCCTGTGCGCTTCTTGCTGTAGACCGACGTTTTTTTCGCGCAAGTTAATGATGTCTCAAGTCTGTACTAAGCACCAACAATAGCCCAACTGCCTTCTCTAATTTCCCGCTGAGAAAGGGCGTTTACTCTGTTTCAACACAAGTAGAGTGAACCTGCTTCATATAAATAGTGGAGGCAAAGGCAGGGTCAAACGTTTACTGGATGCCAAATATTACAGAAAGCCGAATATTTCCTGAGCCTGGGCACGCCGACTAGATTTCAAATGCGCTGTACCTATGTAATAACGTAAGCGACCGTAACAATGCCATACTCTTTTAATGGATGCAAGTTAAAACTGGACTAGCATTCGTATTTTTCATGGAACTCTGATTCCGAATAATTTTGACCCAGCTTATACATAAAAAAAAACCTATGAGATATGGTTTTTCAATGAGGTCAGTCTCTGAGGACGAAATAGATCTGGGGCCTTATAACACAAATATATTCCGAACTGTTTCTATTGCATTTCTCTAACTAGCCCACTACGATTGGTCAATGATTTTTCGGGTACCCCTGCTTCGCCTGTTTGTCGCGCAACGTCACAAAAACAACGACAACACCGCATCTGATATGACGTGTGTACACTGATTATGCATGCTTAGACCAAACAAAAAATATTTCTTTCTGTTTCCACAGCTTTTTCGTCGTTAGCCCTCCACTATTGGTCAAATTTTACAGGAGGCACCCACTTCGCCTTTCTATCATGCGACGTTACTAAACCGCGAAAACTTACCGCATCGAAGTAAGGTGTGCACATTAAAGATGCATTAATATGCTTAAAGAAATTGAAGTTGTTTCGCAATAGCCTCGTTCCAAAAGGAATAGAAGACATCTGCCAACCTATCGCTCTGGCTCTGGCTAATCGTAGCTGCCGGGGAAAGCGGATTTGTTTGCGTAAAAGAAAGTTGTGTGGCAGTATAACGTTGTAGAGCTCTTTCGGTTTGTATACGACATCGCTCTGCCAATACGTCATCGCTGACGATCAGTTTTAGCACCATTTTTCTCCTTCCGTAGCACGCCACCGCGATTCTGGAACAATCACTGCAAGGTAAGCAAGCAGACGCGGGCCAATCCCAGTCGCCGGCACCACCCTCCTCCTCCGGTTATCTACATTCACTGCGCTAGCTCGGCCCCACTAAAGCCCTCTTCCTTTCTGCGTGACCCTCGCCTATTGTCAACCAATTATATAAAAAAAACTGTCCAAGTAGGCAATGCTATTTACTTTGAAATCAAACAAAAGTGACGTCCCATAAAGGAGGAGAACTTTTGATTGGGCGGTTCAAACAATGCTGCGGGTTACCGCCCAATGCTTATGTATGGGCGGTTGGTAGTTCCGTGTTTTTTGGTGAGGCTTTTGGTGATACTGATAACTACAAGTCCTAGACTTGCAAGCGTCTAGAGAGCTCCAATGAAGACTGGCTGACGCGGGCTATGATGCAATCATTTGAAATTTTCACAACGTTCTGAATTGACATACCTAATGCACACGAATAGCATGTTTCAGCCTGGGGCTGTTCTTTTATTTAGCCAGTATGCCTTTGTTTAACGACATGACTAGAGACCGGGACCCGTACTCACAAAAAACGCTTAGGCTAGAATTGTTCTTAGGAGAAAATTTCAGCCATTCTCGATGTTCGACATATCACTCTGGAATTCTTCAGTGTTCGCCTGTACGAACCTCTGAAACTTCTTCGAGCAGAAAAAAAAATCGTTTCTTGTTTAAGACAAATACTTTTGTAAACTTTTTCGACAGCTGCTGCCACACATCTGGGATGCATTAAACTTGTATTATAGTACAGTAGCTGCGTTCATGATTAGTGAATGGTTCACAATACTTTTTCTTAAACGGTTCTTGCGCATCTTTGCGACATTGTTCTACACAAAACGTTATCTTTTTATCCCACGTTAGAGCTCAGGAGTACGTAACCATTTACATACACCTATTGAAATAAAAAGAACTCGGAAGAGCGAAATGAGGGGCATAAGTCCTTCCCCATTTATGGCCGTGTTTACATAACCTGCCATCGGCTGGCATGTCTGGACAACAACAAAATGAATAGCGGTGTCGAAAAAAAAAGAGAGCACGTAAATACATTCGACAGAACTTTCGGCGCACTTTGTACGCTTCCATCTGATACACAAGCAGGGCAACCTAAAGTCAAAGCTGTGCAAGCTAAAGTCTACAGTATACCTTGGTCGCTCTTTGTAGGCGTTCGAAAAGCCGACGTTCGTTTTCGCCTCACATGATTGGCCTAGATCGGCCTAGACCGCGATATCGGCGCGGCTTAAGAGAACGGCGGAAGACGAAACCGAACATCGGCTTTTCTAACGCGTACAAGATCGCGGCTCTTATTCAAAACCTGAACCTCTCTCTCTCAAATACACACCTGCTGCGTAATGCGATGTTGCGTGTCCATGGCTAAAAGAGATCTTTGGTTGTGTTTCTCTCCGGAATTGTTAGCCTGCGTCTTGCAGACGGTGAAAGGCCCTCAAAAGCTCGACTAAAGTTGCCAACGCGTGCGTCTATTTGCGCGTTGTCATTAGCAACAGCGCCCGCCAATGCTACCAGGTCCTGTGGAAAGAAGTAACCGAATGTGCTTTCGAAACAAAAATAACACCCCAAAGAGAAACACCTAGAAGCAAAAATGGGCATGTACAGGTAGAATGGATAAGAATACGCAGTTATAGGCATTCCAAAGGTGATCTTTCAATCCCCTTTTACCTATATTTCTTGCTCATAGATCAAAAGGTTAGAGCTCTGATGCATGGAACCAAGTATGCAATAGTTCAGGCTCTAGACATTCCATTATAACCCGATACTATCATAGAAATAACCACTTGTTTATCCTCAGCATACAATGCGCACAAGTGCAACGAATGAGTTGAAAGTGCAACATCTGCAGTCTTAGCGTTGTTCACATGATGTTGGGAAGGGAGGTCACATGTAGATTTCGAAGTTTTATTTTCAATCTAGAAACTTTTGAAAGTACGTTACATTAGAGCCGGCTGTTATAAAATCAAAAGCTTTTTACTCTAGCAATAATTAAAAAAAAGGAAAGCAAGAAGAAAATATCAACCATAAGCACTGTGCACACACAAACATGTCACAAACACACACCAAGAGTGTCTCTACGGGCATCGGTTATACTTTCGATGCAGATTACGTTGTTGTTGTTGTTGTTGTTGTTGTTTTTGTTGTCGTCGTCGTCGTCGTCGTCGTCGTCGTCGTCGCTGTTGTAAATTTTGCCTTGCGGCGTAAATAAGGCATCGATACGTTTCACTACATCTGCGAGTATATTATGACTCTGTTTGTGCTAAGGAAGCCCTGGCGCGATCACTGCTCTGAATAATCGAGGCTAATTCATATTCAGCATCGTCTCGCCATCCTTGCGATTAACTTGGTTCGCGGGATTACGACAGCGAAGCTCACCCGACGCGCAAACGCGAGAGGATGGTGCCCGGCTTGAGCGATCACGGGCACCTCGCCGTAAAACTGCCAGCAGGTCACATTGCGGTGGTGAACGATACGACTGGACTGCGCTGTCTCGCCGTCTAGCCGACCTTTTCAGCGCCAGTACCGACGTCAGACGACTAACTCGATTGTGCGCTGGTGCAACGCGAAGGAAAAAGCTGCGTGCACTTTTCGGAGCGCGATGAATACGCAAAGGAACGAGAAAGACACGACCGAATCAATGTATGAAACGTACAGCAATCGGTCTACGCACGATGGAGACCTATTCACTCGCATCCACTTCCAGCGAGGTGCATGCGCATACATACTGCAACAGGCTTTACTATAGCGTCAGGTATACACGAAAAGAATAAAGAAAATGAAACCTACAGCAAGCGGGCCATTACCTAGAGATCTCCTCATGCACTTGGACCCACCAAGAGCGCATGAACACTTCGGGTCACTTCTGTAGAGAAATGCAACATACAAATTTCAGAATGTTTGTGCCCAAACCATGGTTTGCGCATTAAATGTTGACCGACTCCTTGCCGAAAACGCGCGCCAGTGACCATGTTCTTGAGCCCGGACTCAGACGTCATCTGACTTGTGCTGTTTCTTGCGTTATCAGGGGAAATTCACAGTTACCTGGCGAGAAACTATCAGGTCAACAACCGACACTGCGCCAAAAAGGAACAGGTGGAAAAACTAATGCGAATGCGCTGCATGGCCAAAATGTATTGTTTCCAGCGTTCTGACTTCTTTTGCGACATTTAATTTATTATTGTACTTTTCTAACAGCTGGACTTCTAAAATGCAGCATGGATGAATACGATAAACACTCTCGGATTGTGCGTGACGAGGTATCGTATGCGAGGAGCACACATATTCACATTTTGTTAAATTTTCACAAGTCTATCTCGTTGGGCAAATTCTGGCAAAAAAAAATGGGGGGGGGGGGGGGCGGGGGAATAATTGACAGAGTCTTGAAGGTGCCTATCCGATCTGTGTGCGTTTTATTTTGACCTTCGATTGCTTTTTGGACAGAAAGAAACACTATTTGCATGAAGTAAAAGATAAATAGAGACGAAAATGTTCGCTTGAGTGACACCTTCCTCTTATTGGAATTGCAAACTGGGCGTTGGCAACAACGCATGCTCTTACAAGCACAACTTACAACAGGGGCTATTCCTATATTCTTTTTGCTCGTCCCTGTCGTAAATGGGGCTGTTGCGGAATAGTAATTATCCTCTTCGCATACGTTTGCTATTTCATTTGCACAAAATCCCTATTTCCGAAAGCTTACAAACCAAATATACTTCCCTCCTAAAAAATCTCTATTTAGAACATTTCCTCTGTGACATGAAGACATGAATGTAAAAGTAAAGAGCAGTATAATTAATGTGTAATAAACAAAAAATATTTAGCAAGATTTGGACTTCCAAACGTTTTGAAAAAGCGTCAGTTCATCCACCATTTCTTCAAGGACCATATGAAACAAATGATAAAACATGGAAATGTACCTGCAGACTTATAGAATATGCGCGTGAAGTGAACAGCATAATTCGAGTAAAGGAGCGTAGCACATAGTATGACAGGAATATTGCTAGTAGTCCAGGAAACCACTGACACAGAATAGAATCTAAAGAGACAACCAAACGCCTAGGTATTTCGCCAGAGAGCAGTTAAGACCTAGTTAGCGAGGACGTTATCAAATAAAAACAAAATACCGCACAGCATGAGCTCTGATTGTGAGTGAGAAGAAAATATAACAGAGTGAAGATGAGTTCGTCATACGCTTTTTTTTTTTTTTCGTGAAGCAGTAATAAGGAAAGCCGCATTTACTACCGGAAGCAGTGCTTCGGAAAAACCATCAGGATATGTTCATGGCCTGTCAGGCAGAGAACAAGTAATTTCTTGTTTCGCAGTCCATATTTCTTATGTCTAAGCATGTTCGTGTTTTAGATCTTTTGGCTCAGCGCAATGCCGTTTTATAGCTTTCTATCGGTCAAGAATCTCGCAGAGATTAAGGGCACAATCACTGTAATAACACTGCTATTGCTGCATTTATAGCGCAGGAAGTAATATTCACATTACTTGCTGGCGCCGTCAGTAGTAAAGCACACCCTCGAGCACGTCACTTTTGGGACGTAGAAGAAGCCCCTTAAGTGCTTAGGAAAGTGGACGAATTTTTCTCGATGGATTATGGACAAATTGACGTGCGCCAGTGCTCCGGTGTTTAAGAGAAATAACCCTGCCGGGTTCATTTTGCCGAGAGCCGTTTTCAGGCTAGGTGATCTCGCACAATCGAATCAGTATGACTTGGCGTGGGATGAAATTATTCCGCAGTCCACTGGTCGGTGCTTTTTCTTTTACTGCGACAACAGTTGAGTGCTCAACACTTGGTCCGTATTCCGTTGCGCTTTCGATGATCGCCACCGACGTGTTTTTGTCGTCATAAGGCTGCCTTGTCTTGATCTTTACCATTGCCACAGGACGATTAAAATGAAAACTTGTAAACAACAACCACCGGCTGGGGTTCGAGCCGATGTCACAGCAGAAATGTGAATTTGGGACTACGGTGCGCTGACCACTGCGCTATCGCGCAACTTGTTCTCTTTTTCTTTCTTTCTCTTTTTTTTTACAGCGAAGCCGTATATTCCTAGTTGAAACGCTCGCGGTCCGACCACGGGAACCCTCTTGCGGGGGTATTAGCCATTGTTTAAGGGGGTATGAGTCATTGCACTCGTCTTACGTGACGGACGGACAAATTTCTCGTTGTGTAGGCATGGAAATGCTTACGCAATAAATACATATGCATTTATCTACGCGTTATTGCAGGGAAGAGACACAGAGGGGTACGGGGTTAAGGCAATATTACGGTGACATAATTAAAGAAATACCTTTACAGCGACGCTGTATATGCATAGGCGGAACGCTCGCGGTCCGACCACAGAAATTTCCCGGCGCAAGGCACGGCGCGCCATTGGCTACGCCAATAGAGGCGTCGTTTCTCTCTCGCAGCAGAGAGTAAGCGCTGCAGTCTGTCTCCGACTTGGCATTAGGACGATCGCGCATCGTTTGTTCTCCCGAGGAGCAGCTGGCCTAAGAGCAGCAGCGCCGAGAGCAGGAGCGGGAGAGGTCTCGTCGGCGTCGCGGCAACGCTTCGTCAGAAGATCAGACCCGCGATACGGAGCGCACGTGGCAACAGAGAGTTATAGATGGTTATAGCTCAACGAGCCAGCGGGCCAGCGTAGACGCCAGTGCGCATGCGTGATACAGCATGCGCAGTGACGTCTAGGCTGGCCCGCTGGCTGGCTGACCTATTACTCTCTAAAGTCGGGCCAATCCGGCGGCTCGTGCGTCCGAGCTAGTTAGCGGAGCTAAAGCGGCAACTTTACGTCGCCGACACCGCTGCCGAGCGAGATCGCCAGCGGCGAGGTCGGGCCAAGGATCCGGCGTTGAAAAATGTGTCCCTGTCTTTAATTAAATGAAATGTACGGCCCCGGTGTGTCACTTTGTAACCACAGTGCATAACCGAGTCGTAAACCTTGTGGTTAACGCATTACGAAATACAAATACGTAAGAGAATCCAGAGAGACTTTGATGAACCCACTGGATTAACACAATGAACCGCTCATTGCACCCCTCCATGATGGTGATTTTGCGAAGCCCTATGTGCGACATCTGAAACAAACATTGTGATAAACTCACGCGAAGCCTGTGCGTAACCTCATTAACAATACAAAGACGTAACAAATAATTGAGAAAGAGTTTAATGGACCGTCGGAATTAACCCAGCGATAAAGACCGATGCCGCACATTTCAGCTTCGCTGGTCTACCATCGGTACGGAGTGCAAGGGTGGTGTTCTTTTTACGTTGATGCATGGAAGAGAAAGGCTTGTGTGGACTCCTTCACTACTGTGTAATGAGTGACCATCCTGCAGTTACTGGACTGTGCTTTGGGTGCTGGTGCCGGTAGATGTGACAATATTTCTGCGCTTGACCTCGTGTATATAATCGTGCATTGTGATATCTTCTTCTTTCTTTTCTTTTCCTATTTTTTTCTGTAAAGAATTTTGAGATTTTGGGATAGCCAGCTCTGATGTGACCTACTGTTCCGTACGTTTTCACCTAAATAAAAAAAAGCACACGGCACAAACAGAAATTCAGAAACCTTGCACATCTCCAACACAATATTACTAAAATCCAGCTTCCCGCAGCACCAACTATAACAGCAGCAAGAACTGTGCTCAAGCATAGAGAAACCGTTAGGTGCTGCTTTTAGCTTTTCCGACGTCTACGAATCATTACCTTAGAAACGAGGCGACTTAAAAGAATGAAAGCTTTTTTTATGTGATCTTGCTTGTCCGATCACTATAATGTTGTTACACAGTAGCTGCTGCTTACTTTCGCCGAGATGCAATAGGGAGACAGTGCAAAAACTTGCATGGATCAACGGCCCACTAATCAAGTTAGCATAAGGCGCCTATTACGGCCGGGATATCTGCTGCATTACTCGTTTAGTAGACCGTTGTCACGACGACAAGTTCCGGCGGCAGCTCATTGTGAGACGGCTTCTTTCTAGGCCCGAGCCTGCGCCCTAAATATAAAGGTACGGCGCACGCGTGCTCATATAAATGGTCCCGCGGAGGTTCAGTAATTGCGCAGTAATGAGTATTGCGCTGTGTTACCCCAGAGAACTGATAGTAGTTGACGCGACGCCTAGAATATCTATATCTGCTATATTAGCGTTTCTATTCTTACCTTGCGTAATTTTACGACTGTTCAAGAGCAAAATATCTGCGCAAGCTTTTTTTTTTTATTTTCAGAATAGCCTTATCGTCTTAGATGGAGTGAAGAGGCTGTTACGGAATCAAGAATAAAGGGAGAGAGAAAGGTATTGAGAGATAGTATTCTTGAGCATTACTTACTGTTCACATGCGGGACCACTCAAAAAGGAAAAAGAGAGAGAGAGAAAGAGAAGAGAAGAAAAAATAAACGAATGAAACATTAGTTTCATACAGTACGGTGTTTAAAATCAAGGAAATCTTGAATGTGATTTATAGACAACGCTGCCCCAACGCCATCGGGCTGACTAATCTGCTTTGGCTGCTGTTTTTCGTCACTAAACTGGTCGACGCGTGGCCCCTCAGTATGACGTCACTGAATTGCGTTTGTTCGCGCTGGCGTGCGTGTCAGAGTACGTCACGTGTTTGAAACTGAGTTGCGGCATCTTTGAGCCTGACTGATTGAACAACGTGCTCTACGGAAGGCAACTTTATGGTATGGTACTTTTTGATCTATATTTGAAAGAATATGGTGCATTAAGATTTGCGTCCACAGGCATACCGTGAGGTAGAACGTGCGCCATTTCATTGCGTCAATGTACCTGCAAAATTTCATTTCAAAGATTACACGAAAATTTTAATTCTGCGATGCTGTGTAAAATTAGAGGTCAAATGATACTTTCACGACGTGTAATGAATAAGACACCTATACACAGGGTGTCCCACATAACTTGAGCCAAGGATTTAAAAATTAAAGATGCGTCGGAAGAGAATTTAACCGAACGCATACTATTCGCAATAACCCATAGTACCTGAGACATTTTTTCCCCATAACTAACTAATTATTTAAATTTAATTACCCAACTTTTTAATTACTGGCTGAGAACCCCACGTATAATACGCAGATTTGTAGAGCACCTTCAGAAACCACCGATCGAGTTGTTTCCTGTACGATATGTCACACGTAGTCCTTTTTTCTTGGTTGCAAAGAAAGCCCGTGAAATATGAAAAAAGCCAGGTGAGGTGGCGCTTGAGCAAGTGGTGTCGGGCTGCTCTCAAGCGTGCGTTCGGTGAACAAGGTCGGCTCCCGTCGGATGACGGCGAAAATGCGTACTGCTGGCCGAGCGCTGCCGATGAGATAAAGAACGCCCTGCCGCTTCCTCGTCGCCAGTCACGGTGCAATTACCGTGCAAATGCCCGTTCTTGTAACTGCCGTCATTAAATCGAGATAGGTAGTGTATGCATTGTGCCCCGAAACCGATTATTCATCGTCCGCATACTGAAACGTGTAAGATTGTAGTAAATAGCTTAAAACTACATTAGCACAGAAGTTAAAGCAGGTGATGCGATAGGACTTGGCAAGCACCGCTGATCAGGTGAATTTGAAAGACAACTGTCTGCGATCGATTGCTGCCATATATAGCTACGGCGAACGCACGAGGACAACTGACGTCTAAATGCACAGCTATATAGCAAACTGCATGAAGAACGAGAAATATGAAGGTGTATTAGGCCAGCAAAAAAAAAAACCTGCGCAGCACAACATGCCGGCATAAGATTCCATTCAGCGCGGAGCGAGTGTACAGCCATGTACTCTAAAAGATTACTCGCATGCTGAAAATGAAACTTCACAAAGTAAAAAGTTACATTTTCAGCGTCAGCTCGTTAACCTAAATATAAGCGTACGACGCTGCGCCAAGAAGCAAAATCAGACTGAAAGACGAACTTTTTCCTCCTCTTGCCGATTTTACCTAAAGTACACGAAAAGCGTTGACGGTTTGTATGTCGTTCAACTTAGCCGCCACGTATCGCAAGCAACCTCACGCGAATATACTTTCTTCACCGTCTGCTGTAAGATGCACACAGAGTGAGCGCCTTATTTCATCGTGGCCTTCGCATTCTTCGAGATAGACGCCGTCTTCTGTGGTTTAGTAGCACGTGGCTTCGTGTAGTGTAAGTATAAACAAACAAACAAACAAACAAACAAACAAACAAACAAATAAATAAATAAATAAATAAATAAATAAATAAATAAATAAATAAATAAATAAATAAATAAATAAACAGGGCCATAATAACATGCGAATTAGGGGTTGCGAGGTGCATCCCTCGAGAGTTAGTGCTTTGTGGCAGCCTTTTCTCGGCGGTCTCGAATAGGGAACTCTGATAACCAGATAGCTAGACCATAAAGTTGTTTTTTATTCAGTGCGACAATATGGTGGAGTACGTGGGCGAATTGACGAAGCTTGTCATTCGTATCAGCGTTGTTTTCGATTAGGAGGTCGTTTCTGCTAATAAATGTATGTTATCACGTTTGACTGGTATCCGCCCTTACGAACGGCTTAAGCATAAGAGCTCTTTTTCTTTCTTTAAGTCTGCCCCTGGTTACTAAACAAACCACTGTCCCAAAATCATAGCTAAAAGCTTAATAGTAAATAAAAGGCAAATATGATATGGGATAATGAAAGTACCTCGCACCATGCTAAAAGAAAAAGAGACCTACCAAGAGCACAACTACGCACAAGCGGAAGAACAGGAAGTTGCAAAATACATATATCAAGCATAATAGAGAGCTAGCGCATGACCTTGACAAACATGATTAGTCTCTTCTCGTACCACCATGGTTGAGTGCAGAGCAAAATGCATGAATAAGCGCGAGACAAGAGAACGATAGAACATAGGGTACCATGTCAACTCATTCTAGACCCTTTGTTCCATGTAATTTTTGTTTTTGTTTTGCACAGTACCCTGTCATATCCAACAGAAAATACTCATGCGATCAAAAGCCCGTACTTTCCAATAAGCTTCGTTATGTTCTCATTCATATAAACATCGCAAGTTCAATTACAGTTTAATGCCACGACTTCTTGCGGAAGGAAAAAAAAAGTTGGTTACTGAGGCATCTCGTTACCTCCACTTCAATTACAAGAGAAGGAAAAAAAAAAAGAAAACCTGAACCGGAAACGCTGTTCCCATGAGAAGCTCCAAATGACGCTCTGCATCATCTCCCATTCTACACAGTTCCTGCATGGATAAGGGCTGCTCTCTCCTAATGCTCAGTCGTTTAGAAAAAGGACGTGCAGAAAGTGCGAAACGCTGGGACATAAAACACATTTACGACCATCAGTGGTTATACTGCTCCCACAGGTACAAACTTATAAGTAGTAATCTAATACCTAAAATAAAGCGCACAGTTCGCGTATTGTCGTTGTTTCTAGGCTTATTGTTTTTTTTTCATCACAACACCTCATTCCAATCGAGTACCTTTTCCTAGGCGCCATTAACATTAGCACCTCCATGGTATAAAACAGGACAAAAAAAAAAAAAAGCGGCAGTGCTCTGGGAAGGAGGGTCGCCGGGACATCAGTGGAAAGTTAAACTAGTTTTGAAGACACTAATCCTTCCGTTCCTCTTTGTGCTCGTTGCTAAATCTATATATGGACGTGTGATTGATTAACGGGGCCATGGAAGATATTTGCGCATTGTTTGTTTGTTTTTTGATACGGAACAATTCCTGTTGTCAGGCACAAAAAAATATAGTTCTGTAGGACGCGTAGATAAAGTCGTAGCACGACTTCTCAGCGACTTCGATGATGCGTTTAAATTTGATATGTGTTTAGACTAGAAGTGTTTAGATTTTGTTAGAGGTGTCGTCATTAAAAAGGAACCAGTCGCGCTATTATACGCACAATATCAGGATTCGCGTTGCAGTTGTTAACTTTCGCAGGACTATTTACCATTATCAAGAAGTATTGATGGACCCCGATTGTAAGTAGTGTGTGAAGACACTAGTGGAAACCATGGCTAAACACTGAACCTCTTGTATTTTCAATAGCAACTACGAGATTTTGCTTTGTCTGCTACGCTTGCTAGAGTTGAATAGATCAATGACATCTTCTAATCAGCAGTTCAAATGTTGCAAAAGGGGCCAGTTATTAAATAACACCTCTTGAGCCGACTACATGCCACACTGAGCGTACAATTTACGCTGGTTTAAAATAATGCAACAATAATAAAAAAAGACGGCATATGGTCACGTAACGCGTATGTAACCTAAACATTCTAGCAAAAAAAAGATCGTACTTATTGTAAAGCTAACTGTAACGTTACATTCTTTAGTTGCCTGTACGGCTAACTCTAAGACGTGTTATTAGAAGAAACACTTCCATAATGCGCGGGCAGGATAAGACGCACGCTGGTAGGGATCATAAAATTGCGCGAATCACTTATTCATTTTAATTTCGAAGAACTTTAACACCCAGGCTTTGTAGTGGTATTTGTAGTGGTAATTCCTCGTTTAACATGCTTCCAGAAAACATGCACACCGTAAGCTGCATAATTTCTGAGCATGTAATAACGATGATGTTTTGCCAGTTTTCGGTTTGCATGCTCATTGTTCTCTTACTGTCAGACGGTAGCGTCAGTTTCAGTGTGTAGGCGTAAAGTTATGCTTCGTCACATGCACACAAACAGCCTGTTTTCTTTTTGCTCTAATTTTCGGTACGCTTAATTTAACATGATGCAAAACAGCACTAGTTCAAGTTTGCTTTCTTTGTTCTTTTTTTTTCACATCTCCAGCGAACGATATACAAAGCAAAAGTTTGCCTCATCCTGAGCTTACGAAAGCCGGGAGCTTGGGCTTAAATGTTGTTGATGCGTCTCATCACGGTTTACGGATTCCTAGAGCGTCTAGCACCGCTATTTTGGGTCCTTAAGTTAAGCAAGCTCCCTGCACGTGGCGCGGAAACATCAGCTGCTCACTGTACGCCGCATAGCATATCAGGAGGCTCACGCCGGGTATTTATGCCTGTTGCACTAGCTTAATGGAACTTCTAGCTCACTAGGGACTTACACGTTCTTTTTGTGCACAGCTGTTTTACCAACACGATAAGTTACAATTCGCTTCACTGTGCCCTGTGCAATTGCGTCGTGTCGTATTTAACGCTTTCTCAAAGGATAAAACTTCCGACTCACGAGTCCCAGCCTCGGATCTTCTAATGTCTTTTTACGTCCTATACCCCTATCCTCAGACCGCGTTTTCTTTATTATTGTTTTCTGTGTTCGAAATGATCTTGGTGCCTGTAAGCGGCGCCAGCTACCCTTCTTCGTATTTCATAGAAGTGCCCCCAAACGATGCGAAAGCTCCAAGCAAAGATTACGAAATGGGCGCAAAAACACAGAAACACACATACACAAAAGTATGTGATGGAGTAAACTTGTGGACATCTAATAAACAGTTTGCATTTTCGCCATCACATATATAATGGTACCCTATAATGCACTTGTATTCAACGCTCACTTCAAGGCAAAAATTTGTCACAATCATACACCTACGCTATGGTGCAAGAAAACCTGTTTTAGAACCTGCACGTCGGAGAAATCTGTTCCATTCGCGGTATGTGCATAGGCTAGCCAACCATCCCGAATATTTCGGGACAGTCCCGACTTTTGAGCAAGTGACGTCCCGGGTCCCGACTTGACCCAGTCGGGGTGGCCAAATATCCCGACATTTGCTTTTTCTTTCTACTCGTTAACAATAAATAGACCTGCTTTTTTTATAATGCTTGACAGCTCGTTTGCACGTACCCTTCTGTTGCGCTGTCATAAACATAAAAGCGTTTTCGTGTTTCCGATGGTTTCACTTCTCATGGACACCCTAGCTTTTCACATTACATCTATTCGTATTGGCATCCATGTTAAACGTGCATCTGCACAGCACCTTGCTCTAAGTCGTGACACGGTAGGGCAAAAAAAGATTGTTCAACTTTATTGCACATTTCGTTGAGCGTCAACTTTATTGCACGTTGACAACTCCTGGTGTTGAAAGGTTCAATTGTCTCCGCGCCCGTGTGCAAATGCGCTACGGCAGGAGCTCACGCTGAACGCGCTGAACTATACAGAGACCACATTTTCGGCGATTCTGGCGTCGCCGGCGTGACGTATCCGACTTCGCCAGCCGCTGCGTGGCACACGGGGAAACACAGGACTGTATGCGCGCCAAGATGCACTTACAGGACTGACATATCAGTTTTTGTGGCCGAGTTACAGAATAAACTGCATGGTCCGATTTTTTAAACTAATTTTCCTGAATTTCTTGAACTTCCTTGAACTTTCCTGAAATCAAGATTCTGCTTCTAGAGTCACTAGAGCGCAATTTTCTCTTTCAAATGCAACAAACTTTATTCAAATCAACCCAGCGGTTGCTTTACAGAGGCATTTCTGCATTTTACATGTATTTGAACAAGGAAATCGGAGTTGTTTTCCAGCTAAAGCTTCCGCTGAAGAACGATGGTATATCAGCCACGGGACGAACAACCACTCTCCAAGGTGCAAAGACGCTTGCTGTGTACGCTTCAGATACCGCATACGTACTTGCTAATCCTTGCCAACAGGGACTTTCGGCGGCCTCATTTTCCGTTTCCTGAGTAGGCGACAATAACGCAGCAAAGCAACACTCACGAGGTGTCGATTACTGGGCTTGATAATTATCTCCGCAGGCTAGCGACACACTGCTATCCCAACGGTAGCTGTGTAAGCTGCAAAGCCGAACAGAGCTTCCGCAGCTTTTTCTTTCACTGCCGTTGTCTTTACGCGATCTTTCCCTCGACCGTCTAGTGGGCCGCGAGGAATAACTAAAAGAAATAAAGAGAAATAGGTAATACGTAAAGACAGAAGAGTGGGGCGATTTGGAGCCTAGCGAGCCTCATTATCGCAGGAAACCAGCTGCTGGTTGTGGTTTCCCTCGGTCATTACTGCTGCAATCAGCAGTGTTGTGGCACCTTCGGGTTCTTTTGTCCCTGTGTTTCTTGCAGGGCGCAGACATCTTACGACGTGATACCCGCAGAACTTTGCGTGCTTAAGAGGCTCCAGGAAGACTCCTGACAATGCTAAGAACACTCCAAACTTAGTTTGCGAAGCATAAGTGGGTGAACAATGCCGTGTATGTGCCGCGGTGAAACCTGCGCGTCGCTCAACGAACACAGACCAAGAATATAGCCGCCAGTGAGCTTTTCACTGGCGCGTCGAGTGCGGAACCGGAATAAGTTTCGCACCGGACATCGCGCACGATAGCATCAGACGTGCAATTCTATGTGATGTACTACACTGCCGCATCAGAATCCAATCTAGCGCCGTCGGTTCTGGAATCGAACCTTGGTCTATATTCGGCACTTAACATAAACCCATTTTTAACCACTTGACTTTAACCTGAACTTGATAAATGACACCCTGCTTTCTTTAAAAAACCTGCTTGCTTTGTGTTGTGTCACGTGTCTTGCTTTTTGCACGGTAATATCAATTTACGCGCTGATTGAGTAAAATAAAGATATGTCAATTCACGCTTGTGCAGATGTTGTTTGTGTTCTCTCCCTCGCTCTCTCTTGTGACTCAGCAGTCCGTTTCACTTTTACGCGTCTAACCAACCAAGCCCAAACTTAGTCCTTTCTAGCACGTTCATACCTCAACTAAACCATTCATGTGCGCCTTTTCTGCATTCTTGATCTTGTTTTGTAACCAAGGATTAGCGACTATTCCTTATAGCTATACACGTAAGAGCGTTAAAAGGCGCCAACTGGAGACGCACGAAAAAAGCACATATACACATATACGTACACGCAATCTGTGTGTGTATATATGTGCGTCTTTTCATCCGTGTTGAGTTCGCGCCTTTTAACGTTCTTATGTATTACCAACGTGCCCAAACTGCCGCTCTAGTGAGATATATACAGAATGCGTCTTTGGAAAAACACATGCGCCACACATGTACACTTGTGGTGTACCCTTGTATTGAGTCAAATTCATTTAGAGAAAGTTAGGTTCATTGTGTTAACGCACCGTTAGCACAATAACAGCGCTTATTTCTCCTTCTCCTCGCCTCCTTCTTGGCCTCCTTCTCTTATTAATTTTTTCCCGCTGTCGGTGTGAATAGCACTGTGGCGTCAAAGCTCACGTACATGGCAAATGACTTAAATACCATGTGAAAGTAAGCCGCATTAACCGCTGCTTACTTTCATCTAGCCTCAATTGCATTCCACTGGTAGCTGCCGCCCCACCTAACCGCTTACGTCTAGGAATGGAGGCCCCCGAAATAGTTGGTTTTGTGTCTTCCAGAACCAACTAACAAACAAGCAAATCATTGCGCATACTGTTTGCGGCTTTTCAGGAGAACATTGACCGCTTATTGTGCCACTGTCCTCAATTTCAAACACAAAGACAATCTTTGCCCAACACATTGAGGAAATTAGATGATCGTTCTCATAGTGAACAGACCGTTTTAGAGCACCGTCCCCACCAATAAACGGCTCAGAAAGCAGTGAAGGCATTTTAGTGCTTTCTCAGGACATCTGGTGTGCGCGAGCTGCTTTAACTCGAGTACTGTCCGTGCGCGTCTTCGTACCTTCTCTCTCCCTTCTCTATTCCCCTTCTCCCTTACCCCAGCGGAGGGTAGCCAACCAGACTCTTGATTGGTTAACATCCCTGCCTTCCTTATATTCCCCCCTCTCTCTCTCTCTCTCTCTCTCTCAGAATACACATGGTTCATATAGTTTGTTCTTTCTTCAGACACGGTGTCGGTGGTTGGAATTGCTACTACAAAGCAGCGAGACGGCTAGAAAAGTTGTAAAGCACAAAATTTAGCCAGAGTGAACGTACCCTCAGAAAGAAAAAGAAATGACTAAAGTAAAGAAACCCGATGATGAAAGATTGCGCTCCCTGAGTTCAAGGGAAATGGATACATTACGCAGCGTGCTTCGTCTCGAGGTATATCGGAAAACGTTTCCGCTGATGGATTCTTCTGTGGCATTTTTATCTTTTGGTGGCACAATCTTCGAGAAGGCTTTTGTACACCTGTTTTTTCAGTAATGTGGTTCGCGTCTTCAGCGACAGGGTGGCAAATCGCCTACGTGAACGATTTTGGTTTGCTGTCGAGTGTCCGCTTCGTCACTGCTCACTCTTCGCGGCTCCTTTTCTTATCAGCAGGCTAGACAGAACAGCCGACAAGAAACGCACGCTATGGCTGGTGACAAATGCAGAATCAATTCGTGCCGCAAAAACACATTTAGCAACATGCCCTATTTCGCGCGCGAGACTATGATTCCGCCGCAACCTCGATACAGCTTCGAAGATAGTGACCTAAAGAAGGGAATGCTAGGTTCTGCAACCCCTGAGGCCCGTATCAAGAACTCAAGAACGTATGCATTTGGTAAAAACTGAGAATTTTTTAGTTAATTGCGAAAAACAAATCAGTACGTAATGCAGTTATGTATTTTCTTTTTTTCTTTTTGCACAATCTTCTGTTTCTCGTTTTGAAGCGAAAAGATTTCTTTGCTCACCGTGACAGGTTTTCCGTATCGAAACGAGTGACGTCACCACAATACACGAGAGGCGCTCCGAAGTGGCGAGGGTCCGGGCGGGGGCACAAGTGCGGAGGCGTCGGAGTGAAAGCAGGTCACATAGGAAGGATGGTGCTATTGGTAGGCCTCCCCTTGCTCAGTTTGCAATTACTCCTCGATGATTCGTGCCGCGTGCGACTCGCCCGTGGGAGACTCGCCCGAAGGGCGTATCATTGACTGCGATAGGAAAAGGTTTAGCGTTGGGATTCAACTCCACGGACGGTGTTCTAGCTTTACGAGGCTGTGACACGTTGGCGCCACGCACGTGTGGCAACTGCCGCTGGGCAGAAGCAGCAGTGCCCAGGCAGCCACCAGGCGTCATCGCGGCGCTGGCATGTTGAGGAGCGTCTCCAGTGGCGTTGCAGGCACCACACCTCGGCAGTCCACGAGGCGAGACCGACGGGAAACCGTCGGCAGTAGTCAGCGCCCAGTGGAATATTAGTGAAAACAACTTAGGTACGGTTCGCTTGACATTCACTGTCCGTTCCGCTCAGACCAGGCGCTAACAGGGTAGCACAGCAAGAACGAACAACGCGCTCTTGCCAAAAGCGAAAGGCAGAACGCTGCCCTGGCTCCGCCGCCGAGCCGATTGAGTTGAGCGTTGAGCGTGCTTCCAATTTGCTTCGTCGTCATTGCAGCCAAATGTCTCTTGAAGCCAAACGCGCTCCGCGCCTGGGGAAACCGTCCAACCCTGCGCGTGTGTTTTGCGCAGGCGCTGTCGACAGCGGGACGGTAAGATTGCGCCGACGGCGGGTGTGTGCCTCGCCCGCCCGTATAATTGCTGCCGCATCGTAAAGCCTCGATGTGCTATAGCACATCGCCAGTGATGTAGCGTTGTCTACGCTGTCGAGATGGGCGCGGAACAGCAGTCTCGACTGGGCGAGATGAGGAAGCTTAGTGCTCGCCACGAAACGGAACGTCAGCAATCACCTTCGATCACGTACACTGTCGTTAAGTGGTGCGTCGCAATGATCTTACGCGCCTCAACAGCCCACCTTGGCCGGAGTACGTTAAGTTAAGCCCTCGGAAAGACGTTATATCTAGCTTTCAGGCCATACAGGACTTACTTTAAGTGTACGGGTCTGGGCTGTAGGATTTGTTAGAATCTAACTGCTTGTTGTATGTTTTACATTCTCCATCTGTCCTCATCGTCACCCATCATGGCTAGAAGAATGTACCTCAGGTCGACCTTTCTGCATTTCTTATGATTAAACTTTTTCCCTTCAAGAAGCACTTCACTTCGTTATGGAGGAGGAGAATGTACCTCAGGTCGACCTTTCTGCATTTCTTATGATTAAACTTTTTCTCTTCAAGAAGCACTTCACTTCGTTATGGAGGAGGAGAATGTACCTCAGGTCGACCTTTCTGCATTTCTTATGATTAAACTTTTTCTCTTCAAGAAGCACTTCACTTCGTTATGGAGGAGGAGGAGGACGAGGAGGAGGAGGAAAAACGTTTATTGAGCTCTAGAAAAATTTGATGAATTTCGCGGAGTCTTACATCTTCTTAGCAATGGCCGTCTGCCCCTAGTCCAGGGCTCTGATGGATGCCGCTGCCAGCTGGGCCCGTTGGATCAGCCCTAGTTGGACGTCCTGACGGTCGCTGGAGAGCATTCCTTCCCATTGGTCCGCACTCGGGTTTGGTATTATTGGTGCCGCATTTGTTTTCTGGCAGGCCCACGTTATATGGTATAGCGTGGGTGTTTCCTGGCACCATGGGCATTTGTCAGTGTACTGTGTGGGTTGTATTTTGCTGAGGGTGTTTAAGTTCGGATATGCACCCGTCTGTAGCAGCCTCCAAGCTACGGAGTCCTCTCTAGTGAGAGCTATGCGGGGGGGCGTACCGCTTCCTGCTGCCCTTATAGTAGTTTAGGATAGCCGAGTATTCTCTGGAGACTGGCTCGGTTTCCTCGAGGTCATTGGCGGAGGGTGCTCGGTATGTAGTGTATCCTCGAGCTACCCTGTCGACCACATGGTTGCCTTCCACGTCCGTGTGAACCGGCGTCCACACTATCGTGTGTCTAATTGGCTGTTATTTTTCTGGGTTTTGTGTGTGGCGATCTTCAGAGCGGAGTATGCGGAGCGCTCTGTGACCTATTCTGCCTAACATGTAGTTTCGGCATGCTGTTTGGGAGTCGGTTAGTATTGTTAAGGACCGCCTAGTCCGATAGCCCTCCGCTGCCGCTAGAGCGACGGCCGCTTCTTCAGCCTCGTCTACGATTTTGGTGCAGCGTGAGCGATCGGCTGTCGTTCCAGTTGAATGTAATTATTCCTGCCTTCACTATAGATAACCTGGAAAGACATTATTTATGTGTTTGACTGCTCCGCCATAACCTTTGCTAGTGATTTACTTACTCAAATAATCTTCGATGTTTCCTGCACGAAATTTTTGTCGATTGCCTTCGCTCTTGCAAAACTCTTCTCTGCAAAGCAGTTATCCAAAGTATGGCGGCATATTCAGTTTCAAGATCACCGCGTATATGGATGGTTTGTGAGCTTTATAAGCGGGAAAGCGCTACGCCATAGCCGCTAAGCCACCGCGTCCGAGCATCCGTAACGCGTGACGCTCACTGATTGCCCTCTTTTGACTCATCGTCACCACCAATCGGCAAACAAGCAGAAATTGATAGCGCGTGCGTCTGTTTTAACCGGCCTAATTTACAGTCGCTTTCCAGTGGCCTCAAGGTAACGTTTGCCTCAACGTATCTTAGTTTCGCAGCGTCGTATCTTCCCTTTACTTTGTTTCCTGCAATATATATATATATATGTATATATATATATATGTATATATATATATATATATATATATATATATATATATATATATATATATATATATATATATAGCCCGCGTTTAACTTTTAACATTGCGAGCTTATTTGAACCAAGTTTCGCCGCAATTGCGCTTACGCTTAACCCCTTGAAGTTCCAAGTTCTCTTGCAAAGAAAGAAAGAAAGAAAGGAAGAAAGAAAGAAAGAAAGAAAGAAAGAAAGAAACGAAGCTGTCAGAATTGTTGCAAATTATATCCGGATTCGAAAGTTACACATGCTTTATGTGCATTTTGTCTCTTACATTCAGCCGACATATGAATGAAAGTCATCTGCCCTGGAAAAAGAAAAAGACACAGATTTCCTTCGGCGCACGTGTAAGGTTCGAGCGTAAATATCTGAACGCATGATAACGAAATAAGTTGAACGCATAGAGAAATGTATTAAAGTGCCGAATACACGATGTAAACTGAGTTGAGTAGTGCGGCTTGCATCTGGCAAGCAAAAGAGAAGCAGCTGTGACATAGCGAAGTATGACTCGTCTTGCGGCAGAACTCTAAAACAGCTACGATGAGTGCAGCATAAGCTTGCTTGTTAACGAGTTAACAGTTTCATCCCAAAATTATTATACACATTCAACGCAAACGTTTAAACCTGCATAAAGCGAAGCTTTAGGGGGATAGCTCTAAAAAAAAGTTTTGCTTTAAAAACAGTTTAAGAGTATCCTGCTATTGTTTGTAAGTCTATGTTAGGTCGTAGTAAAATATTTATCACGTATACTTATCAGACTCTAACATCATTGTTTCATTTGTAATTGAAGCGACTGCAGAAATTTGTCTAATTGCATAAGTGTGCCGCTGTATATGTTTTTTCTTGTATCAATATGGTAATTTGCTAATTAACTCACAATGGACATTCTCGAACTATTCGCTACCCGACGTAATAAAAGTACATATTATGCCTTTGCCTCAATAGCAACAATTATTACAGAAATTCTGATTATTTTCTACTTATGCATAAGCATTCTTTGGCTCGGCTCTTACTTCGTTTTCGTTTACTTGCTTCTTCTAACTTATGCATGTCTATTCATCGCTTTCATGGTGCCAAAAAGGGCTTATGTATTAGCAGAAAATTCTAAAATTTCTATGGCATTTTAATTGCTCATCATGTCTATCCTGCTTAGACCATATCATAATGTTCCAACCACAATTCAATTCCATACAATCACGGAATTGCAATCTTCTGTTATTGCTATGTTCTGAACAATTCTATTTTTGTGTATCAGACAACCTGCATGCTTTCCACAACCTTTTTGTTTGGTTTAGTAATATATTTCCGCGCTCCTTGTTTGAACAAAAGCTGTTGGGAAACCGTAACGTCTTATTCAAACGAGAAAAGCGGTCGATGGACCAAACCTTCTCAGCTTGGAGATAAATAACTAAATGACACAGACAGATACACACACAATGCGCAAAGTAACTCCACGAAAAAAACACCGTTGGAAACAGTGTCGGTTTCTTTCCCTCACTTTTTGTTTTAGCCGCCGATAATTCGCTGCCTCGCTGCCATAAGATTGCCTCTTTTGTGTACCATTTGTTATTTAAGTTTCTTGTTTTGTTTTGTTTTATTTTGAATGTAGATCGACTGTCCCTTTCCTTAAAAAAAAGAAATATGCTTCATGGTGCCGCGCTTGAAGTAAGCTTATAACCTAGCACGAGCTTGCTCACCAATTAAATGTGGCAGCGCCAATTTTGCTCTGATTTGCAGATCTCGTCGCTGAAAATGATTGAACGCCTATGTTTCGGATGTTACTTCTGTCTTTTGGAAACTTTTCTAAGGCTCGCACTATCTACCATGGCACCATTGTTCTCTACATTAGCGTTGAATATACAGGGTGTTTCTTTGTTTGTATTGTTTTTTAGCTGCATCAACTTATTTAAAAATTGCCTGTGGCAAATAGCACAGTTGTAGCCCTTGATCTAAATTAGTCGATGAGGTGGTCATTCTGCGAGAATTCAAAATGCCTAGTTGACTAATTAACACAATTACGCGAATGAACTGTTTAATTCATTATGTTGTGGAACATTTTTAAATCTGCGAATTGCAGATAGTTCTCAAGGTGTATCCACCTCGAACGAATTCTCTTGGCTGCACCCGTTTCGAGATATTAATTTTCAAGGTGTCCGACGAAATGCATTGGTGTTTCAGTTACTTATGGGCTTCGGTTGCATAAAACTGCGTTTTATTTAAAATATGAACGCCAGTGCATTTCGCCGGACACTTCAAAAAATTATTACCTCTAAACTGGCGCAGTTCTGAGAAGTCGTTCAAAGTGGATACGTCTTGCGAGATCATTGGCTACAATTCGTCGATTAAAATATGCGCCTTTATGTAATTAATTAAAGGTTAATTACCGCATTTAGGGTATTTTATCTAATTAGGCATTTTGGTTTCTCCTAGAAGTAATGGTCACCTCATCCGCTAAATTATACCAAGGGCTAGACTTGTCCTATCTGCCACAGGCAAATTTTTTTCAAAATTTTGGTGCAGCTGAAAACGAACACCGTGTAGATGACAGAAGCCCGCCTGGTCGGGATGGAACATGGTTAAAGGTAGGCACAGCCCGGGGCACTACGCCGAGTAAAGTAAATTTAAAGGAGAGAGGACGTTTCGTCTCCCACACGGGAGCCTTGTTCTCGGGTAAAAGAAACAAATGTGTTCGAGCAGTTCGCTTGGATAGGCTCAAACCCTGGACGTAGGCAGCGAGCGTACACTGACGGCAGGTTGCCATCGCTCCTGTTCAAAGTGTGCGGTGTAGTCTGAATCATGAGCGACTCAAGATAAAGGCGTCGAGATGGCCCTTTTTCCTTGGCAAGCACACGTGCCTTTCCCAAATCGATTTCATGGCCCCCCGAAGCCGCATGCTCAGCCAAAGCACGGGATTTCACATTTTCCTTTCTCGTGTCATAATGGTGCGGTTTAAGACGCCTTTCAAATATGCCTTTTAAATATACCTTTTAAATTTGAAAGATGCCTTTTAAACATAGGCCCTATAGATTGAAGACCATTTTGTACGACTATACGTTCTTTCGTGGACACAGCTAAATTTCGCCGTATATTCGAATTGTCCGTCTTGTCATCTCTGATTGGCTCATTGGCCCACAGGACGGCTACATGGTCTGTGTTTGACACTGTCTAAATAAACGCCAACATGATAGAATACGATAGTCCTCAGGACCGCAACCCTGAAGTGCAGCATGCAGCTGAAATGTTTCCTGCAGTCATGATCAACCGCATGGTAGCAGGTTGATTGATTGATTGATTGATTGATTGATTGATTGATTGATTGATTGATTGATTGATTGATTGATTGATTGATTGATTGATTGATTGATTGATTGATTGATTGATTGATTGATTGATTGATTGATTGGGCTTAACAGCCTAGAGCTGCACACCTATAGACTATCAGAGATTTGACAGTGCAGCGTTCCGAATTAATTTTTTACCACGTGGTATTTCTTAGCGTGCAACTAAACGTAAGTAATTTATTTACATTTATTTATTTATTTACAGTACACCCTGCAGCGCCGAAGCATTATAGCAGGGGAGTGGGTACAACATGACGTGACTAGCACGAGAATATAATTACACAAAAGGGAGGGATCACAGAGGAGCAATGCATCAAGATAAAAAAAAGTAAACGAGTAAACGAATACTTTCCGTATTATGCCTTCATCGCAAAGCGGCCGCAGCGGCAAAACATCGACCCTATTTTTCGTCGTCCTCGTAATTACATTTCTAAAGTTTTTCTTCCTATGTTATGCTTATATTGCTATGAGGGGGAAAAAGCCATCATTATTTTGAGGTGAGCAAACCTCCTTCCCCGACTATCTATTTAACTAATTCAGGACGCCATACCCAGTGAGCCGTCGGTGCCGGGAGAAACTTGAATTATTTACATGCTTCGGACGCATTTTCGGTGTACTTACTTCGCATGACAGTTCAGCATCAGCGTGTTTCTTTTGCGTGACGTGATCTTTATTTGCCATGGCTATGAGTTCATTTTGCTGTATATAACATGCAAGTGATCCTAGCTAGTGAATAAATACTACTCATCTCGAACAAACGCAGCTTTTGACGATGCATCTGAAGTCAATACGCTTGGGTATCTATACGATACTGCGTTGTATACATCTCTAGTCTTAAGCCCAAGAATGCGTAAAACAAGCAAAATTTTATTACTTAGACAATCTGAACGTACAGGCAGACTCATCTGTAATTCTGCTTTAGTATAGCAAGAAAATGAAGTATCTGGGAAGTCGGATTGTCGCGAAGTTGATAAAGAAACAGAGACGAAGAAAGAGAAGGAAATAATGCATAGAGAGGCAAAGAGTGTAACCGGAAGTAGTTCCGGTAGGCTATACTGAATAGAAAGGCAGGGAAGTTAACCATACGTAGTTCCGGTTAGTTAGCCTGAGTGGAGAAAAAAAGTAGGAGATAAAACGCGAGATAGCGAAAGGGGAGAGAAATTAGCAGGAACAAGGTAACCACGAAAGTGTGCAAATTATAGTTTAAGAAAAACAAAACAGGCAATGGCAAACTAGCATATCCAGAAGAACAGGGAGCTCGACCGCAAATTTACCCCTATTGGAGACATAACTTTTTTCTCTTTACCATCCTGTCTCAGTGAGGCACTCATTGCATATAAAGCGGCCTCAACGACGCTATTTTTTTAGTCGAAGGCAGGTAAGAGGCTTAACCGATTCAGGCTAGCACGTCGGATCACTTCCTCGACATGAGCCACGGAATCGAGGGTGACGAGTTTTCTCGTAAAACGAAAGTCGAAAATGGCTTGCCCGCGCTCAGTGCGAATATAAAGAAAGAGCCGCGAGACGACACACGTGGCCTGCTAAGTACTTCGTACTCGCAAGCGACGTAGACACCAACGAAAAAATCCTTTTACAAGAAAGAAAAATGCTGCCAAGAGGCACAGGCTGTATAACGCCGTGAATAGCAAATGAAGACTTGCTACGGCCCTTCAAAGCAAGCCGTTGCTCGCGTGCGAGACACCACGTGGAAAATAGAGCACGCGCTCCACGTCACACGGCACCTGTTCCAGCTACTTTCAAACAGTAGACGGAAATACGAAATTAAATATGGCCTGTATGGGCAAGCTGCGCCGTTGTTCAAAACGTTCATGTCTACTCCCGCCCTTGTAAGGGTAAGCCAAGCGTACGTCGTCGGCCATTTGTATGGTTGTTGCAACTTTAGACCGCCCTGTTCTTTCATTGTTTTTCTTTTTCTCTCTCCTTCGCTTTTTCTCCTTCTTACAGATGCTAAAACACACACACATAGGCACACACACACAAGTATGCATTTCCCGCATGGCGTACTTCCCCCCACGCGACAGAGGAAATTTTCACGATAACAAAGCTGATAGCGGCCGTCGCGGTTGTTGTTCTTGTTTCCCAATGTCCTTTTTAGTGTACGCTATCCGGTTCTTACTAGTTTGGAAATACATTACACGGCTGAGGAAAAGCTATCCGGTTGCGACATGATGGGGGTAAGCTGTTCTCGAAAATAACGTTTTTATAGAGAAGACACATATTTTAACTGGGGCAGTGATGATTTGAAGCCTGTGAGAGGATATACGTAAGTTTATAATTAATGAGATCATAAGTTAATGGGCAATTTTTGCTAATGAAAGTGCCCTTCTTTGCAGTAGATTAAATGTATTGTCACTATTAGTTTTTCTTTTGTACTGGCGCTTGGTAAATTGTTTTCATTTACGTACTATCACATGACCTTCCTCATACAAAACAAGAGTGACAAAGTAAGGGTAACATGCCTTCACTATGTTTCCTACATGTGTTTTTGTGTTACGACATGGTGCAGTCAAGCTGTTCTAGAAAACGACGTTTTAATAGAGAAGGCACGTATATTTAACTCAGGCACGCAGGATTTGAAACCCATGAGCAGACATAAGGTTATAATTAACGAGGTTATACAACCAGTGCACCACTGGTTTTTTTCGCTGCATAACACCAACAACAAATTGTAAGCTCTTGCGTGTCCCAGCTGCCCAGAGGAGAGGTTTCAATAGCGCCAGTTAGACGAGTTTCTAAAGCTGTATATCACACCGAGCACAAAGTTGAGACGAATTAATTTCCCTACAGGGTCGCGCGCCAATGCCAGACTTTCCGCTAGTGTGCGCGGCACACCAGCGAAATTAGTGACTTCTGGCGACACAACTTGGAGGAGGTGGCGTGTTTGTGACGCGGAAGGCACGCTGCTTGCCACCGCAATAGTGTCCTAATAGTGCTGCGGGCCTGCTCTAAAAGACGAATAACAATAAAGGTTTCTTTACCTTCTTAATAAAATATATTTCACTCTTTCTCGGGGTGAAAAGGTGTGTGGTAACAGATTGCGGTCATTGACCCGTGGCGAGCACTCGTCTGGATGCAGAGGCCCGAGCACGGCGCTGGAATAAGGCTGCACCGAAGCGTGTCAAAGTGGTGGAAGGTGGGGCACAGGGTCGCGGCCTCCTTTCGCCACTGGGTCTGCTATCAAGATTCCAGGGCAGCCGACCATAGCGAGTAGTCACTCCAGTTTGGCGTCGAGGGCCACTGACGGGCAGGGCCACCAACTTTACATCCATAGGCTTTGTAATACCGGTCTGCCGTTGTTGGTGCTGCTCAGATTTTGGAGAGGAAGTTGAGAGTCAGTTAGGTGGGAATGAATCGGGTACTGCGGTAGACGCGAGGTCTGTCAATAGACCCGTCCAATTCACACTGACTCTGAAAAAAATTGGAAGCAAGCAAATTTCTTCGTTGCTTCGTCAGCGAGGGTCCGTTGCGTTGAAGGGTACCACCATAACCATACTGCTCCTTAGACTAAGCGTAAGTGAACTTGGCGCGGAGCTAAACGTTTAAGCTATCCAGTCGCTTCCAATGATCACTTGGAGTAGGACAAGGTTGTTGCTGAAATCCTACGAGAAAGAGTTTTGTCCTAAGGTCGACTGGCTTGGTTTATACTGCTTATAATTATAGAAATGTCCTTTTGAAGTCTGAAGAAATTCTTGCCATGTACTTCTGAGCAAGATATTGTTCCCGAACATTGTTTAACTGCGCGAACAAACGGACCACAGAGACAGCATGGGACAAGGACGGGTGCAGTTCTTGGACTGCGCCCGTCCTTGTCCCATGCTGTCTCTGTGGTCCGTTTGTTCGCGCAGTTAAACAATGTTCGCTAATATGTACCAACTCGCCAACAACAAGTTCTTCTAGACTATATTGTTCCTGGTTGCCTTCTGAAAAAAGACCTATACTCATATATGATTGCTAACTCTTATGCCATAAATAAATCTCAGTAAACTTGAAAGGCTGCAAAAAAGGAAGTTTAAATTGCAGTTGATTACTTATTTATTTATTTATTTATTTATTTATTTATTTATTTATTTATTTATTTATTTATTTTACAAGTACTACCAGTTTTGTTACCAGGTCTTAGGCAGGAGTAGGCATTTGAAAAAAAAAAGTATGAAATAAGATCAAACAAGATAACAGACACTGAACAAGAATCTGCATAACAAACCACATAAGAGAAAATTTTTCACAATCATGATTTGACTGGCAAAAACTAGGGATGAACGCTATGGTTTATTCACAAAGTGCAGAAAGAAAGGATGAAACCGTTGGACAGTCGACAGTTGTGGCAGGTAATGCATTCCATTCGGAAACCGTGCGCGAGATCAAAGAATATTTAAATGCGTCCTGCAGGAAAAATCTCTGACTTTTTTGTTGTGATAAGAGCGCGTGCAGCGGTGGCTAGCTGGTAGAACATATAATGTCTTATCTATTCCTAATTGACTGTTATAGAGTAAAAAGAAAAAAATTCATTCTGTCCCGGTAACGCCTTATTGCAAGGTTTTCCAGTTCTGCAGCTTCTAGAAGAGATGATGGGGATGTGCGCCAGCTGTACGAATTGAAAATAAACCTGGCTGATTTTCTTTCGTCTTTCTCAATTTTAGTGATGTTGGTTTGTGTGTGCGGATACCAAACAATCGCAGCGTATTCCAGAATGAGTCGGATGAATGTTTTATATGCTAAAAGTTTTATTTGAGGTGAAGCGTTCCCTATTGATCGCCTTAAAAAGCCTAGTTTCTTCATTGCTTTATTATATATGTATGTTACATGTTCATTCCACCTAAGATCTGATGTTATTACTACTCCCAAGTATTTGTACGTAGACACGACTGATAAAGACTGGTTGTTAATGCTATAAGTAGGGTTAAGGGATTCTTTTTGCGAGTAATGGTCATTGTAACAGTCTTTTTGACGTTAATACTCATCTGCCATTTCGAGCACCGTGTTTGTATAGTAGACAGCGCGGTGTTTAAAGCTTCCTGATCATTTGAATTGCGTATTTTGTTGTACAAAATGCAGTCATCTGCAAAAAGCTTTATCTTGACGCGTGTGTCACTGATGACGTCGTTGATAAAGATAAGAAAGAGGAGCGGCCCTAACCCTGATCCCTGTGGAATGCCTGAGTCTACAGTTGCGGGTGTCGAAGCTTTGTTTCCGTAATGAAATGTATGCTGTAATCCAGTTAACTAAGGCGCCGTTTTTTACAGTTGATCCTAAAGTTCAGACACTGCAAAGGGGTGGTCATACAGACAAGTGCCTTAGAAGGAAGCACCAAGCTTTCCAAGATGATTCTTTCTAAAGCAACAGAGCGTAAGATATTTAAAAGGAGTCCTTGAAGAGAGAACAAATCAGCAGAGCGAATCCTTCGGTTCTTTCGAGAATACTTAGCATTCCACTGAATAGGAGAGATGGTTTCTTTCACTACTGCTGGGAGAAATCTGGAGAATTTCTTCACTGAATGAAAGTAATTGATTTCACAGTCGTATTGTTCAATGTGTCAAGAGCACAATTTCGAGCTTCCACGTTGGAGAACAATGTGTCACTGGTAGAAAAAAAGAAGGCCATTCATCGCTTTCTGTCAACATTCCTTCGCTATAGGCATACTACTTTGCGATAATGAAAGATAATTACAACAGTATAAAAAGAAATATGCCTTTGAAAGAAAAGAAAAAGGAAGCGCTATTTTGTATGAGGATGTTCTCTACCTCTAAAGCTTTCTTTTATTCTTCAATATAGAGTGAATGGCCCTATGCTGGAGGCACATCTAAGAGGCGACCGTTGACTTTTCACTCGAGGAGTCCGAAACTCCCATCAGGTTTCGTGCATTTAATCTCGTTCCTCTCTTGCACGGATGGACAAGAAATTATTAGCTACTAAAAACGTTTAAAATAAACTGACTCTCAGCTACGTTCGGATGGAAATATTTCTATCCAACTGGCTTGAAATGATACTTGAAAGCAAGTCATATTGAACAATACAGGATGGTGGACTATGCAAAGCTGCCTAACAAGGCACAAGAAAGACCTGATCAAAAAGGAATGAATTTTCGCGCATTTTTTAAAGGATGCTAGCACATAATACAAATAGTGTTTAATGTTGATAGTGTACAATAAACGTCCAGTCTAAACGCCCGCTTTGTTTATTTCTTCTCCCTTCTTGCCAAGCATTTCTTTCCTTGTAGTGGTAATATGCATTCCTTAACGTTCAATCAACTCACCTAGGAACAGATTATACCAGTATATGACTGCCGGAGTAGTCTGTACTGATGGCGAATCGTCATAATCATGGTACCGCGTGAGGGGTTAGACATAATGCCAACGGAGAAACAAGAAGAACAAAATGTTAGTTATACAATGCTCTAAATATGAACAGAAATCTGAAATAGCAAAAGACATTTTCCTGGGTGAGGTAAACGTAGTAATAGTAATGGTAAGGTAATAGTAAGGTAAAAGACTTTCAGCAGAAATCAAAGTTGGGCACATAATAACATGGTTACGTAATTACATAAACGAATGGGTTGAAATAGAAAAGGTTTGCGAAATAAACCCTGGATATCGAATTGAAATATTCTGTTCAGCCTGACAGGTTTCTTTATGTTGTATTTAGAATAACGAGGATCACAAATCTTTAATTTTTAAAGCGAAACTTTCTTTGCCTCTTCCCTCGACTTCTTCACTGCTGTTGCTGCTGCCGGTGGAAGTTGCGGTTTCGATCGCGAGCGCGGCAGACAGATTTCGACAGAGGCAAAATACAAAAACGCTCGTGTACTTAGGTTTAAGTACTCGTTGAAGAATCCCATAGGGTCAAAATTAATCCGTAGTCTGCCACTACGGCGCGCCTCATAATCTATCCAATTGTGGTTTTCGCACGTACGGTCCCATGATTCAAGTAAAGTTTAACACTTCTGCCCCGATCGATGAAATGTGACGTGTGAGGCAACGGCAGTACTAAGCTTCTCGGAGGTTATGAATAATAGCACACAACAACGCCTCAAGCAAGCACTTCTTGATGCGTGTTCGGTGTAGTAGGAAGATAAACAGCAGTAATGCATGCAAGGTAACATTCACCATCAACTCACCACTCTCTTATTGCACTAAATTCTGAAGAAATGAAACATCGGCCATCAATATCACCGCTGATTATCGTTATTTTTACTGTTACTATGTTATTTTTCACGTTCTTTCTGTTACTAAACTGTGCTGCTTGCAGAAGCTACATCGTTGTTTTGTCTCTTGGTGACCACTTCGTTTCTCTTGCGCTCCTCTTCTTTCATTATTAAAGTAACTTATTCGTTCGTTCCGTCTCTCATCCATGTCGGCCACGGGTAAAACCTTTTTAACATACTGCTGCTGGAGCGAATAAAAAAAATCGGTACAATCGCACTTACTGCGGTGCAATTTTCACGTGGCTCATTTCAAACGACTGCGATTTTAGCAAAGTGGCCGGTTCGACGCCCAGCATTGCTTGCTGCCAAGTCTTGTGGCACATGACGCGTAATTTTTCAAATGCAATGAAAAATACCTGTGCTTTAGAATATTACTAACCTGCTTTTAATAAGAGAAAATTATAGGGGTGCTTTGAACTTTAGCAGCGCTTTCAAGTTTAAACTTGTATTGGAGTGCACCATAGCGGTTCCTCGAGTTCACTGCGAGTAAACATGGCGGAAGTTCACAACCGTTCGCAGCTAGTCGTTCAGCGCTCGGAGTTCTCTCGCTTGCCTTCTAAGACCATGCTGTTCTGCCTGCGCTACAACAAATTACGAGATGACCTATCAACAAGCCCATACAGCTACACTCATCGTACATGCAGTATTTGGCTGCAGCAAAGTCGTCGAGTCAGCGCAGTGGGACCCTCGCGCTACTCGTGTCTATAGCTTCAGCTTCTGAAGAAATGATGTGTGTATATTGCTCGTGATTGCGCATAGGTGGTCCCTCCTGCTAGCCATATCCTTGCACCAAACGCTGCAGCAAGCACCAACCCGAAAGCTCACGTTTGTCTCTGAAGGAAGCTGTGAATGGTCTGTGTGCAATACTGAACGTGAAATTGAATTTTGTTTTGTGAACTTCAATCTTAGCGCTGGCCTGGTTCGCCCATCGCGATGCGTGTGTCGTGAATGTATATAGAAGTCATCTCTGAATATTTCGAGAGGCGTAAAAGCCGACATCACAAATTTCTAAGGCGAAGCTTTCTTGCCAAGTTTGAGGCACTTTTCTGTGCCTATCTGGCCTCTAACGCCGAACGCGCTTAACGGGATGGTGGCGTCATCTAGAAACGGTGCAGCGAAGAAGTAGTTTGTGAGTTTACATGTCAAGCATAGAGCTTTGTGCAATAATTATTAGAGAGAAATGTGGTGCTGGTGTCTACGTGAGCTGCAAGCAGGGTGATTCAGCCAGCCTAGGAACGATGGTTAGTACATGAATTTGCCTAACCTTCGCCCTTCTGGCTTCAAACGGCTGTGTGAATTTGCAAGCTCATCATTCTCAACAACATACGTCGTTATAAATAATTAAATAAGCACTAATAAAATTGTCCGGTGGCAGGATTCGAACGCAGGACCTCTAGCACACAAGTCTAATATCAAAAACATATGCTTTAAGCCATGGAGGCATGCCTTGACAAGCGGCATAGAACACCGCTTCTCACGGGCAAGCCATATCGGTGTGTCCAAACCCGTACTGCTCCCTGCCATATTTTTCTTCACGCCCGATATCCAGATCTGTTCCTGTCCTCGTGTAAGCTCTGTGGCAAACCGGCAGACTTTCTTCACTTCCTCCTCACATTCCCCCATTTTCCCGCCCCCTCCATCCCCAACCACGGCGGAGTCATAGTGGGAGACTATCCTGGCCAGCTCCGCTGCTACAGACCAGCACCGGATCATCACCGACGCCTTGAAAAGGATAGCCCTCCAAGGGCTATCCTTTCCTCTGTAAAGGCGCCCCCCCTAGGGGCTGCCTCGTGCCATGTAAGGGGGATTTTGCCCCCCCCTCTGCATTTATTTGGCAATAAGTGTTTTACCATCGCCACCACCATCACCGCGTTGAAACGCTTGGCACATTTTGACCTGCAGTTACCCTAGAAGAAACCGACGCTTCAGAAACACCACCAGTATACAACTCGACACGATTTATCATCACTGAAAACTTAAACAAATAATGTATATCTAATATACTTCATGTAAATACGTGTATATAATGTCAAGACTGTCTATAATTCACTGCAAATAAAATTATTTCTTCGTATAGCATGCTGCTCTTTAGTATTTATACCTATAAAACCCCACTTGATATACCCACGCACACAGGATGCATGAGCCAATCACACCAAGAATGCTTCACTTTACAAAGATGTCAACTGGAGTTGAGTCTACTTATTCTTTTTATTAGCTGCAGTCATTTGTTTACGTAGCATTATAGCATTCAAACAGACGCGAGCGTCGACTTTCTCGTCGTAAGTCACGCGCTGTTAGTATACTGTGAATCTGTACCATGAAGCTTATATCAATATGCTATGGTATGAAGTGCGGTGGCGCTGCCCCACCGTAGACATATGTTGTCAGGAGTGCATTTGCTTGTTTAATGAGAAAATTAAGCGCTAAAATTTTTTATTCATAGTGGCAAGCGTAAAGTAGGAAGCTTTCGGAACTATCGGCCAATCTCGTTGACATGCGTGTCTCTCATACCTGCTTCAGCTCATTATGTTGAAGTAGGGCTTAAACGCGCACCTTACCAAAACCCCATTCAAATGCCATGGCACTCTATGTGGAAATTAAAGCAAGCATCCAAATCTGCTAAGCTAGTCATGTACTTAACCTACATTAGATCAATGTTAGAGAATGCTAATAGGAGCCATTTCTAGCTAATTCATCGACCAAAATAAGAACGTGCAAGAAAAGACTCAAGGTACAATTTCATCTGGTATTCTCGAAAGGATTTCTTTGGGAGTCTGTTACGAGAGTTGGGGGGAGGGGAGTGCTTGAACTGCCTGCAGTAGCCGCGCTGCAACTGTGGTGGTTTCGCATATCGTTAGTAGTATGTAAGCAACAAAGCAGCAAAATTGGACGACATCCGATAGCTATTTGTTCTCCTGAGGGACACCTCGCAAAATTTACAACTCGCAGTGCGTGTAAATAACCGGAAGGCACGCAAACGAAGCCAACGTAATAAAAACAAGAAAAAGAACGTCTCTGTTTCGCCCGAAAGGCGAAGCATCGATTGCGATAGCAAATTAGTAGGCAACTATACGTACTAAGGATGGCAGTTTTATCGACCGCAAAACTTGTAAACATTCGCTTGCTCGCTAAATTAACAAGCAAGGTGTCACACGCGCATATGAAAACATGAACACATCTCACTAGATGAACGCGGACACACGCTGTCAAAACGTTGGAAGTGAGAAAGCGCAGCAGTTGCAGCTACCGAATTTACCTTCGTGCTGCCTCTCGCTTCAACGCGAACTAAGTGGCGACAACACAGCGCACCCGAAGCGGCGGAAAACGGCGCTCTTCCTCCCCGCTTTCCTCCCTTGCGCGCGCGACATTGAGCCACCGTCGTCGGCTCACCCTCGCACGCTTTCACTTGCGCTTACAGCACGCGGCACGCGGCGACGATGTTATCGCTCTTGGACTTTCTATGAAACATCATGGCGACGGCAAGAATACGCCTGCACTCCCAAAAAAATGTTTACGCCCTTTGGGTTGTATTTTGTCCCCTCACGATAATCGTCATCTGTCTTGCCTGCATTTTGTTTCTTTAACGCTGCGAGCCTGGTACTTCCTAGTCACGAACGGCTTGCGCGTTATCAGCTTGACACAGCACTCTCGACAGGAAATTAGCGATCGCCGAGTTTTCAAGAGACGAAATGCAAGGAAGGGAGATGACGATTATTGTTTGGGGACAAGATAAGCGATGTTGCGTGCTCCAGGGTAGCGTATCGTACTGCTGCCGAGAAGTAGCGGGGCCTGCCTGTCGAAGCTCGACCGACGTTACTTATTGGGTAGCGTGGCGATGTCGGCGGGCTGCAGGCATCCGGTAGACCATGGCGACCAAGCAAGGGCGAGACGATTTTTAGTGCGAAACTTGCACGGTTTATTCAACGGTTGATGAAAGAAAATGAGAAGAGCATGAAGTTACCGAAAGTACATTTTGGAGCCCCTTAAATAGGCTCTCTACAATCGTGGGCGGGATCTTGCTTCCGTCGATGTCACGTGACCAGCACGGAAAGAGGGCCCCTCCTCCTCTGGTTATACCGAGCCTGCTGAAAAGAAGAAGTCGTCCCGCCTCCCGGAATTGTAGACGCCTGTCCGCCTCTTCTGCGCTTTGTGGGTTCGTGGAAGTTCTCTTCTAGGTCCAATTCGAGGAAAGCGTCTCTCTAAACTCGCACGCACGCACACACAAAAGAGGCTGTACACTACGGGCTTCCGGCAGACAGGCACACTCGAAACGGTCATGGCGAATTAGAAAGTCACGCTTCGTTTCGACGAGGCCTGGTAAAAGGTGAGGTGAGAAAAAGTTCTTTCTGCACGTGGATCAGGACGCCCACAATAGCAGGCGAAGTCACGCCTCGTTTCGACGAGGCAGGGTGAGATGGGCGGTTGAAATTCCTTTGAGCACGTGGTGTCAGACGTCAACCCTAACAACGCCAAAAGGTAACTTTTTTTTAGAGTGTGGCGTGAGCATATAATTGCTGTCGCAACAAAAGATTTGCAACAGATCCAACGAGTTAGAATCTATATACAGCGAAGCTTTGTGTGAGTGCATAAAGAGCCCAAACACGAGTACACGCATTGCACACACACACACACACACACACACACACACACACACACACACACGCGCGCGCGCGCACGCACGCACACACGCACACACAGAGAAAAGCGCGGCCACACATATTTTATACCGAGTCTTTTGTTAAGCGCAAGTGCTGGCTACTAGCGAGTACGACGGAAGCTGCGATCGCATCATGGTTTCAGAGGCAGCATCCGCATAGGCGCGTAGCGCAATTCGAATCCATTCTATCCACAAGAAGCGTTTACTTCCTCACTACCGTGCAGCCACGGATGCGCGAAGGCGAGCGCCGTCTGGTGGCTCTGCAAATGGCCCAGTGGCGGGCGGGCTCGGCTGTGATTGGCTGCCCTATTCGGCAAAAGAAAAGCCAAGCCGTAGCCACGGTCACGAAACCTGGTGTTGCTCGCAGGTTGAAGCTTCGCTTTTAAAACATTGCTTGGTTAGCAACGTTTCGTGTCAACAAGCAGATAGAAATCGCCGAACGAAATCTGGCCTACGAGTATTTATCTGCCTTGTTCAGCGTGTCGATGCTGATGGTACGTATTGCTTGCGTAAACCAGGGCTCCTCTCAATTAGCGGCAGTTTTTCCGGATTTGTTGAGTGATGGACATTTCACAACAACGTCTATAACCAAAACAGACCGAAAGAAAGCTCTTGGCGGAAGTGCGACGGACCCTCTGACCTCCTCTTTTCGTTACTTTTTTATGTTGGCATCCAGTAATCACACCAATCGTTGGGGTAGGGGGGGAGGCGGTGACGTGGAGAGGGGGGGGGGGTCAACGTCTTCGACTGCGCATGCGACGGAATTCACACTTCTGGAACGACGAAAGTCGCACAATGTGAAACAGGCTTACACGCAACCCGAGCTGCACCAGCCATTAGCGCACATAATTGCGAAGCCTGAATGATGAAGGTCTGTAGATGAAGTACTCACAGACGGTCGCCTATCGATCGCCTCCCTGTATACTTTCAGTGGCTTAAAGGCCGGGAGTGGTACTATATAAAGGCGTGAGGGGCCGAATCGTAATGAGCACATCTCCCGAGCGCTTAGGAAGAGGTCAATCCTAGCCGAGCTCCCACCGTTGCTCCCACCGGACTACTGGACACAGCGAAGCGGCGTCTGTTGTCATAAAAGAGTTCAGTGCAGCGTATAAAGGCCACAGTATTCGCAAGCTTAACAAGATAACACGTAAGTTCACTCGGCCGACAGTGCTACGTGTGAGGACGTTAGTCGCGAGGACAGCCTTGAGCGCGCACCTGTGTTACTGTTCCTGATATAGTGTAGACAGACTGTTACTCGCGATGTGCTACGCAACTGGCGCTGGTGGCACAACACCAGTGATATTAGAACGACGCCCTCACCAACCTTTGCAGCAAAGGGTTGCCAAGGCAATGCTACAGTGCTACTAGACGGGTGCAAGCGACCTGTGAAAGAGACCAAACGATATATTAGTACTTAAAGGTTCTGACTTGTATATGTTGCTGCGATCATGTGTATCTGTGCGGCACGTCGATTTTCTTCTTGTCTTTCTAAACGTTGTTCAGAGTTATTACAATTATACGCCGTTCTCGCTGTCAGGTTGATGAGATTATTTGAACGTTGTCTTACTTCTGTCCAAACACAAACCGAAAACACTTGCAGTTTACGATTCTGCTTGCAATCAGCCGACGCGAGCTGTAGGCTGCACAATGCTGCACGGTTTTAGTGAGAACGCGCACAGGTCAACCTCATTTGCGGCTCGAGTCGGCGGGATATCCGAGAAATGGCGTTCATGCGGGCAAATGCACCAAGGAGCGGACGAGAACCATGCGCTCTCGCCACGAGAGCGAGTCCATTAGGAGATGACGAACTGATGTCGGTGCTACACGGGATCGCACAAGCGCCATCGCAGTATCCCTGCACGGGCAGAACCAAGACAACAAGCGTTGAGTTTCGGCAGCGTTGGTACGACATTATTTCCTAGTGCTTATCACGGAAACTTCAAGAAGAACCTTGGCTTGTGTACGTCTCCTCTGATGTCCGTTGCTTTTTGAAGTTTTTGCGCTACACATTGGAAACAACCTAAGAACACCGCTGTGCTTGTTAAGAGCTCCTTCTGTTTTTCAATTGAACTGGACGGTGCAGTCATTCGCTAGGAACATTACGGCTTTTGAAGATTTATTAACAGTTTTACTGTAACACGAAAGCGGAAACGTTATTAAATCGTCTAGCTTTCCGTCGGTGCTTCCTTTTTTTTTTTTACTTTCATCTATCGCTATAATAACTAAGTTACCCATTTTATGGACTTACCTTAACATAGAGGATATCCATAATAAAGACATACGCGAGCCAAAGCGTCGTTAAATTTTCTTTCAGTCTTTTTCTTTTTTCTTTTTCGAGCTCATTTTCGCCGTTCTTCTGTAGTATTTCCGTGTTGTAGAATTACCTTGTTGCGTTCTGTAGTATTGGAGATAAGTAGATAAGAGAATGCGGCCGAATACTACCCATCATTGGACAAAAGGTCAAGGCCCCATTATAAGAATTTCCAGCGATAAAAAAACGAAGAAAGGAAGCCAGTGGACAGAAGGTCTTCTGGTCTGTTGTTGAATGAAGGGCAGTAACGTTAAAACTAAACTACTCGTAATCCTTGACTGTAGCACATTCCTCGAAGTAAGCGTCTGGAGAGGATATATCAAGCGTTCTTTAACGACTGATTTTAAAAGCAAACGCATTTATAGTCAATTCAATCCGCACCACTGCTCATTGACTATGACTGTTTCTGAGCAAGAAGTGGTCGGTTCAACTCGCGGCCATGGTGGCCCCGTTTAGATTGGCTTGAATGCAAGAAATTCTCACGTATCGGCATTGTCGCTCACCTCAAAGAACTCCAAGGGGTCAAAATCAGTCCTTGGCTCTCCTAAACACGTCCCACATATTACCGTGTGTAACTTAGAAAGTTCTAATGTCCATCACTCAGCAGGCTAGTACTGCAAGCAATGAGATTTCGACCTCTCTCTCTCTCTCTCTCGTCTTCCAATTCTCCTTCTACCTTCCCCCAGCGTAGGGTAGCCAACCGGACTCTGGGCATGTGAACATCTCTGCCTTCCTTTAGCTCTCTCTATCACACCGAAAACTTAATACACGGACACAGTTACGCATGGTAACCAAATAAGTTTTGACAGGCAAGAAATCAGATGTTCATGATTCAAGTCTGCGGATAACACAGGGTTCTATCTGGTGATTCATCTTTTTTTCGCAGGGTTTCCGTATTGTTTCTGCGAACCAGAATTCACAAAGTTTTTTGTTCGTGAGTGTTCTTAGTTACTGGCCAGCCGCCTTCGTTCATAATACGCTCAGCATAACGAATGGCTGGCATTTGTGTTAAGGATAAAGGTAACGGGAGAGATTTTTGCGTATGTGGTTGCAGATGTACTCTCGACGGCATTGGTCGAAGAATGTGGGCATCGTTGAGCTCTCACGGTAAACACGGCCAATTTCGGTGAAAATGCGCCCTCAGAAACCGTGAAGCTCGAATTAATTTGCATTACGAGAGAGCTCTTCTACGTAATGTCAGTCGCATAGTGGGGCCATTTCCAGATAAGGGTGAAGTTGAACCAACAGGCACTGAGAGTGTCCTTTCCACCAGCTCCCCATCCAAAGCTGAATATAGAATAGCCCTGCCAACATTCCTGTACGAACTTCTCCGACGCGTTCTCCTAAAGTGTTTGTGTCCAAAAGACGCTAAGCCGCTTAAAGCGTAGCACATGTTGATATATATATATATATATATATATATATATATATATATATATATATATATATATATATATATATATATATATATAACCCTAATCAAGAAAGTCCTTTATTTTGCTGTAACTGTTCGTTATGTGCTGATGGTGCCGTGTAGTTAACATCTTGTGTGGGTTTTAATATGTTTGTTAGCGGGGCTTGCTGGTTCAACAACATAATTCGGCAGACGGTGCGTAAACTTCATTGAAGTTTAATATATAGTGCCCGGGCCGTCCGTTTCTTCAGTTTCAGTACCTTTTTTAGCGCTGTTTGACGTATTTTGTGGTATGCCTTGTTATCCTCAGTTCTAGTTTAGAACGCAAAGTGTTAGTTAACGCATATCAACCAATGTCGGATAACATACACCGCTTCCGTATACATGGCGGCACCGCGCAAGAGGCACAAGCTTTTGTGCACCTGCAACACAAATGCTTTTTGGAGCGAAGCCCATCTCGTGCCTCCTTTGCCCCTTACCTAAACACATATACGTAAGGCTAACGTTTACCGCTGAATAGAGAACTTGGGCATTATGTGCCCCCGGGTCTGTGCCCGAATAAATAATTTGCATAAGTCGATATGTGCAACTCGCTATGTACCCGTTGTTGGCCATTACCGCAGAATGGTTATGTGCCAATGTGACACTAAGCGGTACAGGAACCTTACATGTATTTAGGCATATATGTTATACATACTTGTGCATACACCTCTCAGGAACATTCATTCCTCGGTAAGGAGGAGGAGGAAAGAAATGGAGAAAGCAGGGACGTCAACAAGAAATGCGCCTGGTTGGCTATCCTACGCTGGGGGAAGGAAAAAAGGGAATATAAAGATGAGAAAGAGAGAGTGAAGAAGGAGGACGCGGTAGGACCCCGCACGCGCGCAGAGGACCCCACCAAGTCAAAGGTGTTCCCGCAGGACAGTCGCTTTCAAGAAACACAAAAGTACTTTCACAGCCTTGTGGCCAGCAGATCCAATATTGCGTTCCATCTACGTGCTTCTTTGCTGATTTTGTCAGGTAGTTTTCTCATGCTGTACCTAATGCGCAAGGATACCACTTTCAATGTTTTTTTCTTAACGGAAGTTAAAGAACAATTGTGCGTTGTAAAATTACCCTGTCATATTTCTCGGATACGTGGCTTTTTAAAGAGCGTGGCGCATTCTTCAAAAGCTAACCGCACTGAAAAGATAAGCGTTGAAAAGAATAGAGACGTGGAGTGTCACTAGTCATTCCTGGCTAGCATTTGTTGTCATAGGCTCTCGTTCATATCGCTAAACAAACACACATTAATAAATCTCCCGGAATGAAGTTTCTTTCTTTTCTTTTTTACAAAATTATGGGGCTTTACGTTCCACAACAATGGTCTGATTGAGTGACGCTGTAACTCCAGAATAATTCGGACCACTTGGGCCTCTTTAACGCGCACCTAAAACTAGGTATATGGGTGTATTCGCCCTTCGCCCCCATCGAAATGCGGCCGCCGTGGCAGGCATTTGATCCTGCGGCCTAGTGCTTAGCATCCTGACACCATAGCCACGAAGCAACCACGGTGGGTAGGAGTGAAGTTTCTGCGACACAGGCACATCGTCGAAATTTGCGGTTGGTGAATGACGTCATTTTTCTCGTCTAAGCAGAGAACTCTAATGATCGCAAAAATTCGTCCCAACAACATTTTTGCATGAGGGTGGCGCGTTATGTGCCGGGCGTCAGAGAGAACGGAAAAAGAGAAGCGTACGAAAAAGCCGCAGTGGAGCTCGAGTTTTGTGCATGCCGCCGTTAACGCTTCCTCTGGGCACAATGAGTCACTTGTGTACGTGTCACGTGTGATTTTGACATGATAAGGATGGAAATTCGGCCTAGTTCGTACGACACACTGCAAGTGAAGCGGAAAACACGGGGACACACCTTCCGTCTGTCCCTGTATATTTTTTTTTTACGCTTCACTTGCACATGTTTTGACAACTCCCTATTTTCTGAGCTTCAAACAACGCTCACCGCAGTAGCGAGAGTCTATCTCAGAGAGCGCTTATATCATAAACGTTTCGCATAGACCCCAATCCGCAACCGCGTCCTTTATGTCTCGCTTGATATTGAATTCTCTAAATTCTCCGAAGTTTCCAGCTCGCTAATTTAAAAAAAGTCTTACACTGAGCGGCTTACCCGCCCTCAACGTAAAAGCGTATCTTCATTTGTTCTTAGAACGAATGAGATTGACCTGAGAGGGATCTGTGGAAGAAATAGATCAAAAATAAAATTTTCGTTAACGAAGGACGGATGGCTCCTGCGCCTGATGTACAGCGTAATATCGCTCCTCCGGCAATAAGCTGCAGTATAGGAAATAGGGGTCTCGTATCGAACCGCATAGTTTTCGAGTTTCTGGAGCCTTCAGGCCGATACTACCGATTCGCGTTTCAGACAGCTGCCCTCATCAGGGCGACGAAGAAAATTACGCGCATAGCTGGAGGCACCCAGCCTGACGCAGCTCGTATGATCATGCGTGTATTGCGTGGTCTCGGTAGACAGCCCACCCAAATTCAAGGCGTATCCAGTAAAAATTTAATATGTAAAAACTAAGCACCGAATACATGATCAAATAATGGAGAAAATATTTTTTTAAATTCTCTGACACGATTTTTATGTCGTAGCCAGGTGGTTGTCTAGAGAGAGATGGAAAAGTTTAGAAGTTAACCAAGGTAGAGCAAGGTTGGCTACCCTACAAGTAAGGAAGGGGGAAGAAAGATAACAAAGGAGGAGAGTCAGCGTGCGGACATCCGCAGATGAATGTTGACTTACGCATAGTTACAAGCGCACAGTTGCCTACGTGACACTCTTAGGGTAGTAAAATAGATCACAAAAGAATGTGTTAGTCTATAGTTTTATCACGTTTTTTTTTTTTTTAACGTTTACAAAGGTTCCAAATTTCTGAGGGAAAAAAGAAAGAAACGTGTTAGCAAGCGGTTCTTTTATTTATTATTATTTTTTTTTTGCTGTTCTTTTACGTCAGGAGAGCACCCGAAACTACCTAAAAATGTCCCCTCTCGATTGTCAAAATACAGGACGCGCTAAGTTTCGTTGTGTTGAAGGGTAAGATAATTAATTGAAAATGTCATGCCCAAATTTTGAAAGATTCCGGGAAACATAAAAATGATCAGCACGTTCAGTTCATAGAGTAGGGGTGGTTGGGTGGCAAATAATATAAGAAACTCATAATCGTTATATTATATTGTGCACATCTGGGAATCCAACAATCACTTGTCGCCCAACAGCCTGTATAGCCTTCGTGCGGAGGCTTACGTATTATGCGGGTAATTAAAACACGTAAACAAGACTCAATACTGCCTTCGAAAAATGCCCGACCCCCATCTGAAGTGCGCTTGTCCCCTTCTTCCCTGCCGAGTTCCTCCTGTCTCCTTCTGTGGTCACTGCGGCTCAAAGTTGATGAAGTGCGTTTGTTTATTTAAGTGTTTCAATAAATGCAATTATTGGGCGAGGGGGTTGCATTGTTAACAAAAAGAACAGAACGTGAAAACACACACACACTCATGCGAGGCGCAAGTACCCGCCCCGCACACAGCGCGTCAGGGGCCGTGAGGAGCGCAACCTCCCCCCCCCCCTTTCTTTTTTCTATTTTCTTTTAGTGGATAAAGTTTGTTCCCCCTGTGCCTTTTATAATCTCCCTGACTCTAAATTTCTGTGATATTATAGCCTTATTGGTTAGAGAGATTAGCAAGCACGCGAACTATTTTACTGCGGTCAGCATTCTTCGTGAACAATAGGCTTGAACGCAAGTTGCATTAACGTTGACAGTTATCCTGCGATAGTTTCTGCCAGTTTTATTACGGTCCCATGAAAACGTTACTTTATTCGCCGCGGTTTATTATTTTCTTTTGCTCGTTTTAACTTGTTCTGTTTTTCTTAAATCTTTGTTCCGACATAGAAACTTATCACTGCACGTGCCGCTGTTATATGGCACCAAAAATATTGATCACAATGCTGCGTTTCGTATGCTGTGCTTAAGGACGGATCAATTTTTCCTCGAAATGGTTTGTGCCTTTCTGCAATATCGTCGCCAGTGTCTTGTTCAACGGTCTCGAAACTGTTAAATATATGTACGACCTTGACTTCGTCTGCGAAACTGACAGCTCGGCTTCGAGCTAACTCAGGGGCAATCCTCTGTCGAGATGAATAAGTCGTTTCTTTTTACGATCCGTCAGAGCACGGGACACTTATCTAAATAGCACCACTCCTTGCTCCTTTCTTTTTACGAAAGGCCTTTTAGTTTATTGCGCGCGTTCTGGGGAAGTGCTATATCCGTGGCCTAATCAATCAGATGGCTTCTCACAAAGTTCTTGAGAGGCGCATATCTTAGCTTTGATTTTAACGAACGAAGCCTTCTCAATGTGTGCTAAAACGCTACAGACATTGCACCAAGAAAGAAAGAGATTAACGAGCGCATCCGTGAAGTGACTGCTTCACGCCATTTCCATAGATCAGTTGGATGATTCACTGCCCTGTAAATTGCTGTTGCTTATGTCGTCGGTTAAAACATAAACCGAATACTTTTTTTTTCATACGCCATCAAGATTCATCTGACGGCAACAACAGTACTGCAATCAAGCTGCATCGATAACGTATATGTGAAGGTTAATGACAATAACGACACTACCCTCTTACAAAGAGATCTAGATGCTGTGTCTAATTGGCGTAACACGTGGCTGAGTGAGTGAGTGAGTGAATAAACTTTATTGTAGGTCCGGCGAGGACGCGAACTCGTCGCGCACCCGGCTAGTCCCACGTCGGGACCGGCAGGTCTAGCCCACCGGCCCGGTCGCGGGCACGCCGGACGGCCAGGATTTGCTTTTCTAGAGCGGGGCTACGCAAAAGCGAGTCCCACTCCTCCTTGATGAACTTGGGGTATGTCGACCCGCACTCCCAGAGCATGTGAGGTAGAGTGGAGGTCTGGCCGCAGGACGGGCAGGCGTCGTCGCGATACACGTCGGGGTAAGCCTCGTGGAGAGCGGACAGACACGGATATGTGCTGGTCTGTAGGAGCCTAAGTGAAACGGCTTGCGCCCTATTCAACTTGGGGTGAGGGGGTGGAAAGACCCTTCTGGACATGTAGAAATATTTAATAATCTCATTGTGAGTAGCGGGAGCGTCCCTGTGACCGTAGAGAGGAGGGGAGTCAGTGCTCCTTATAGAGGAAGCGCGGTCGGTGAGGTCACGCGCAGCCTCGTGGGCAGACTCATTGAGGTTAGGGGGAGCACCCTCGACCGATCCTACGTGAGCGGGAAACCAGTGAATTGAATGGTTTGTGAGAGCATGTGGACTCGAGCCGCTAAGAAGACGAAGAGCTTCCTTGGCGATGCAACCCTTTTGAAAAGCCCTAACTGCCGTTTTGGAATCACTATAAATTTCGGACCCACGACCGTCTAGCAAGGCGAGGGCGATGGCGACTTGCTCGGCGACTCCGGGGTCTGAAGTGCGAATTGAGGCGCTATTGGAAATGTTGCCGCCCGAGTCGACCACAACGACGGCAAAGGTCTTCCCGTCACTGTACTCCGCAGCGTCTACGAAGCTTGCGCTAATGTCGTGTCGCTTGATCTGTTTGAGGATGGCGGCTGCTCTGGCCTTGCGTCTGCCCTCGTTGTGGACGGGATGGACGTTTCGGGGCACAGGGGCGACTTCGAACTTGTCTCGAATGCACCTAGGGATCGGGGTACTGACCATCGGGAATCCCGCAGGGTGGTAACCCAGCTCTTCGAGGATGCGTTTACCTGCTGCTGTGGTGCCCAGGCGAGTGAGTTGCGCGCGTTCTTGGGCTTCGGCAATCTCCTCGGCGGTGTTATGTACCCCCAGCTTCAAGAGATCCTCGGTATGGGTCCTGATGGGTAGCCCGAGAGCCCTCTTGACTATTTTGCGGATAAGAACATTGAGCTTGTCTCGCTCCGCTCTGAGCCAGTTGTGCATAGAAATCGTGTACGTGAGGTGGCAGAGTACGAAGGCATTGATCAGCCTGAGAAGATTGCTTTCCTTCATGCCTCGATGCCGGTTTGCGATTCTGCGAACGAGGCGGAAAGCGTTGTCCGTCTTCGCGATAATCTTGCGGAGAGCAGTTCCGTTTCCGCCGTTGTATTCGACAAACATGCCCAGGACCCGAATAACGTCGACCCTGGGTATCACCCCCCCGTCACAAGTGCGAAGTCTGATGCTGCTTTCAGAGACTGGCTTCCAATCTTTGGGTCTGCCTCCCTTCTCTTTTCTGTAAAGTAGCAGCTCCGACTTGGCGGGGGAGCATCGAAGTCCGGTGGGGCGGAGATACTCCTCGATCACGTCAATCGCCTCCTGCATGGCTTCTTCGACTCTGCCCTCGCAGCCGCGGGAGCACCATATGGTGATGTCATCGGCGTAAATGGTGTGCTTGACGTTCTCGACGCGCGCCAACCTCTCGGAAAGACCAATCATACAGATGTTAAACAATGTTGGGGAGATGACGGCGCCCTGAGGAGTGCCCCGCCCTCCGAGGGGCACATCTTCGGAGCGGAAGTCTCCAATGCGAAGCTTGGCCTTCCTGTCAGTCAGAAAAGAGCTGACGTAGTTGTGGAATCTGGAACCCAGACCCAGGTCTGAAATGGTCTTGACGATGAAGGTGTGGAGCACGTTGTCGAAAGCCTTCTCGAGGTCCAGACCCAGCAGAGCCTTGACGTCTCTGGAACGGCCATCCACAATCTGATGCTTGATTAGTTTCATGGCATCCTGCGTTGAGAGTCCGGCGCGGAAGCCGATCATGTTGTACGTGTAAACCTCGTTGTCTTCGAGGTACCCGTTAAGCCTGTTGAGGACGACGCGCTCCATGACCTTGCCGACGCAGGAGGTTAGAGAAATCGGCCTGAGGTTCTCGATGTTCGGGGCCTTGCCGGGCTTGGGAATGAGCACCGTGCAGGCCATCTTCCATTCTGCAGGAACAACGCCGCTATTCCAGGACTCGTTGATTTTGTCGGTCAGGAAGACGATCGACGTGTCCTCGAGGTTTCTCAACATTCTGTTGGTGACTCCGTCTGGACCCGGCGCAGACTTGCGGTTGAGCGCGAAGATGGCCTGTCTAACCTCGGCAATGGAGAAGTCTTCGTCGAGCTCGGGGCGTGGAGGGCCTCGGTAGTCTGGGAGTTGGGTCACTGGATCTCCGTCGCGACGGACGGGCAAGTACCTCTGTACCAGTTTTGCGACGAGCTCATCGACCGTGTGAGACCTGGTGGCCTCGTGAAGGGCCCTGGCCAACGTATGCCTCTGATTTGACTTTGAGCCGCTTTCGTCGAGAAGGTGCTTCAGCATACCCCAGGATTTGCCGTTGCGCATCTGTCCGTCGATGGATTCGCAGAGCTCGTCCCACTGCTGCTGGCATAGCGCCTTGCAGTGGTCATCGATGACCTTGTTGAGCTCCGAGATCTTTTTTCGGAGTCTGCGATTGAGCCTTTGACCCTTCCATCGGCGGAGCAGGGCGTTCTTGGCCTCGATCAGGTGGGCAAGTCTGCTGTCCATCCGCTCGACGTCGAGATCGGTTTCCACTTTCTTGGTAGCCGCGGAAGCGTCGTTCCGGACGCCTTCACACCATTCTTCGAGGGTGGCGGGTGCCCTGGCTCTGCTGGGTTCTTCGCGAATCTTGCGAAAGTGGTCCCAATCGATGAACGTGAATTCCTTGATCCTACTCCGAGACACCTTGAAGTTGGTCTCGAGAATGTAGTGGTCGCTGCCGAACTCCATGGCGGTGTTCTCCCAGCCCACGTCCTCAACGTTCCTGACGAACGCTAGGTCAGGTGTCGAGTCCCGGGTGACGGAGTTGCCGATGCGAGTAGGAAAATTCTTGTCAGTGACCAGAGTGAGGTCCATCTCGTTGGCGTCTTGCCACAGGTTGCGCCCCTTGGTAGTGTCGTAGACGTAACCCCAGATGCCGTACGGTGCGTTGAAGTCACCGACGACGACCAAGGGTCGAGGGCCGGCCAAGTCGGTCGCTTTCTTGAGGATGGTCTTGAACTGCTGGCGCGAGTCCCTGGGGTTGCTGTAGATATTGAGGACGAACACGCTGTTTCTGCGCTGATTCTGGTGTGGTACGTCGAGCAGGATCTCAACCATGACATATTCAATTCTACCACACCCCAGCTTGAGGTCGTGGCTGAGATGAGTCAGCCTTTTATCAATCAAGGTGCAAATCCCTCGCCCCCCGGGCAGGCCCGACACGGCCCTGTAGCCCTGGAGCGAGGCGGCGGAGACTAATGTTTCCTGGAGAGCAATGACTTGAGGATTGACAGCGAAGGACCTGAAGAACTGCTGCAGAGGGGCTTTTTTGTTAGAATATCCCCTGCAGTTCCATTGCCAAATGCGAAAACTTTCTTTGGACCTATCCATTATGGCGGACCGGATGGACTACCACCTAACGGGGCAGTTAGGGCTGTGCAAAGACTGGGACCTCCTGACGCCGCCCTGGTTGGATATTGAAGTCTAGCTTCCTTTAGTATGGCGGGAACGGTGAGCGGTTGTACGACGGAGGCGGGTGTAGCCATTCGCGCCTCAATGGCGTCTATGCGATCAGCGAGAGCTCCGAGGCCCCTGTTGGGGTCTCCGAGTGCAACCTGAATTTGACGAACGTTATCGGTGAGACAATTGACGCTAGCTGTGACCTGTTTGAGGCCATCTGCCAGCCCACTGAGAGATTGCTTAATCTCGCTGACTTCTGAGGACATCGCTCCCGATTCACCTGTTTGTTTTACTACTGCTCTACGTTTGGAGGACGTCGCAGTACCGTCTACTGGGGCTGGGATTGGAGTCTCTGTGGCCCTGCCTGGCGCAACGTTATCAGACGCATTCGTAACGAGTTTCCGAATCTCTGCCATTTCGTTAACTAGCCTCTTGATCATGCTCTTGAGGTCGTCGTTCTCTTTTCGTAAGCGAATGACTTCCGCGTCCCTAGCTCGCTCTGGGTGTGGGTCGTTACGAGGTGCCTGAGCAGCTTCTATATTGGCACCGGGCTTGGGACGTGCCAGATCGGCCCAAAGGAGGGTCGGCTGCTTCCCCAAACGCGTGGAGGCCGGCTGAGGTCCAGATGCTGGCTGGGTTCTGCAACCTGGGCGGTCCCTGGAGCCGGATCTGGATCGTGATCGGACTCGGGATCTTGACATCGACCTGGCCCTGGAGACGGAGCGGCTCCTGGTGCGACCCCTGGAGCGGCCACGAGACTTGGATCTCCCCCTGGACCGGGAGCGGCTGCGACCGTATTGGCGTTCAGGCGATGCTTGCCGGGCTTGATTCGCGCTCTCCATGGGCGGGAAATGTTCGGCGTTGAGGGCGCGGGAGCGTTCCCCCCGTCTGCGCCTGACGAGATATGGCGTCTGAAATCGTCGCTTGCACTCCTTGGCGGCGGTAAGGTGGTCGCCACCGCACAGCTTGCATTTGGGATCGCACCTATGCTGGGCGTCAGGGTTTGCTTCTCCGCATCCTCTGCAGATGGCGTCGTTGGGCGAAGGGCAGACGTCGGAGCGGTGTCCGAGCCTGCCGCAGCTGTAACACACGTCCATTTGCTTGCGAAATAAAGTGCACCTGACGATCGTGCCGCCGTAAGAGACAAAATTTGGCACTCGGTACCCCTCGAACAGGACCACCACGGTGCCGGTGTTCTTGATTCTTTTGGCGCCCAGCGCCGTGGGATTCCTCGGGTTTACGAGTTTTTTGTCGAGCACCGCGGGCCCGTCGGTAAGGGAGACGCCTCGGATGACGCCCTTGCACGTGTAGTGGGGGGCGGCCGCGTAGGCGCTCACCTCGAAACGTTGACCGGCGACGGAGATGCCTTCGATGCCGACGTAGCGTGCAGCGTTGTCCCGGTTTGGTGTGCTGATCACCATTATGTTTTGTTGAAAGTTGGGACACATCGTGTCCGTGTCTCGCGACGCCGGATCGAGCCCGGCAGCCTGCCATATGGCGTCTGCGACTGCGGTAGGTCCACACTTGCTGATACACAGGCCTCCCCTGGGCCGCACGACGATCTTTGCCTCTTCTTTGGGCAGCGGAGGGATCCTGGCCCCTCGAATTATCTTGCTTTTAATGCCCGCGCGGTCGGCGGGACGCCGAGCGTTGGAACCGGCGTTATGCTGAACGTCGGCCGCACTGGCATTGGCCGCATTTCTCTTGCTCCCTAAAGAACGTCTGGCGGCAACGAGCTGCCACCCGGAGTCTTTAGTGAAGTCCTCGGGGGATAAAAGCTCCCCTTCCACCTCACACTCCATCACAAATTCCGTGGAAAAAGCCTCTGACGAGAAGAGGTGGGCGAGCGATGCCTCGCCTCGCGAACCCTAACACGGTTAGGCTCAGCACACAGTGATGGCGTAGTCGAAAGAAAAACGGGAATAAATGTCACAAAAGTCCACCCACCCACAAAAGTCGGGTATCGGCGTGTTCCTCGTGACTTCACAGATCCGGAAATGTGGAAAGTTCAGGGGTACACACTCGAAAAACATCCGAAAACGATGGCAAAAAGCGGGAGCCGAGCGAACCACGTCAGGTGTGGCTCAAACACGTGGCTGATGAAGCTTGATCCTAATAAGTGCAAAACGCTCCGCTTAACTCGAACTGCCTATCACTCTCCTTGCTATCTTCTCAATAATACGATTCTAGAACCTGTTTCTTCTTAACATTATCTTGGTGTTCTCATTACCTCACATCTTGACTGGGCATTACACATCACCAGTGTTGTTAGCGATGCTAACCGCATGCTAGGTTACCTTTGCCGTGGCTTCTTTTCTGCACCTTCTTCGCGCAACTCCATCCTCTACTAGACTCTTGTCAGAAGTAAACGTGAACATGCGGCGTCTATATGGGATACGTTTACTAGTAAACTTTTTAACGTAACGCTTCCATATTTATCACTAACCACTATGACCGCACAGAAATTGTCACGTTCACGACAAATGCCCTCGAACTGCCGTACCTCGCCACAAAATCTTCAGGGCTTCCTTATTTCACAAAATCTATTACCATATCCAAAAGCTCCGATTTGATCTACTTTCCCCACCAATTTTTTATTTCTTCACGCCTTGACCATCGTAATAAAGTCGGTATGAACAAATGTATCACTAAAACTTGCTTCTATTCATTTATCCCACGGTCTTCGGAGGACTGAAACTACCTTCCCCGATTAATCACCTCCATGCAAGTAACGTTTCTCAACGAATAGACAACTTTTGTACCCTTCAATGTTGGCCGACAGAGTAGTGCCAGTGAACGCGCCCGTGTTCTGCGTAATCGAACCATAAACGACGGCATAGAAAATTTACATATGATGTCGGCTCATAGGTATATATCTCTAAAGTATACAAACCTCTTAATGGAGTAACACATGATATTTGCCGGCTTCTTTGGTTTTCCTATATCTCCTGCATGCGGTCAACACCATTCTCGAGCCATCGTGTGTAGACTCCAGGGTATGTGCCACTGTGACACAAGAAGTAAACAAGTCTTAAATTTGTTTCCTTTATATATGTGTGTCGTAACTATTTACGCCCGCACTTCTCATCAACGTTCTTCCCTAGACAAGCATCATATATACGTCACCTTTGACCTCGTGATACTGACAGGCAACAGCTGCAGGTGACGAGGTTCTGCGCATGTGACCTGGTACTGCTTCTTCCCCGCTAACGAAGCCAAGCTTTGTTTTAGTTAGACTCCAATATCCCAGTAGTTTTTGTTCAGTGACCGTAAGTTTGTAGCCGCTCAAATTGGTGCCCTAATGTTAAGGCCGCGTGTCTATACTCGTGTAAGTGAGGAGTAGGTTGGCACTTCTAAAATTCTTTTTCGGCAGCACGCTTGACAGCGGGAGCCAGACACGCCTTTTAGCGCAACAAGAGAAAAACGGAAACATATACGGTGCTCACTGATATTATTATTATTATTATTATTATTATTATTATTATTATTATTATTATTATATCATCATCATCATCATCGTCGTCGTCGTCGTCGTCGTCGTCGTCGTATTTATGTCCGCTGCCAGACATAAATGAGGCCTCTCCCACCGATATCCAATTACCCCTGTCTTGCGCCGTCAGACCCCATTTTGAGTCTGCAAATTTTTAAATCTAATCCCACTGCCTTGTTCTCTGCCGCCCTGTACTGCGCTTCGCTTCTCTTGGTACTCATTCTGCACCTCTATTAGACCATTGTTTATCCGCGTTACGTATTACGTGGCTTGCCCAACTCCATTGTTCCTCATTATGTCAACTAGAATTTCGGCTACCCCTGTTTGCTCTCCAATTTACACCGCTGTCTTCCTGTCTATGAACAAGCATATATTTCAACACATAGAGAACATCATGCAGCTTCCACAAGACAGGGGAACATACAAAGAATATGGCGAAACGTTTATACAGAGCGTTCGTTGCTATTTCACAGCGCGTTCTCGGCTCAGATATGTGTTTCCCACGCATCTGACGCGGCTGCGTAGCAAAGGGCACACTGTTCGACAGTGTACAGGAGGGAGTTGCAGGCTCTAGTGTCTGCTAAGCAACTGCAGCACAAAACGTGTAGTTTCGAAGTCCTCTCTTGTGCTGCAGTGCTCTACCGGACCTTTAAAGCCAAACTACACCTATGAGCAGATGGTGCAGGACAGATCGTACGCGTTGAAGCACGGAGCGAGCCCAGGTATCTTTTCCAGGCAAACATCGGTGCTCTGGCTGCTTCACAAAAACTACGAAACGATGTCTACCAAGGTGAAAAATAGTTACTAAAGCAGGCGCGCGCTGGCGCGCGTCTTGTAGCTTAAAACCGCCGTGACTCGCGAGACGCGCAAACACAAGGCGCGTGGGTGCGAGCTTTCGCGCGCCGTCACGTGTACGTGTAGTTTGACCTGAACGACAGACATTGACCCCCCAAACTAAGACACCCGAAATTCAACTCGTCTTCTTCGCCCCTCTCGCCAGCTCCGTCTGCCTCAAGCGCCGCTGCCTGTTCCGCGCATTTGTGCTGCGCTTCACGTGCGAAACTGGTCACCTCGTGTTCCGATGCCCTTGCGCTTTGTTCTGTACACCACATTTTCACACCTTCTGCAAGAACGCTAGCAGAACGCGGCTGAAGTTCTGCAGTCAACGCAGCGTGCAGAAGTTCGTCGCATCACAGCATTTTAAAGCGAAGCTTTCTATGTCTCACTGATTCGTCCGTGAGTGCCGAAGACGCGCTGCAGGAAAGCCAACTTACACGTCTGCGTAGAACACTGCAGTTTAGATTCGCAGTACCGCGCCAGTGTCGACTGGCCGGCCGGTCGGTGCCAGATAACGGAGCCAAGCGACGAGTTCAGGAAGAGTAGCGCATGCGCAGAAAGTTCACTGGAAGCGCAAGTATCGTCTGCTAGGCATGACAGGACCCCTGTCGCGATTAACTGAGCTTCCCTGCATATCGGGGACAGCAAGTGCGCGTGTACACGGGCTCGTCTTAGGATCTGACAAAACAAAATCAAAGTCCCTTTCTTAAAGAAAGGTGGTTGAACGCCACACTACCCAGACAAACTGTATATATACCTGCATTGTATTACACGCGTCACGCCTCTGACCGTCTACCACAGGGATCACAAGGCAATACTATGCAACTGTAGACTCGTCCGTGAAAGTGTGAGCGTGTGCGTGTAATGAACGGCTACCTGATCTAAAATAAAGGCTATGCAACTAACGAAATGTGTCTTCATTCAACTTCAACCTTCAAAATATACAATCCTAAACAAGCAATCAAATCACATATGCACAGCATCGGGTCGCTCAGCATTTCTTGGGTTCGTTGCGTGGTCGTTGGCCTTGGACTTTCAGTTTGCATTGGGGGAAAGCTTCGCGTTCAACCATCTTTCTTTAAGAAAGGGGGTTTGATTTTTTTCTCCTTTAGTTGGGCAAGCTCCCAGGGTGGACGCAGTTTTTCTTTCTTTTTTTTTCTGCCACCAGTTTTTAAAGGTGGTCACCAACTTTTAGAAGGCCTAACACATCGAACCAACGACAACGTCTCAAACATGTTCAAATATGTGAAAAAATTAAACATGAGGAGCGAGATGGCGTGTGCGTCCTATCACAACTGTAGGCTCCCTAATAACAACTACTTAACCACTTCCTTTATTAAGTTAAGTCCCTCGATTCCAGAACTTTTACGTAAACCTGACGTTCTTCCAATGCCCAAGTGAGTCACCTTTTCCCCTGTTTGCACAAGACACACTGCTATATTATGACACTTATTCTTTCTTTCTGTTTCTTTCATACAAGAGCAATTCCCGCGTTACACTTGCGGGGTGTCATGCTAAACACAAGACATATATGTATAAATGGGGCAACTTAGGAGTGCATTCGCGTGTGCCTTGATCATACGTCGTTACAGCGAATTTCCCAGCTGTGCCAACAGCTGCAATATCTTCGGCAAGACCGGGTACTTACGCTTTATTTAGATGAAGTTCCACTTAATGGAACATTTTTCAGGTCCTTTGAAGTTCTTTTGGATTAAGTCTTACCAGCTATTTTTGGGGCTCTCATCCTGTAGGAAGCAGTTTATGACCAACTTAGAAGTTAGCATATATGGCACATCTAGCAGTGGTACATGACAAGCTGCGCTAGTTGCAGGATGAGATCGTTTGATATGTAAACGCGGTATATTTCTGACTATTATCATCACTACCTGAGATTACGAATGTTTTCCGATCCGCAAAATTACACGAAAACCTCAAATATATTTAAACTGTTAATCGCCTCAGAAGGCGGATCAGATTACTTTGAAGCAAGTTAACACCGAAATATAGAATACGTTTGTCGGAAACGAAATCGTTCTTGTCCAATCGTTGAATAGGAAGGCACCAGTTCACTCACTACCTTCGTTCGTTTTGTGTTTAAAAACATAACAAAATCCCATGCGGCTTACATTCTAAATCCCATTTCACGAAGCTCTATGAATGAAGCTCGAGAGCTCGCCTTTGCCGCGGTAAGCGAACAATACAGAACACTGCACTCTCCGTGATGCTGGACCCAGTGCTCCTATTCAGCATGAGACGCCCAATTTCCTTCCTGCTCGAATACCCGCACTCTCACCTATACTAAGTGATAGGATTGTGCAGAAACCGGTGACGTGGGCAGCCGCCTGCTGCGAAATGTAATTCCCTGTTCGCGAGCATCAAAAGAATTAATATTTTTTTCTTCTTTATTGCATTTGAGTCCATCTCTGGCGCAGTGCGTCTTCAAGGATTTCTGTCGGGCTTAGTACAGTAATAGGTATCGACGGGGCAAAATATGAAAGGCGCATTTCGCGAACGGTTTGGGTTCAACTTTAGCCGCTCTGCAGTGACGTGAAACGAAATAACAGGAAATCAATGTGAACTCTGTGTCAGAAACACAACCTTTGGGAGACTTGTCCTTGATACGTTTCGACCTTTCTGCCTTTTTTTTTTCTTTTTTTTTTCGTATGTGTTGGTTTCCTTGAGCTCAAATGGCCTAGCTCCTTCGTAGATTTGTTGCTAGCCTTGTGAATCGAAACAATGAAGGACGAACGTGTCATTGGAGAACTACAACAGGTGGATTCAGCTTTTTAATGAATCGATGCTTTTTGCGGAGTTTCCAATTGATGCTCTCGTCTCGGCTACACGAAAAGGCGAAGAGATAATGAAACGAAACAATAAGAACTGCGGAGAAATTATGAACTTCCTTCCTGATGCCGTTCGTGTGTGAATTGTGGCAATGTGTGCGAAGAACATGTGAAGGTGGTAAGAAACTGTGTTAAATTATGGGGTTTTACGTGCCAAAACCACGATAGCAAAATAAACTTTGTTAATTGTGCTGGTTGAGTCTTGACGTTGCGTTTACCAAGGGGTACTCGTTTGTAAGTGGATATGCCGACAGCCGTACCTGTGACGCTTGTGGCCATGACGAGACAATCACAGACCTTCTGTGCACCTGCCCACGTTATCGCACGGAGAGACAGGTGCTGTTTGCTGCGTTAGAGACACTGGTCGGATGAGTGAGAGAAGTTTAATGATACGAAATGCAGAGAGGTCGGCCTGAGGTATATTCCTCCAGCCGGCTAATCGGCGTTGAGGGAAAGGGAAGAGGCAAAGAAAGAGGTCGGATGGCCACCGTCAAAGCAAAGGATACGGTGACCATGGTTACAACCAATCTATGCGCTAAAGGCAGCCAAGCTTTCAGTTCGCTTCGTGCGGTCTAAGGGCCTGCGCGACTGCCTGTGTAGCGACGTTCGCCGTGCCGAAATTTTGCATGTCAGTTTGCATTTTGCTCCTCTTCCTTCTCTCCCTAGCTCTTTAAATCCTTTTTAATCCGTGCAGAGTAGCAAACGCGACTTTTATTCTGGTTGACCTCCCTGCTTTTCCTTTGTTTCTACGGGCGCCGTTGTTCTACCATCTCAATCGGTCGTCAAGTTTAAGACATCACACGTAACGACATCTACAGGCTCTGAACTGGCCGCTCTTCGCGCTGCTGTCGAATACATTGAAAAAGAACCGCCCAACAAATGGGCAATATTTTGTGACTCGAAAGCAGCCCTCCAGAGCTTGAGAAGTTTACGACGTGGCAATTATGAACAGCTGGTGTCACAAATCAACGAAACCTGCCATTGCGCTTCTGAAAGAGGACATGATATCATATTTCAGTGGCTGCCGGGACATTGTGGCGTCGTTGGTAATCACCTCGCCGATGACGCTGCCCGACGTGCCCAGGCTGGCTCACCGACACTCCTTATACCTTTATCCAGAGTCGACGCTGCAAGAGAGCTTCGCAGTCTCGATCGGACAATCACGTTAGGTTGCTGGCATACACCACAGAACTCTAAGTGTCGTTTACACAGCCTCGACCCATCACTAAATCTTACATTACCAGCGAACCTTCCACGACGTGACGCAACACTGCTGTGTCGGCTGTGGGTAGGAGTAGCATTCACCAACTCCTACAGCTATCGTATTGGAATGGCGGATTCACCAATGTGCACTAAGTGCAAGTGTGAAGAGACCATCAGTCACCTTCTGTGCCACTGTTCTCGCTTCGATAATCAACGCCAGACTCTCCAGTGTGCCTTAAATAGACTGGATGACAGGCCATTTACGGAAGCGAAGATCTTGGGAGCCTGGCCTCACAGTTCATTGGCCCAGAAAGCAGTTCGAGCGCTTTTTCGCTACCTGAGGGCAACAGACTTGAGTGCCCGACTATAGACATCCTACACCTAAGTTCTCTCGCTCCCTCTTTCACTCCCCATTCCCCTCCCCACGTGTAGGGTAGCAAACTGGACTCAGTCTGGTTAACCTCCCTGCCTTTCCATCTTCCCTTCTCTCTCTCTCTCTCTCTCTCTCTCTCTCTCTCTCTCCCTCTTTATCTATTTATCTACGTTTGCTTCCCCTGTTTAAATGTAGTGCAGTTATAAAAGTCATAATTTCGAAATTCTTAAGCCAATATCACTGTCTTTATATAAAACCTAAATTATGAGAATATTGGCACGAGTTTGGATGTTTAGAGCATATTCCCTGTGGCCTGAATCCGACATCACTAGGTAGAAGGTTGCAGGAGAGAAACGCCTAACTGCACGGGGCAAGTTGCTGATGCCAGGCACCATGTTACAGTATCTCATGACGCGCGGCTAGCGCTGATGTGCATTTTTCTCTTGTAAATTTTGATGACATCGATATATCTTAACGAAATGTAACCGGGATATGTAAGCCTGTGGGTCCGCGTGCCCTTACGTAATTCGAAGAGGCGGTGATTGGCCATATCTGCAAACATGTTCACATTTTAAAAAATTATTACGTTTAGAATGCCGGTATATTTCATAGATAAAACATATACATGGAAAATAAAGTGTGCACTTGCATTCTTTGTTTATTTGGTTACTATATGCGAGACGTCTCACTCGAGAAACATAGCAGCCGCCATAGAATTACAGCACAATCCCGAACAAAGCGTGAGGAACTGGCACTTCTCATAATTAAAGATCCTCATCTTTCGCCGTCAGCAGTCCCAGTGAAAAACAAAGCAAATATCCGATACGCCGTCCAATTAGAACGCCGCTGCCAGTTCGAGTGACGGAAGTAGCCTCTCTAAATGCAGTAGCCATTACTTGTGACATCATTTTCATACAGCTTTGTTGAATGTTTGCAGCAAATGTCTAACACTTACGTTGGCAGCCCATAATGACGAAGTTCACGGGTCAGAACGCTCATTGTGAGAGACGCGTCAGTGAAGCCGAACGTGCTCAAGGACACATGTCCGCGCTGAGCGGACAGAGCGCGGTGTTGAACTAATTGACTTTCCGAATTGGTCGCCCACCGTGGTACGCGCTTAGCAAAATACAACGAACGGCAACCGGTCAACATAAGGTGGTGGGAGGGCACGGGTCCCGTTAGAAAAATGAGGCAAATAAGAACATTACTTCAAAACTGAGATTGATCGACGGTTTATCAAAACGACGAAATCACTAGGTAGACAGGCAGAGTACTGCGTCCAGAGAAGACACGGTGGCGCTCGGCATTGCTTGGCATCATGCAAAGGTGAACTTTCCAGCGAGATAGAAACTTTCCGGGCGAAGAAAAAAAAAAACGTGGAATTACAACACAGAAAGGATACATGGGCCGATAGCTCTATCCGCTTTTGATTTCGGTCTTGCGTTCTCGCTCTGGCCTTTTTGTGTGTGTGTGTGATAGCCTCACTTGAGCTATGAAGGCCCCTTTCTTTCCTTCTCTCTTTCTCTCTCTCTATCTCGCTATTTCCTTCTTTCCTTTATTGCCACTCCGTCTGGCCATAAAGTCGCTTCCCTCCCCGTCATAGAACTAATTACTTTTGCTGAGGCGTTAAGGAGCACGCAATAACCACTAGAGTAATTCCCCCTCTACCGAACATCTGGGATGTTCAGAGATAAACGTTCTAGCGTTATCAAGATATTGTGCGGCTTCGTCAGGGTATTTCCTTTTCTTGCTTACTGTCGTAACTTTACAAACGTTGCAAGATATCTTTCTTCTGTAAGATATATATATATACATATATATATATATATATCGAAGGCCGTGCCACAGCCGGAACGCGAAAACATTAACAATGCAATTTTCGTAAGTGTGCTCCTTCGTTTCTTCAACTACCTATGCACCGGACCTACAGAACTTTTCCTTGAATGCTATATATATATATATATATATATATATATATATATATTAATACTATTTTTTAAACTTCTCACAAACTTTATTCTTTTCGCTCTCTCTCGTCGACGCACTAACGCATCGGTTTCGGAAACTGGGGTTACCTGTTTTGTTATTGTTGCAGCGAGATCTCTGTACTAGCGTACTAGCTACTTCCCCACCCCCCTTTCTTATCTCTGGTAGCACACGAGCAGTGCTTACTTCCGTTTGCACCTCACTGTGCGCCTAGCGTATCCTAGGACATTGCTGTCTTGTACTCTACGTGTTTTTTTTTTAATATAGTTTTGCTTTTAGGAAAACTTCGTTATGCATATATTTCATCAGCGCCGCTTGAGCGCAGAGCTTCATTTCTCATACAAGTTTGAAAAGGTTCCTTCACATATCAGCTGTGTTCCCTTCCGTTCACACCGCACATTGCACCTCGCGCAGCCTCTAAAGCTTTTTATAAGCTTTTGCTTTTTTGCTGCTTCGTCATGCATATATTTCACCAGCGCAGCTTTAGCACCGGGGCATTTATCACACAACAGCGAGCGGGCTCGTTGCATCAGTACGTTTACTTTCTTTGTATTGTACCCTACAGCGCTACACACATTGAGTTGTTCATTACCGCAATAAGGTGCGACTAATTATTTGGTGGACTTTAACGAGTGTCTTAGGTCAACGCTGGGCCTGTGGGAGACGGCGCGATGAAGGCTCCAGGTTAATTTTAACCGCTTGGGATTACTTAACGTACACGTTAATCAGATTACATGAGTGATATCACGCTTGTCTTCCAACCAAAATGCGACCGCTGCAGAGGGGAGTCCACCCTCAGCCTCACAACGTCATAAACACTAAGCCACGACGCCGGGTAACGTACCAGTGGTACATGCATAGGCGTGAACCGCACACTAATAAAATACATATCAAATCATGCTTTTGGGGTTCAGAAACTTTTGCTAATCTCCTCACACCGTTAATCTTCCGAAAGCAATTAAGCTTCTACTCATATCGGTCTCTAGCAGCATTTATTTGCGTGGGAATGCCGTAATGTTTCAGCGGCCGCGTTCTAATTAGCGCTGCTACAAGAATAATGACTGGTTCCTTTCCAGACGTTTCGAGAAAGCAAATCGTGCGTGAAGATTCTCGTGTTCATTTCTGTTTCTCTGCACTACGCGAATGGCGCTCACAATGTAGTGCAGGAGTTTTAGCATTCAGCGAGCGAAATAGTAAAGAAGCTCGTCGGATTGGAGCTATCAGTTGATGCTCCTCAAGTAGCAGTGCAGAATACCAGACTAGTCGGCCTCTGATAAGATATGCTTGCGATATGTGCATGTTAGTGAATTTGTCTGAAATAAAATGGTTTCATGGCGAACAATACGTTAATTTAGTTCCCTGATCTCCACGGCGCAAGGGGGGTATTAAAACGGGCCGCTTGATGTTATTTTGTTGCATGAATACGCGCTAAACTATATAAGCTCTATACCGCTGAACGCGTGCAATGACGAAGAGCTTGTACAGCTGGCTTCGGTAGGCCCTGGCATACAAAGTCTTTCGAACACCGGAAACCACTCATATTTTCCCCGATGCTACCGTTTACTATCGTTGTTACGGCAGCTGGCCAGGCGAAACCAGGGCATGGTACAGGCAAAGGAAAACTTGCTTCAAAAAACCGTTTTATTCAGGCAGTGGTTAAGAGTCCAGAGTGCCAGCCTGCGGACTCTTTCAGCGATTTAGCGAAACGCAGTATGATGTGGCTTGGAACCATTTGGAGCACAAGTTCTCGGAATGACGTTTGTGTTTCATCGTTTCGTTGATGCGAGAGCACGCGCCACACGAAAATAACTGTGTCAGTTGTCCGCTGCGGACGCAGAAAGCTACACTGTGCCCATAGACAAAGACATCTGCCGCGAATGCTTGGAAAATTTTCATATGTCCTCTCCAGCTCCCCGAAAGCAGATGGAGTAGCGAGGCGTATAAATATTTCTGTTCTATTTTCCAGTCGTTAACAGAATGGTGACTTCGAGGAAGCCGAGAAAGAAAAAAGAAGAAGAAGAAGCTAATACTCTTTCCGAAGCAATCACGCACCGATTTTCGCAGTGCCCGAAGCAGCGTAGAATTATAGCCTCGACGCTGGTGGGTGTAATAACATGCGCATAATATGTATAGAGTATGCATGAAAATCGACCGTGGTTGAAAAGATGAATTCCAGCTCGTGGGGAGAGCTTTTGTAAGTGCTATTGCAGAAACGCACCCAATTTGGTTGTAACTTATAAAGCAAAGGTCGCTATATCAAAGAAATGACATGTATTTTTATGTACATGTAAGCTGTGCGTTTAGAGATTGTTATTAATATTGTTAATATTGTAAAAGTATATAAGCACCACAAGGAGAGAAAGTGAAGCGCGCTAGCAATTGTCTCCTAAAAAGGAGACCGCGCTAACCCGCTATAAGAGGAGAGAAAAAAGAGAAAGAGAAGAGGAAGACACCCCAGAACACAACACATCGCTCGCAGAGTACGAGCATTACAGACGAGAGTCTCGTATTGGGTGCACTATATATCTAATAGGGATTGCTTCATTCATTCACTCACATTATGACGACAGGCATTTTACTAAGATGTATTCTTCTAACTCCTCTAAAACCCTAGCCAGATAGTATAGTTTAAATTCAATAAAGTGTAAAGAAATGAGCATGCCGCACGTTTCAACGATAAGTCAATGAGAAATTTACAGAGCAATTCGAATCAGCTTGGTTCAGAACATAAAAAACAATGTGTCTCACTTACGCACTCAACTCATTCATATCAACTGCATATAATGCATATATATATATATATATATATATATATATATATATATATATATAATGAATATAGTTGATTATAATGCATAATGCATATGTAATCAACTACATACAATGAACAATATAGCAAATGACGATGACAATAACGACGTTTGAACATTTATAGCAATTGAACTTAACAACGACATGAAGTGTAAATATAGGTTGCGATGGAGTGCAGCATAGTAATGTAGCCACGAAAAGTCATTTGTTATTTGAAACTAGGTATGGCATTATAGTTTATACATTTGAATATAGACATGGCTCGTTTGCCTGTTTGAGGGAAGAGGCTTAGAGAAAGCAAATTAAGTGGGCCGCGTTCGCAGGCCTAGAGTTCTTGAACACGACCACTCTCCCCTGGCGGATGCCATGATGAAGTCAAGCTCGAACCACCGGTGTTGACATGCCGATCGAATTCAACTCCTGTCATCCTTGGCCGTGGTTGCATGGACGTGTTTTGCTCGCGCCGCTGCGTGTGCCACATGCATAGTCCCCAAATGGACTTCTAGAGCTTGGGTGGCAGAGTCATTCGGCAAAACAGTACTGTCTTTTAACCTTTCGCAGTCCGGAAGGTTTATAGTATCTGGAAAATGGCATTGGCAGTGCTACCTGCTGCAAATGTCTCAGCGCTGCTAGAATGTATAGCACCTTTCAGAATGCCACAAGAACTTTCAATAAAAAACCTGCAGCAGAACTTCGCCGTGAAAAAAATCCTACAAGGTGTAAAAATTGATAAGGCCTGATTGGAGACCGCTGATTCTAGTGAAGCTGTTGGTACCGGTCCACAGCTACTTTTCAAAAGTGTGCGCTGTTGTACTTGACGAGCGTTTGGAAGTCTTTCCTCTATAGACCTTCTAGGGCAAGAAGTGCATGTACAGTTTCGCCTAGTTACGTCATGGATGGATGGATGGATGGATGGATGGATAGATGGATGGATGGATGGATGGATGGATGGATGGATGGATGGATGGATGGATGGATGGATGGATGGATGGACGGATGGACGGATGGACGGATGGACGGATGGATGGATGGACGGACGGACGGACGGACGGACGGACGGACGGACGGACGGACGGATGGACGGATGGATGGATGGATGGATGGATGGATGGATGGATGGATGGATGGATGGATGGATGGATGGATGGATGGATGGATGGATGGATGGATGGATGAATGGATAGATGGATGTCACAATATGCGTTTTCGTTGTGAAGCAGGGATTTCCTTCACTTTTTCTGCAGTAACACTGTGTACCTTTATTGCATCTACATAGTTTGTGACCTTTTAAGTTGTATTTCTCTATCGTAGTCTTCCGTGTCTGGAGCACTTATCGTAATTAACGTCGTACAATCGTACCATTTCTCTCGAAATATTTTTGTCATGTTCTCTTGTGACTTGTGATATCTGTGACTTATGATATATTTCTATTCCCCTTGCGATAAAAATTCACCAACGATTACGATACTCCCTAATGCGAAATGTGAGCGCAGCTCTATACGTGTTTTCATTTCGCGATATATTTGCTGGCGCGTACAATCTGTCTCGCGCGGCACGTTGCAAACGGAGCGAAGTATGGCGCGACCGCCTCGCTAATAGGGAGATCGCGAGAGGCAACGCGTGAATGACGCGTAGGCGTGATTCAGAGCAGCCAACGCAGACATACCTCCACTCATGCAGCTCTTTGTTTCCATATATCGTATCGGTGGCGTCATCAACGAATAGACGACGTGCGCTACTCTGGCGCCATCTCGTAGCCATCGTCGCCGCAGAGCCCGTCTTGCACGGCACTACGCGTTTCTTCTCACGCTCTCGCCATACCTTCCTCTGCTTTCCACCTCATGGTTCCGCTTCACCCTCCCCCTGCGCTTTCCTCCTCGCGCTTTCCTCGCTATCACCGTGTTTGATCCCCCGCTGCGCTCCACGTTCACTCTTTCATCCTTCGCTGTGCTCGTTCGCTGTGTTACGAGGTACACCAACGCCGGCGCCGACGTTCGCCGCAGGAACAGGTGTCTAAGAGCTGCGCTCTGAAAGAGTAGCCGGCACTCTTTCTTGGTGCCGATATTTCTTATGTATTCGTGTCCTTAAAACAAGAAGATGCAGAGAGAAATAAATGAAATAAGAAAGGTTGGTAGGTTTGGGACAAGGGTAAGGAGTAAAAGAAAGGTTTTGAAGGTAAGAGGCAAAGTGTGTGAAAAAGTATTTGACGGAGGACTAAGTGCAGGTGGCAAAAAGGATCGGCGTTGGCAGCCTCTACCACTGGCAATGATGCAAGAATTCGTTGCAAATGGATGCATATGCCTTGTGAACTCACCGACTGCAATTCGTAAAGTCATAAATAAAAAAGAAATTAATGTAACTATGTTAATTATTCCATCAAGTATTTTGATCTCACGTAGAAATAATGGCCGCCTCATCGAGTAATTCAACTCAGGGTTAGACTTGTGCTATCTCCCACAGACAATCTTTTTAAATCTTGTGTAACTAAAAAAACACACCTGGTATATTTTCCAGCGCAAGAAATCGTAGCATTAAGTTCTATCAGTAAGAATGACTAGCCTTCCTTCATATCCTTTAAGCAAACATCTCAATGCAGGTAACCAAATGGGGCAGACATTTACGTCCAAGCACCAAAAAGCAATTAGCGCATGTCGCACCCCGTGCAAAGAGTTCGCACGACATCTAGGAAGCGTTAACGTAAAACTATTCTGATCTGTTTCTATTCGATTTTGCCGTTAGACCCCTACGATTGGTCAAACCATTTCTGGCCACGCCCACTTGCCCTGTATGTCACGCGACGTCGAGAAAACTGCAATATCTTCCCATCTGATATCACGTGTTTCCATGCTTAGCCCAAAAATTCAATATCCATGCTTAGGCCGAAAAAACGAAAAAAAGTTATTTTAACTGCACCACTGTTGGTCATTCTTCTTCTTTCTTTTTTTTTTTGGGGGGGGGGGGGGGGGGAGGGGGCTGCGCCCGCTTTGTCTGTCTCACACGCGATGTCACGAAACCACAAAAACGTCCCACGTCACAGTGTCGTGTACACACTAAAGATGCACTATTATGCCGAAGAAAATTGAAATTTTTTTTTGGAGTAAACGGAGCGTGGCCCAGTTCCGAAAGGAATAGAGGATGCCTGACCGCCAGTCACCCTGGCTACTCGGAGCTGCAGGAGAAAATGTATTTCTTTGCGCATAACAAAAATTGTTGCGCAGCTGTATAACGTTGTAGTGCCCTTTCGGCGTATATACGAGATCGACCTGCCAACTATACTTCGTCGAAGATCCATTTCCGCAGCGTTTTTAACTTTTCGTTGCACGCCACCGCAAGCTAAGTAAGTGGAAGCGGACCAAACGGCCACGCCCGCACCACTCTCCTAATCTCGTTAACTACTTTGACTGCGCTAGCTCGGCCCCCCCGGAACCCTCTATTCTCATGCACGTTCTTCTCTTCTTCTTAGCGAATGAGAAAAGAAAACCTGTAAAGGTGGCCAATGCTATTCCCCTTGAATACAATCGAAAGTGAGAAAGAGATCGTTTGATTGGACTGTTCGAACAACGCTGTGGGTCACCGCCCGTCGATGGTTACACATATTTGAAGTCAGGAGATGGGAATAAATCGAGAATGGAATAGTTTTGCGTTACATGGGCCCCTGCACTTCCAAAGTAAAGGTGCACGGGAACCGTAAACTGTTGTTGAACTGGCCTAATTAATGAGTGCCGTGCAGGCGGCGAGCACTGCACTGTCAAAGTGAGGACAAAGTTAGTCCACTCCTTGAATAAGTAAAGAAAATGAAAAATACCGAGGCATTACTTGAAAGTTTAGCGCTTGTAGCTAAACTTTCTGTTTGTTTGCTGTTTGCTTGCTGTTAGCTTCGTTTGTTCACCGTCAAAATACATTAACAACTCGTACAAACCGCCAAACTTCTCCATCCGTCATAGAAACCGCGATGTGTGACGCCAAACCGTTATTGCGGGTAGCAGGTGAGGCACTAGCCGCACCTATACTTTTGTGACTGAGTGGGCTGTCAAGGGCTGTCAAGTGCCGGCCGATACATCATGAAGAAGGACGCGAGTTCGAACGCGAGTATCTACTTCAACACAGCCTCACTGCAACAGCGTTTGAGTGCCACCTGTTCCTCCATAAGCTTTTCCAAACTACTCTTCAAGTCTTGCCGTTGCGGAAGATGTGTATGTAAGCAAAGAATGTATGGCCGCAAGAATTCGATGAGAATTGACCCTCTTACCACCATTCCTTGAAAACTAAAAAAAAAACACTTAAATGTCTCTTTTTGGAAATCTACATTCTGGTTTCATTCTGGTTGATTTTCATTCAACGCACTTGAAGAAAGAGAGAAGCGGCAAGCCTTGGGCCGCGTTTTCGGTAATTTAGTAGACCTGATGCAATGAAAAACAGCGTCTTTCTTTCGATCAGCATTCCAGGTAAAAAGTCCAGCAATAACTTAAAGGAAACTCAAGGGCAACAACCAACCGCAGACTTTACCGAAAGTACCGAGACACGGAACTGAAGTTCTGCTATTTGTTCGCCCAATATTTGCCTTGCCTTCTCGACCGGACCGGCCCCGTACAAAAAAGTGCGGAAGTCTTTTGCAGTCCTGTTTGCCCTCAGAGACTTTGTCATGTAGAAACGTGCTCAGGATATTTTACTTTCTAACTAATCATTTCCCGATAACCTTCTTCCTTTCTTTCTTTCTTTCTTTCTTTCTTTCTTTCTTTCTTTCTTTCTTTCTTTCTTTCTTTCTTTCTTTCTTTCTTTCTTTTTCTTTCTTTCTTTCTTTCTTTCTTTCTTTCTCACACCTGCTTTCGGTAGAACTTCGAGAAAATGCTAACTTTGACCGCTATTTTTTTTTCTGGTCCGTGTCGTTCACTAGCGCAGAAAAGGAGTGTTTGCAGTAGGACCGAGGTAAAAATAGAGGAAGTCTATTGACAAGCAAAGCAAAGTAAAAAAGATGATTCAGGACCACTGGACGTGAGAAAACAGGCACGCCAAACTTCGGCATTATTTTTTTTGTCTGTTCCTTTTATGTGAAGAACAACCGGAGACATGTAAAAAATTAGGTTCTGGGGTTTTACGTGCCATGAGGCACGCCGTAGTGAGCGACTCCGGATTATTTTTGACCACCTGAGGTCCTTTAACGTGCAGCCAATGCACGATACACGGGCGTTTTTCAATTTCATCCCCATCTAAATGCGGCCGCCACGCCCGGGATTTTATCCCGTGCACTCGGGTTTCATAGTCCAACCCCATAGCCACTACGCCAACACTGCGGGTAACTGGAGACCTGCGGGTACCTGCCACTATTTCCTGATACATCTCTACTCGTTGTGGCCGCACGGTTTTTTTAGTACGTTGGTTACGTTAGGTTAGGTAAAGATAAGTTGCCCACTAATCGACCATGCACATGTACATACATACATACATACATACATACATACATACATACATACATACATACATACATACATACATACATACATACATACATACATACATACATACATACATACATACATACATCGTTCATCATCATCATTTATTATTCCCTTAAGGGCCTCATGGGGGTATTACATAAGGAGGGGGGCAAAACAATAATACAAACATCGAAGGAATGGTCATGTACAAAGCAACAAAAAGCAACAACTGAAAAGGCACTAAAAAAACAGGTTTTTGCATAATTAGTTGTAAATATGGTTGGTTAGTAACTCTCGAAATTTTGAAGGGTTTCGCTCTACAACAACGGATTCCGGGAGCGAGTTCCATTGTTCTATTGCAACAGGAAGGAAGGATTTATTGAAAGCGTTTGTAGAACCATGAAGGCGTTGGATACTTAAAGAATTGAATAGACGATATGATGAGCGCACGGGCGGAAATAAAAGCGAGGAACGAAGGTCAGGAAAGTTATAGTACAATTTATGGAATAGGCAGAGTTGCGAAATTATACGTCTTGATGCTAAAAGGGGTAGACCAATAGGTAACTTCAAGTTAGTAACGCTGATAGTGTTGTCATAATTCGATAAGAGAAAACGGGAGGCACGATCTTGAGTAGCTTCTAAAGTGTCAATTAAGTACTTTTGATTGACACTTGATTGAGCTGAAAAGTATAAATGAGAAAATTGTACAGCAACATGAAAAACTTCGGGTACAGCTTTCTGTTGCTCAATAGTGCCATATAAAAGTATTTTTCCGAGCGTGAAAGAAACCCGCGAATACACGCAGAATTGTCGCGCGACTGGCCGCTCGAGGCACTTTGCCACTAGAATACTCTTTCAAAGGTCTACTTTCCTTCAATTCACGTAAAGGTTTTATAATTGCTCGAAAAAATGACGTCCAAACTTCTGTGTTTTTAACTTTGTGCTGAAGCTTCACCGCGGGAACGTCAGCGAGGCATCACGTACTTCATAGCATAGAGTTCCCTATACAATAATTACTAGAGAGAACTCTGGCGCTGCATTCGTTCAACCATCATGGGAATGGCGGTAAATACATGGATTTGTCTGATCTTCGATCTTGCAGATTCAGACGTTCTTGTGGCTTTGTTTATTACGTTTTATCTGCCCTAATTGTACTAAATTCAAGAGCAATCTATACTTTTCTAAGTGCAGAAGGCTCTGCGAAAACGCGCGATCGCTACTAATTGCAGCCTATCGAGCTGGCCAAATCGACACGCGCCACGCGTCTCAACATGCTCGCTGGCCCACGAGAAATTGATAAGGGCATTCGATGCCGCTTGTCGACGCTTGCGTACGTGGCGTACTGTCAACAAAGAAAGAAAAAAGCGTCAGTGGCGTAACGGTTTAAATATCGGGCTTCTGTGCTACAGGTCCTGCACTCGAATCCTGCCATCGGACAATATTAATAATGTTTATTTAAGAATTTATTACGCAGTACATTGTTGAAAATGACGAGTTTACAAAGTCGCCAAGCTGTTTGAAGCCAGAAGGACGAAGTTTAGTCAAATCCATGTACTTCCCATAATTCCCATGTTAGTAGGACCACTCCCATTGCAGCTCCCGGAGACACCTGCACCAGAGTTCTCTCTAGTATTTATTGTACGAAAGCGTATGCCTCAGGGCACCTCCCCTTGGAGTCGTTTCGTCGGAGTGGACGTTGTCGGAAATTGCTGCGCTGAGTGGTGGACTATGTTAGAATACCGCGTTGCAGTCTTTATTCGATAAACCGTCTGCTAGACGAAAGTGGCCGCTGTCGAAATCCTCGGCGTCATGAAGAGCTGGCTCGATCTGCAGCCTCACAGAAGCGTCGCCATCCGCTATTCGCACTTGCGTCCCTCCTAACTTACCAAGCCTGCCGTCACGGCATGAGTGGCTATTTCGCTATTGCAAGAAGCCTAATTAACTAATGCAGCCTAACATAATATTCGTCTCTAGTGTCCCTCTAACTAGCAGCACTGTCGCCCACGGCTTGTTATTGGCTACGAAACGGGAACTCCGAAGTGCTACGATATGGCTCTCGGCATCTCTAACGCCAGGAAGCGAAGTGCTTCCTTTGCGCGGCTCATACATGACATGCTCTAGCCATCGTTCATTTGAGGCTCCGTGCACGCGTGCCTAACACGGCTTCTCAAGCCGCTGCCGACTTCGGCGTGCCAGAGACAACTTTGAGACCGTTTCAATGCGTTCTCTGCTATTTATCTTTGTCCCACACTTAGAAACTGTTTGCGGGTGAATGTTTTCAGCGCACTCGCCCTACGCGTTCTCTCGACGAGTGAAAATGCTGTCGTCGTAGTCGGTTTTGTTGACGAAAGGCGCTTCAGTGACTGCGTCTCTGCATCGCTGGCGCCTTAAAAGCTTTCCTTTGAATCGCCGCTATTTGAGTCGACTTCTCAGCGATAAAAGAGCTTGATTCAGAGGCAGCGCTTGAAATCGCTAGAGTACTTACTGGAAACAACTTTCCTACCACTGAAGTAGAGATACTCGCGTAAGAGGTAACGGACAATGAATTCAGGGAAAGCATAGCGGAAGTTAACTGCCAGTTTGATTTGAAATGCACTAATAATAACGCGGTATGTCTAAGTTTGGCTCTCACCTGTGGAAAGTTATCTTCTCATTCACTTTCATTTTCCATCGTCCGCTGCCCGTGCGGGTGCTGCATTCTCGTAAATTGCGCAGTTAAAGAAGAGGGGAGCTTAAGACGACAGCGTAAGACGAGCGCCTGTCCTAGTTGTCCGCAGCTGCGTATGGCATGGCTGAGCGCGGCCGCGCAGGTCCTTTCTTGAAAGCAATCTGCGATGGGTACAGAGACCAGTCTCGCTGAGGACTGATGGCTTCGTGTGCGCTGTGTTCTCGCCGTTTAGTTCACGTTGAAGCGAGAGGTAGCAAGAAGGGCAATTCGCTCGCTGCTGCCGCCGCTCTCTTTAATTTCTAGATACCTCACAGGCCCCATGAGGAGCATTGTGTAAGGAGGGCATCACAGTAAGAAAGCTGTACACGAGAATACTACAAAGATCAGTAGAAATAATCACTGCAGGACAGAGTTACAAATTCAGAGCTGCGGTAGTAAACATACTTTGGATAAATTTTATCACGCACATTGCTCGCACGCATAATCAAACATCGTGTAAAAAGTGTAATTTAAAGCATGGAAAGCAGAAGAAAGAAACAATACTGACAATACTCAGACAAACAGAAATTACATCTAGGGGTAGCGTACAAAACATCTGATAGATTTCATTGCGCACATAATAAAATAGTGTAGTTTAAGGCATGAAAGGAGAAGAAAAATGACCTACATGACGTTACACAGCTATACAGAACATGGCATGAAGTATGACACTTTTTTACGACAGAAATTTCATGTTCAACAGTTGCCTAAATTTATGTCTATCCGTTTGCGTGACAGTGCTTCCACAACGAAATTCCTCACGCCAGCGTTCTGAGGAATTGCGCTGTGTTCATGTGCACTGTGTCCTCGCTGCTTAGTTTGCGTTGACGCGAGAGGCAGCACGAAGGGCAAATCGCTCTCTGCGGCTGCTCTCATACCGCACGACAGCGTTTTGACAGCGAGTGTCCATGGTCATCGAGACTGATGTATTCATGTTTGCCTATGCGCGCGGACACCACGCTTGTTGAAGGCGCAAGCATCCTTTGGCTAGTACTCTAGCAAAATTTGTCCGTCCCGTAACGCCTTATGGTGGCAAAATAAAGGCATAATTAGCCAAGTCAACACATGTAATTGTTATAGTAGTGTAATAGTAGATCATTGGTAGCGTTAGAAAAAAAAAAACAGAAAAGAATACGCGTAAACGGGACCAGAACCATGGAGGGTACCGTGACAGACAGATGTCTGTCTGGCTTCATTGTGTGGCTTTGTGTGGCATGTGCCACATTGTGTGGCTGTCTGACAGACAGTCACACAATTACAGACACACACACACTTTATTAATTATTTCTCTCCACCCTGCGGGTTTCCGCAGAACTATTGCCTTTAAGCCCCTTCCTTCCCCTGTGTAGGGTAGCAAACCGGACGTGCGTCTGGTTGACCTCCCTACCTTTCCTTCCTTCCTTTTCATCCTCCTCCTCCTTGCGTTGAAAAGTGAAGTTATATGGTGCAGGAACCTTCAACAAAAGCAGGCGGCCAGTATATCGCCTATCCATTTGTTGCATGCTGTTCCCAACAGCGGACAAACTTCGGTCATTTTTTGGAAGAAGCTTAGGGAGTCCGAGACGCTCTTGTGCATAGCGTCAGCTTCAGCAGGCAACCGAAAAGATAGAGGATGCCTGCACTACCAAAGTGGCTAGTGCAAACGAAATGTGAAATCGTGCCGAACTTGCCTTTCCCGAAGTCAAATCGAAGACCGCGTCGCACGCGGCACGCGCTGCACTGCAAAATCGAGGACAAGATGGGCTACACTCCCGGAACTTGCGCCGAAAGTGCAGCCAAATGGAAGAGACCATACGTAGACGAACACTGCATAAAAACGCGAAGCTGCAAGAAAGATCTATGTGAGCTGTAGAGACACGCCACCGCTGTCGCAAAAAAAAAGTAAGAAGCAGTTTCGACTCAGTTCAGCTCATGCCCAAAGTTCAAGAAGGCAGTCCAAGCTTCACTTAGGCAGGACCCCGACTCGCGACCACTGTGTTAAATTTATAAACAGTGTATATATGCACCCAAAATTACACTAATTCATGCATACGCCCCAATCGTGACGCCTCACAGCTGCTCACCGAAACCACCTTCACACGATGAGTTTAAACCAGCTTTCGCAGCGCGCAAGCTATGCCTAGCATCTTCTCAAGGCTTTATAGAAGCGATAATATTGAGGGACACTCCAGAGAATATTCAATCCCTTGAGATGCGCTACCCTCAGTCGTGTGCTGTTAGCACAGGCAAAGCACATTCTGAATATCCTAGAGTAAAGCATGACCTTAAGTCTACAATTCATGTTTTATTGTGGATTAGTCATAGCTAAGGGCGATTTTGGTCCTGATTGTTATCCCTGAGACACGCTTTATTTATTTCGTTCTCTTGCACAAGCAACAAAAAGGACGATGACTCTATCGTGTATAATTATCGCACTGAAGAATTGCCCGCGCTCCGATACTATTTCTCTCTACCATAACGTTCTTTCGTAACACGAAATTATGAAGCAAACAAGTTCTCTCATACGTTAGGCATGAGCTTCAAGTAGGCCACTTTGTCGTGTGAGGCGGCATCTCCTGCCAAAAGTTGTGGCACGAGCCAAAGTCGTCAGTGCCCTTAATCACCTCTATCGCATTGAAATGCCGCTCAAAAGCCGGGTCCGTGAATAAAGGATGAGGCCTGTGGGGCGCCAGACGAGCCAAAATTTGCCTATATGACGTTACGAGCACTGTGGCCTTCGAGAAATAAAGCCCTCTCCTTTGTCCTGAAAACGCCTCTTCTGTTCGCGGCTGCGGCAGCTTTCGGCAGCTTTCGGCATATTGAGTTGTGTCCCTTTGTGGAACAAGGTAATCTTATACTTATGCAACAGTTTAATCCATCCTACCACGGCGCAGCCTATTCTACTCGTGCTATAGTTCTAATTTCTCTCTTCATTTTCTTTAATGTTATGATAGCCATCATTAAAGCAGCACGTACACAATCACTCCGAAACTTCAGGGACAATGGAGCACAGTGCTCTGACTGATGCCTACGCTACTTTTTTTTAAACAATAAACGTTCCGCTTCGTTGCAGGTCTACTGTTTCTAACTATCACTATTTTGAGCGTATCCATACAAAGGGAGCTTTGTCTTCGGACAAAGCCTCACACACGACCAAGGATAACTGGGTTAGCTACGGCACATGCTATGTTTCTTCTTTCTTTCTTTTTATGGTAGGGAGAAAGCTCGTGTACTTAGACTAGGGCGAATGTTGAGACAAATCCGGGCGGTTCAGAATTAATAGTCAACGGCATCCCTCATATAGCTACAGTGTTTCTACGAGACACTAATTCCCATGCATCAATATTTCCTAAAGAAAGACTGCGTGCTTCAAGCACCAGGCACCGTTATGTGGTTTGTGGAAAAGATAGCATAAAGGGATAAATTTTTTTTTCGTTACAATGTCACACGGATAGTGCATCCCGCTTCAGATATCTTTCAATAGAAAGTACAGGGCAACTGAGCCGGCAAAGGAATAAATCCTGCACTTCGGGTGCAAGGGTACTTCTAACAGGGAAAGAGCGCTTATAAGCTATTTACAAGACTCGGAAACCATGTAACAGTTTCACGTAAAGTAGAAGAAAGGAAGCTGAAATGTCCTTAATAAGACAAAATTGAATGCGCGCTGCTAATATTTCTAACTTATGCCCAATATTTTATTACGACAAGAAATAAGAAGCTTAATCACAGTATCTAGATATATACTGAATCAAGTGGACCGCCTAAAGATTATTCCAGCGTTCACAAGTTACTTCCACGGGTATTTTAGGTTATGTGTTAATTAAATCTAAGAAAAACGATCTCTGTCAGTTGACGGCAGCGATTACTTGGGCAAATTTCAACCTTGAGCATGACAAACATCGAGTTTTGGTTGTCGCACAAAGAACAATATGTCGCTCAAAAACTCCTCCAGTCAAAGAGAGAGACACAGAGAGAGAGCTTTTTATTGAAATACAGATAATTATGCGGCTGTATAAGTAGGGGCTCACACGCTACTCTGCATAGAGAAGGGGATCGGGTACGTAAAATCTTAGGAGGAGGAAGGCGGAAAAGAAAAAAGAGAAACAAGAAAGATTGTGATCATGGTATGTGCAGGTGCGACAAAGGTATTCATGTAATTCATGTATTCATGTAAGCACACTAAAGCTTTGCAATTATGCCGATGACTTCAAGAAATGTAAGAAGAAATTTTAATGCTTGTCGTTGCTTTGTAGGATAAGGCATAGGACCTAGTATTCTCCCTCAATAAAAAAAAATGATTTCTTCCTAAATCTAGTGGTTCTTTGGAAACAGTGCCCACTATACTGAAATAACAAGTTCTCTCGTCTCTTTATTCTGAAGATTGCAACAAGTTGTGTTTCACAGTTTTTAATGCACCAGAGAGAGAGAGAAGGGAAGAAGGAAATGCAGGGAGGTTAACCAGAGCCCAGTTTGCTACCCTACACTTGGGGAGGGTAGTGAAGAGTGAAAGAGAGAGAGAGAGACAACATGAGTCTATACCGCACTTTCACATGCACTAAGTTAGGTGTAGGATGTCTATGATGTGGCACTCAAGTCTGTTGCCTTCAGGTAGTGAAGAAGCGCTCGAACTGCTTTCTGGGCTAATGAACTGTGAGGCCAGGCTCCCAAGATCTTTGCTTCTGTAAACGACCTGTCATCCAGTCTATTCAAGGCACACTGGAGAGTCTTACGTTGGTTATCAAAGCGAGAACAGTGGCACAGAAGATAACTGATGGCCTCTTCACACTTGCACTGAATACTCCACAGTTATCACAATGCGGTTTGGTGGTGAGTCCAAGGCGGTACAGTTAGCTATTGGTGAAAGCGGCGTTTAGACGAAGTCGATGATATAGGGTCTCAAGAAAGCAGGGAGGTTGATATGAAAGTCTATAATTTAGGACGGGATCGAATGACTGAAGAAAGGGATTACGAAGCGACAGATTTTTTTTTTATCAAAGGCTTCCACACGTTTATAAAAACGTCAAAATCATGTCAACCACTCATTTTTCCCCGACACACATGCAAACAATTCCTATCTGAAGGGAAACAGCTTAACATCGCGGAATATCGAAAAAAGTACAATAAACTAAATGTAATAATTTATAGCTGGAGTCAGTCAGTTCTCGAGCTGCGATACCAAGTTCTCCTGCGCACCATTAGTCTTTCATGCTCCCTAAAATCAGACATGTACTTTTTTTATTATTCACATACTCTTGAAGTGAACACTCGCCTGAGATTTTAGTGCCTGCGAGAAAAGAAAGAAAGGAAAGTTATCGTACAACACAAAACATTATGTGTCCAATTATTCATACCACCATTTTTGCAAAGTGATATTTGCAGAAAAATATAACACAATCACCTTGTTTTAGTGGTCAATAAATATGCAATGTTTCCTAACTCCCCAAGGGCCACTGAAAACTGCCGCAGTCGCGACGAATGGCCATTGGTTTGAAGTGTGATACATGTGCTTACACTGCCTTTTTGGCCTTCATGTTTTGACATCCAGAAAAAAATCATTCCCGTCTTAAGCGCGTTATTGGTTCAGCGCAGCACATAATACTCAATGTTTAGGCAAACACCCGGGAAAGAGTTTTCTTGGAGAACTCTCGCACTGGCTTTTGAACACAGTGTACAGACGCGCATGAACAAAAAATAACAACTTCCTGGTCACGTGAATAAATAAGTGTACTCATAAATATTCAAAACGGCAAGGCAGGCTTGCTCTACCAGAGCAGGGAAGTCTGCCTTGCTTTTTGAATCAATCCTGCATGGATGATGGCTAAATGAATCGTTATTATTAGCATTAGTTAGTTTGAAAACACACTGACAAGTTTGCAGTGTTTATTTTTTCCCGGTGACCATTTGCTACGTATTATCGCACGGTGCAAGACGCGTCTTCGTGTATCGGAACTTTCTCGAATGTTGTCATTGATTATATAGCGAAAGAACCTCGTCTAATCAGATTGCTTGCACGCGACACGAATAGTGGTGCACATTCTGGAATGTACACTAGCACTAGTTGTGTACACTAGCACTAGCACGAATAGTGGTGCACATTCTGGAATGTACGCTAGCACAAGTGATACGCTGGATTATACTATGAGTCATGCATAAACAGCTGGCTCACTTGCCCCGTAGATCAGATTTCGACAACGACGACTGTGCTCGCTGCTATCGCTGTGCTTTAGGCGTTATTTGTTTTCGATTTTCTTTTCGTTTTTCTTTTTGGTATGACTTTGCGCGATACACAGCTATATATGTGTCTCACAGCTTTGGCACTGACTGATCGTTCACCGCCATGAGACAACATGACAATATATGCAATTGACGGAGAGAAAAAGAAAGGCAGGGATACGGGTAAGAACTGCTACCGACAGTTGCGCAACGCCTGCATACTCTTCAAAAAAAAAAAAAGAGAGAGAGAGAGAGAGAGAGAAAGCTGGTGGTGGTGGAAATATATAAACGAGATGTATAGGAAGAAGGTAAGGAAAGATCAAATAAAGAAAAAGGCTACAAATCACGAGAGATCTCGTTGCTACTTCAGAAACCATGAAGATCTTCCAGGCAAACAAACACTACTTTTATTTTTCACTAAAACATATTGAAATATAAGTGAAGTTGAAAGGTGCATCATCTATATCTCTAGTTGCATCAGATTTCAGATAATCTCCTTATGTTGATTTATTCAGTTGCAGTCTTCGAAGATACCGTTCGTTCTCGCGATGTAGCTTTTCCATGCTTGCTTTCTACAAAATAATAATCTTATCGGAGAAAAAAAGAAAAGAGAGATTTTGGCCAAGAACTAAGCGAGGTTTTAAACTATGTGTTCATTATTACGATTTCAGTTAATTAGTTTTAGGTTACCAATGGATCCTGATTAGTTTTTCTTATACAATGTGGAAACTCATAATGTGTGCGAAAGTTTATACTTAAGCCCTTCGGAAATAACGGAGCAGCTCAGACCAGGCACAAAATTTTCCTTCCTGAAGAAACTCTTCTCACTGCAGAAATTTGCACAATGTAAATCTTTCTTAAAATTGATCATCATACATGAACAGGTGCCCATTGTTATTCGCAGATAAGTCAAATTTAGGATCGATCATAATCTACGAGATCTCGAGTTAAAGTAGTTTGACGGGGCCCACGAATATTCCATGTTGTATATTTAGAAAGCGACAACGACTGTTTCATTTGTGCGCCACAAGGGAAGATAAAGAGACGTTCTTTAAATAAACTGCAGACATTTGCCTAGCCGCTCATCTAGCACTCCACTCTAGGTGAATGCGAAGATAAATGGAAGAATGCACGCAAGACATACGACACCTGTCACACACATAACACAGTGTTCATACAGAAATGTCTCGTTTCAACCCGTGCCTCGCAGTGTCTCAAGAGCGAAGCGTACTTTTGTGTTCTGCTTAGGAGCATTTTAGAGTGGTAAGCTTTTTAAAGCGAAAAAAGCCCAGTTGACGAAACTGTTGAATGTCTAATCATACGCAAGATATAAAACACCGAATGGACTATGCTCCTTGACATATTCGAGCTTCCGCGGTGCTTTAAATGTTATCTAAAAAATATTGATGAAAACTTCAGATGCTATAGTAAAGTATCGAACAGATAGTCCTTGAAAGAGGGTCTGAAGCATCGTTTAGCCACACCCCCCCCCCCCTTTTTTTTTTCGTCTCTCTCTCTCTCTCTCCACCCAATGCGAAAAGAAAAAAAATCCTTCGAACAGTGGGCACCTCTTCTTACCAAGAAATTAAACACATCACCAGTATCGCAAATATGAGCCCAGGCTTGTGCATAGGCTCACATCTGCGGCTGTGGTACGTAAATCGTAAGTCCGCTGCAAACACAGCTGTCTAAGCAAAGAAATTTCACTGTTCAAAGAAAGGAAAATGAGCTCCGAAGGCCAACGAACTTGGCGAACCAATTACAGTGTAATAGCGAGACCAGAGGACTTTATATGACACGTGTGGGTAATATACTCGCTGTTTCATTACTCGTCATATTATATTTTTGCTAACAGAATAGCGTCACCTTCTTGTCAACATTACTGTGTTTCTCCTCTTGCTTTTTTCATTCCTTGACTCCTATTTTTGCTTGTTCGCTCGCTTTCTCTAACTCCTTCCTGGGCACTATTTGGCCATCATTGGCTCCGAGTCCATAAGAAGCCCATACATCATCTGTAACTCTTTTCTGTCATCCCATCAGTAAAACGCGTAAGGTTAGCGAACCCTCGTCGTATTATGGATAACGCCTCAAGAGATCGCACACACTTTCGGTATTTTGCTTCCTTCGCTAGAATAAAGCCAGCATCTGCCGATTGCTGGTGGTTAAGGCTGTCGAGAAGCAAAAAAGAGCAAGTTGCAAAATTAGAAGAAGAAAAAGAACGTGGGAAAGACAAAGAAACCTGCGAACAAGTTCTCTGTCCACAATAGAACATTACAAGCCGCCCTCTGTAATAAGAAAAGTTGAAACAGGAGTCTTGTCCGACGTTGTCATTAGAGCCTGCTGTTTTGCTCCCGTTGCAGGAGTGCCCCCAAAAGGCCAGTGTTTATTTTTGCTTGGGACTCGGTACGACACTACCCTCCTGTGCTGTCGTATCGTTAGCTTGGTTGACCCAACAATCATCGGTACACACGTTGGCAGCGGTCGAGCGCTGCGGTGTTCGATCTTTGTAACAGGAGCCGAGACGGAGGAGCAGCGATCTGGAGAGAGAGATAAAGCATGACTTCATAAAACTGAAGCAGCGTACTACGCCACAATATAGCTGGCTTCTCTGGCAAATTTCACGCTGTCTTAACTTACGGTTGTCTTCTGGATTGCGATTGCTTTCTGAACTGCGGCTTTCCAGCACGGCTCTTCTTACGTCAAATATTCAAACACCGACGTGCGAGTTTTGTTCTGCATTGTGTGAGCCTCGCTACTATTGTCCCACTTTGATAACTTCGTCTATAATATCGCGTAGTTCGCTGTAAAAACAAAAAGTCGACCTCATCGTGTTCAATTCATGGCTGGTGTGCAGCGCGAACTAGTATTAGAAAAGCAAACGCACGAATAGAGACATGACAAAGCCATACTAATTCGGCCATTTTTCGCTTCTGATTAACTTTCAGCTTTTCTTGTGTTTCTTCTAGGAAGTGGTCACGCGTGGAGACGACAGAATGCGATGAAAAAAAAAAGAAACGCGCTCAAGCAGAGTTTTTTAAGAAAAGGAAGCTAAAGTGAAAATAGACTTTCAGAAAAGCCCTGGCACTATGCTTCGCGGATACACTGTCCCATGTGTACGAGCAGGAGGCAAGCAGACTCGCATCTAAGCCGTTTCGGCGAAATGGGCCAGAAAAGCAAACGATGGTTTCCCGCGAGGAACACGCTCGTTGTGCTGAGCAAAGCCATCTGTCGCGCAGAACTTCCAACATCGCAAGGGTCATCCGCTGCGATGCTGCATCAAGAAGGCATGATAGCTTCTGAGGATGGCCCGCAAAACACGCCTCTACTTTCTCTGGTGAAACCTTCCAGTAGCGCCTCAACGCTTCTACCTTCTACTCTGACCGCTCTCATTTGGGCAACAATAGAGCGGTACGTAACGCGTCATTATTGAGCGGATATATATATATATATATATATATATATATATATATATATATATATATATATATATATATATATATATATATATATATATATATATATATATATACTTTTTTTCTTTTTTAGCCTGTTTAGAGTAGTTCGTGGTGTAGCTCAGTAACTCGGAAGAAAAACAAACAAAAAGAAAACGAAATAAGAACGTGTCTTCCAGATTCCAATACCACGAGTCTACAAAACCTTTCCGCCTTATCTATTTCTCTCTCTCTCTTTCTCTGTATTTTTGCAACTTTTTACGTCCCTGTCTCCAGCTTTTTCCTGCATGGAGTGGCAGGTTCACTATACGCATGTTCGAAGAGAAAAGCTCGTCACGAGTCCTCGCCAGCCAGCAATCTTGCAGCTTTGTCCCAACCTTTGGCGTGATTTGCTTTGCTCGCCGAGAGCGCCTCCGATTGTGCACCTACGGCATAAAGTGGGAGGTGTGTCGAATGTAACTGTCCTGATGCAGTGGTAAAGCTTGAGAGGATGTCTGTAAAAAATAAAGCCGGAACGTCGGTTACAGCAGCTTGGTATGGCCTGATCTTCCTACTCTAATATTTGACTCAATCATTTCAGTTCTTGCGAAATATAAACTTGTACTCTTTAAAGATGAGAGGGCGCACCGTGTTTGCACAACTCATTCCGCGGGGTTTGTAAACACAAAACTTCGAGTAAGTGTACTGTTTCTTTTCTTGTCTATTGGGTATACGCCATCGTCAAGTGCTAGTGCTAGCTGCGTGTTATTTCGACGCGAGAGATGTGCCGGCAAAAGACAGATGAAGAGCCGTCGGGCTTTCTTTGCTGGAACCCGTACAAGCGCGTCTTGTGCAGAGCGGATCAATGTGGGACGCAAAAGAAAATACGGTACTGCTAATGCCCTGTGGAGTATACGGGATGGCCCAGCGACACTTCGTAAGTACGCCGGCACGCGCAAACCAACTCTAGCCACGGATTTTCTGTCAGTGAGCGCCAATATCTCAAATTATTTTTTGCCTTGGAGGCCCGAGCTGGCTACGTGAGGACAAAAACACAGGTGTAAATACTGGAAATATTCCCAAATGTGGCTCACTCTGCTTAAGATCAAATATCGTGTCGGGGCCCGACGCTAGCCGATTGACATTGGGGCCCATGGTAAAACCAAAGACGAGGCAGCGTAGGGTGACATGAATTGGGCCTCTTTTGAAGTCAAAGAACTGCTGGGCAAACTCAGTTTTGAAGAAAGACTCAGGAACATGGATGCAAAGAAAGAGGCGGTTGGAAGGCACAAATATATATGCCTCAAAAAAGTGGACTCGGAATAAAGGAAGAGGTGATGGAAACTTGCACCTAAGTTCAGCGCAATTGAATTTCAAGTAGACAATTAAGAGTCATCAAAAAGACTTTTAAAACGGACTGTAAATTGGTTGCAAAGGACATAAACAAAAGAAGGTTGTGCAGATTTACAAACATAGTGAGCAAGAAATCAGGGAAATCATTTGTTAAGACAAAAGTCACTGCCTCGCTGTTTAAAGCCCGTGCCGGCTGCACGAGGACGAAAACATATCGGGGCAAATAATAACAACAGGTCCAGCTGTAAAAAAAAAAAGAAAAGAAATGATCGAAGAGCTAGGCAAGTCAGCGCAATGCCAAGATATTTACCCAGTTGAAATTCAAATGACGTTTACCTTCCAGACGCGCTGGTGCTCAAAACTGATGGGAGCGTTAATTGGTCAAGAGTCACAAAAGTCAAGATAAGCAGATGGTGTTTAAAATATCAATAAAAAAACTCGCGGACAAGATGGTGCATGGGTTGCTACAAACATGTGTACTTTTACGAATTACCTTCTGCCTTCTATTGCGATATCAATTGTATGGACACACCAGAAGCATTTCTGCCGTTGCCGTCGGCGTCGCCGTGAGGTTCTGTATAAAGTCCAAGGGCCATAATGTTGTCGCCGCGCGCCGTACGCTCTGTGTACGAGCGAAAGCGTGCGAGGGTGAGCCAACGATCGCGGCTCAATGTCGCGCACGCAAGAGAGGGAAGCGGGGAGGAAGCTCGCCGCCTTATGTTGCGCGCAAGGCTCCGGGGGAGGATAAATTGGGGAAGGGGGAGGGTTTCTACTCCGGATGGCCCGGGTGGCCGCGCGTGCCCGCCCGGGCCACTGCACCTTCAAAGCCATCTGCGCCGAAGTCCGCGGTGCGCTGTGTTTCTGCGGCTTAGTTCGCGTTGGTGCGAGACGTAGCACGAAAGTGAATTCGCTCGCTGCTGCTGCCGCGCTTCCTCACTCTAGCGTCTTGCCAGCTGATTTTCGCGGTCAACGAGTGAGATGTGTTCACGCTTGCTTGTGCGCGCGTGACAACATGCTTCTCAATTGAGTTAGTATCGCCTATGCTTACAACTTTATACGGCGGATATAACTACTATCCTTACGTCGTGTAGCTGTCCACTAATCTGCTATCGCAATCGATCATTCGGCTTTCGGGTGAAACTGCAACGTTTTTTGAACAAGTATTGTTTTCTTGATTAAGTTTGTTTGATTCGTCTTTGCGCATGTTTGCTGCATAACTGCGTCGGTGTATCGGTGGCGCAGTGTGATAAACACTTGATGTAAGACCTTCCGCAATTTTGTTTCTTTTTCTTTTTTTTGCTTCAGCTTACCAAAAAAATAAACGGCATAGTAAGCAACCAGGGGCCAAAATCACGATGGCTTTCGTTCGAAGATGCTGCTTGGAACTGGCTGACTGACGCCGCTAGACATAAGTCACCGGGTGGCAGTTGCTCTTGCGAATAGTTCTAACGTAGGAACAATTCGGTGATTAGAGGTGCGGAAGTTTCTTTGTTATAATCATAATCATCATAATTATCATCATAATATTTATGTTCACTGGCAGGAGGAATGTCTCTCCCTGTGATCTCCAATTACCCATCTCCGGTACCAGCTGACACCATCTTATTTATGTCTGCAGATCTCCTCATTTCATCAGGCCACCTAGTTGTTTTTTATCCTCCATTGCGCATCGCTTCTCTTAGTGCGCATTTTGTAACTCTAATAGGTCACTGGTCATCGCAATAAATGCGCAATGGCTGCACAATAAATGGCCTCTACAGCTACGTTTCTTCTTCCTAATGTCAACAAAAATATATCCTACCTCCGCTTGCTGTCTAATCTACACCACTATCTTCCTGTCTCTTAACGTTACGCCTATTATTTTCGCTTCATTGCTTGTTATACGGTTCGGCTTCTCAAACTTTTTTGTTAATTTCCGAGTTTCTGCCACATATGTTAGCGCTAGTAGAATGCAATAATTGTGCATTTCTCTTTTCAAGGGTAGTGATATAAGCAGCTAGTCATGCTTCAACCTATTTTCATTTTGTAAACTTCCTTCTAGTTATCCTAGTCCGCCGTAACTAGCGTAAACAAACATAATGTTGCCTATATTTTGGAAGCTTACTGCCAATTAGCAATGCTTGTTTACTTGTCAGGCTATTGAAATTGGCCTTACTATTCTACATGTTAATCTTTAGACCTACTTTTACACTTAATCAGCAAAGGTCCTCACTCAATTGTTTCTTCAACGTTTGTCATGTTTCCTGCAAACAGCAGGTTGCTAAGATATTCACCGTTGATCTTCATTCCTAGTCTGACAGCTTGAATACTTGTTCTAAGCAAGCAGGGAATAACAATGGAGAGATTGCGTAATTGCTTGACCCCTTTCTTGGTCGGTATTTTTGCCCCATTTCTTGAAAATAATTCAGGTAGCAGTGGAATCCTATAAGATTTTACTTACGTTTGCTTCCTGTACTCGCTGACTACGCATATGCCTGCATGATTGCTGGTTATCTTTAATGAATCGAACGGCTTTTCGTAATTTATGAAAGTCATATAGAGAGGTTAATTGTACTCCGCAGAACTCATTTCTACGCGCTTGATAACCTGTACTTCATCCGCTGTTGAATACTCCTTCCTTAAGCCAGCCTGTTCGCTGGGTTGACTCAAGTCAAGGGTTGCTTTGATTCTTCCAGAAAATACCTTGGTGAATATTTCGTAGAATAGCCAAAGTGAAATAATTAGGCCATATTTCAGAAGAATTAAAGGCCTAGGAACTTACCGCCAGATACCTACTACACAATAAAAAAGTACAACGGGTGCGTGGTGCTAGGGCACGTGGTCTCCGGATGGTGCACGCGTGCTCCACACCTTCCTGGTGACCGCCAAACCAGCCACCACTGTGAGTCTTAGGTTAAAGGGCTAAAAAAAAGCAACGACCTGAAAAATGAGAAGGAGGCTTCTTTTTTAAAAGAAAGTTACGCATATCCAACGCTCATGTTGTAATCTACGGGACGCACATCTTTCGTGAAGTGTTTAATTAAATGCTGTGAAACTGTTCGTTTTCTGCATAGCGCTTTGCAGCATAGCGATTACCCGCGCTTTCCCATGAAGATGTCGAGACGCGGAGAGCCCCACCACGCAACCCGCGCGACTATACGCACTACATTGTTTCCAACACCGGCCCACTCTACGAGAAACGGAGCGAGCAGACACGCCAGGGAAAAGTGGCATAAAAAGCTTCGCTTTAAGAATGAAATTATGCACTTGAAGGAGCGTTTTTGTTACAGAAAGTATACCGGGTGTTTCGGCGAACACGTTCAAATTTTTTAAGGTTTGCGCGTAGCAGACAGCACAATTCTAGTTCATGAGCTTGTCTACTCGAAGAGGCTGACATTACGTGCACGAAAAAGTGAAACGCATAATCGGCTAATTAACATACAATTACTAATTAAGTATTTAATTATTTACTTTATGGTCCATATTGCAATTTACAAATTCTAGCCGTGGAGTTCACAAGGCTGATCCACTTAGAGCTTTGTTATTTTACATTGGTTAGAGATTATACTAGCCACAGTCTCAAAATGCCTGTAGCGCATGTTCCCAACGACACACCCCACCACACCACAACGCACCACGCCATACTGTGCACTGGTACATATCGACGCTGCCCAGCTAGAAGACGCAAACCGGCTGAATGCGGTTTTTCAGGCAGCGAAAGACGCCAGGGAGACCGAGCGCACTGCCCAGGTAGAAGAAAAGCGCCTGAAGGATGCGCGACCAAACGTCTCAGCAAATCTCGATTCTTGCTCTGCGATCTCGATGCAGGAAGTCACGTGTTGGGCAGCCACTGAGCAAAAGGCTGGCTTCCAGAGCGTTCGCTTGCCAAGGCTGGCTGTGTTACGTAATTCTCTCTCTCCTTGCTTTCAAAGCGAAGCTTTCTATTGGTATCTTCGACTGGTCACCTCCATCCCACGAAGCAGAGTCGAGCAGGTCCGGCCTTCCACCAGCTCAGAGGCAGAGGACAAGCGCGCAAGCCGAACGTATCACTCGCTCTTGGAGGAGGAAATTGTACGTGCACGACCGCGGGATTACTGCCTATGTCCGATGTTTCGCCTATCCAAAGCTCCCGGCGCTGCCAGCAAAACCGGTGGACGCGCCGGTGGGACGAGCGTTCGTTGAGACGCCCGCATGCAGTGGCTAGGTTGCCTAAGTTACGGTGGACCATCGCCAACAACGGCGACGCTGCGATGTGATGACGTTGCGAGAAACTCTTCTCTTTGATGCAGAATCAAGCGTCTTTCCTTTCTATAGATCACTATCATCGCTCCGACGACAGGGCTCGGAGCGCCTCAGAGCGCTCGAAGATGGAGGAGCGCTAGGGCGATCGAAAAGAACCAGCCGAACGCTAGGAGCGCATCCAATTTCAACCAGCCGGACAACGCCGCTCGCTACAGCGGTCTAGAGCGCACCGAACGGCCAGCCGAAGATGCCATGTGTCTCACTGATTCGTCCGTGAGCGCCGAAAACGCACTGCAGGAAAGCCAACTTACATATCTGCGCACAACACTTCAGTTTACATTCGCAGTACCGCGCCACCGTCGACTGGCCGGCCCGTCAGTGCCAGATAACGGCGCGAAGTAACGAGCGCAGCAAAAGTAGCGCATGCACACAAAGTTCACTGGAAGCGCAAGTTGCACCTGCTAGGCATGAAACCACCCCTCTCGCGATTAACTGAGCTTCCCTGCTCATCGGTGACAGCCAGTGCGCGCGAATACGAGCTCGACTTAGGATCCGGAAAAATAAGAAATCGAAGCCCCTTTCTTAAAGAAAGATGGGTAAACGTCACGCCACCCAGACAAAACTGCATATATCTGCATTGCATTACGCGCGTCACACAATGCATTCAAGGCCGTCACTATGGTAGTCCGCGGGTGTAGCGCACGGCAGAAGAAGACGCTGCCCTACACGAGCGCAAGTGTAGAGCCGTCCGCGAAAGTGTGCGTGCGTGTAATCAACGGCTACACGATCTAAAATGAAGGCTATGCAATTTCACGAAATGTGTCTTCGTTCAACGTTTAAAAACTACAATCCTAAACAAGCAATCAAATCACATATGCATAGCATCGGGTCGCTCAGCATTTCTTGGGTTCGTTGCGTAGTCGTTGGGTGTGAACTTTGATTCAGTTTGCATTGAGGGAAAACTTCGCTTTCAACCATCTTTCGTTAAGATAAGGGCTTTGATTTTTTTCCTTCCTCCATGAAGGCCGAGCCAAGGAACCTTTAAAACCTGCGTGGGCAAAGCAGCGCATCAGACGCTTCCGGTGTCACGTCACGCCGCAGCTCGGCGAGCGTAGTAGATCCGCAGCAAATTCAATTTCCCAAAATCGAAGTGTATGTTGCCTTGTATCTACCTTTTGAACGTCGCCTATTGGGAATGACAAATAAAACTTCAGCGTACTAGAAGTTACAGCTTGAGTGATATTGTAAACAAACATTAGGAAGAACTTGTAGCAGAGTGTGGGTGTAGGCCAGTTGGTGATTCATGATTTCGGGAAGTTTACCGCAAGCAAAACACGAGACGAAGAAACGACTTCGCGTTGTCCCTTTCTTCAAGTCTCGGGTTTTGCTTGCGGTAAGCTTCCCAAAATCAGGAAGAACTTGGGAACAATATTTTTTTTGTAAATGGTTTGGGCGTAACTAGCCTATGTAATGCAGTCCTGTACAAAGGGTGGGGGTATATCGTTTTATTCTCACAATTTACCCGGATGTTCCCGTTTGAGTTCCCGGATGTTCTCGTTTTAGAGCCCGGATAATGGCTCTCGCTTTTGGCTCAATGTCACTTGAAGGTCGCCGACAACGGTAGCTAAAAGCATTTCGTGCTTAAAAATGCGGTCTATGGTATTTCAAAGCAAAGCTAAGTTACTGGAAGCTGTGGCTGAGAAGCGTTGCAGCAACAGTAAAATTAATCACAAAGAGGTGCGCAAGTGCGACGTGGTTGGTCCATAGTTACATCGTACGCGACCATATATCAACAATAGCGTGGCAGCAATGTTGCGTGCTCTTTTCGGAGGCCTTCTGCCTGGCGCTTCTTGCGGTCGCGCATGCGTAATGGCTGTTCTCGACGCACTATACTCTGTTCCATATATAGCAGTTAATGCTGTGGAGGCTAGAGAGACTCCTTTCAGTGGCTTCGTTCGCACTTGGATATAGTTCTATGTTTTTTGACCGGAATTGTGCGCAAATGTTTTTATATAGGCTCAGTATTTAACGAAACAAGTTTTAATTCTTAGAAACAAGCACACTGTTCTATAAGGCTGCTAATGCATTGTATTTGATCATTTCTTTTTGTTGTTCTTTTCGGGTGTTTTATTTGCAACCCCTCGCGAGGAGCCTCATGTGCATTCTCGCTCGAGCGAACGCTGCTGGGGCGCAGCGAAGCGTGGAGGGAACGCGCGAAGAGATCAGTTTTCTTGATCGAACTTCTTGCGTAACTTCCCCAGCGCTGACTGCTATGTATAGAACGGCATATATATGCCACCCATGCACTAGCCAACGTACTATGTTTATTCTGACGCCGAGACAAATTGGTTCGCGCGTGGGCAGCATGCAAGCTTGTTAGTTACAGTCTATCGCAGTGAACATTCCCGAAGCCGTTCCGAGCAGCGAACTTTGTTGTCAGAGAAAAGGCCACCAAGAAGAAGAGCTCGCGTAGATAATTACCGCTTGCACCACTGAAGTCAACGTCACAGAAAATATTGAATCTTGTTTCTTGCAGCTTCGGTGGATGCTCATTTTTGGGAGCATGGAGTTTCTCACTATATTACCTATAGGGAAATCTGGATCTGCTGTGCTAAAACAGCACGTAAAACAGCACAGCTGCTTCTACTAAAACAGCACGTAAAACGCTGTTTTATGTTTATTATTACACAAAAACATCCTTCGTTTAATTATGAGAACCTGTTATTGCATGTACAATTAGAGGAAACGTAAGAAGTATCAGCCGGCCGCTAAAGTTGGATGACAGACGACAAGATTCGCGCTTGCTCTGGAACAGTTTTTCGTCTGTTCTTGATTTTCTTCGCACGGTTATGCATCGTAGGTGAGTAAACTTCACTGGAAGATGTAATATGCGTAAATTAAAACCTCTTATAAGATTTTACTTTAAAAACGCGTTATTTGTGTACCATATCCACGTTTTAGACGAAGTCTTGTACGACACCAGCCAACTCAAGCCTCGCAGAAACATATACCGTCATTCTCATGACAGCATAGCGCCCCTTAGGACACTCCTATAGACGGTGGCGCCAGATTTCCCTCTAGGTGTTATAGTGAGAAACTCTGTGTTTGGGAGGTCGTGGAATCAAAACTTCTTTTTCGGTTGCTGCAGGTTTATCTCAAAGTCCGCGACAGGGTATCAGCCTGTCTGCGTAAGCGCGTAGATGTCGACCGAAGCGGCGATCACGGGATCACCTAATGGGTGTTATAAGTCTCTCCTACATTTTTTTTCTTTTATGCAACTAGAAATTTTAGGCTTGTAATTCTTTCGCATCAATTACGCGTTAGGCACAGCATAATGCTTCACGCTGTCCAAATCTTGACACAAAACATTGACGGTTGAAAATAGCGCCCACCTTAGAGACGGTGGACATATCTGTGCATATTTTTTTATTCGAGTGGATCAACACGTACAAACGCAATTTCACAGCTGCTAGACTTCTAAATTAAGGAAGTGGAGTTGAGTTGAGTTGAGTTGTTGTAGGCTACTGGTGGGATTAGCCTTGCAGTTGCTGCCGGCAATTGCTCCACCGTAGCGACACTTAAAATAAGTAAATCACATAATCAGACACAGACCTCACAAAATACACATGGTCACTTCTCAGTTCACCATGTGGAGGCCAAATCTGTGTCCTGAAGGTAATTTAAAAGAAGGCGAGAGACCTTCCTACACAACTGGTTCCCGCGCTGGAAAACAATGTCTCGAAAAGAGCTGTGAGGAACTCCTGTTTTCTTGAGGGACCCGAATAACACCCTCATTTCCGCGTTATACACAGTACAGCACATTAGGTAATGTTCTATGTCACCGCACACACCACACGTTGAACATAATGGTGATAACGCCAGGCCAGTCTTATACATCCACGCAGGCGTTCGAGCAGAGCCTGTGCGAATGCGGAGCAGTAAGGTGACTTGGTTTGTTTTGAGGCCCTTGATCACACATGGCTTGTGAGGTGAGCTCCACAAAGAACTGAGGTGGCACAACACTGCTTCTCTCAAGAGTCTGTTGTCGTCTTGAGGCACTCTTCTCAATGGATTCCCAGACAGCGCTCTATGGGCGAGGCTGTCCGCCATCTCGTTGCCTATGATACCTGTGTGCGAGGGCACCCATTGGAAACGTATGGAGAAGCCTTTGATATGGAGATTGTGCACCGAGCGTAGGGAGCTAAGACATAAGGCATCAGTAGGGAACCCGTGCTCTAACCTTTGAAGGGCAGATTTTGAATCTGTAAGAATAACAACAGGTTGAGGCGTACAAAACCGTAGTTTCTTTAGAGCTGCCTCAATGGCAACGCTTTCGGCCGTTGTGGAGGACACGACTGCAGTGAAGCGAACAGACCAATCATACTTCAAAGAGGGAATGTGAAAAGCAGCTGCACTAGATCCTTTGACCTTGTCCACAGAGCCATCAGTAAAGATTTGAAGATGACGTGCATATTCAGACTCAAGATGTACCAGTACCAGCGAACGCGTTGCCGCCAGAGGAGAATTCCGCTTAGCGCGTACGTGAGGAATTGTCAACGAACAATCGAGGCTCGCGAATGACCAAGGTGGTTTCAACCTCTTAGTTCGACCTCTAGCGTCAAGACCCAGGTAACCAAGAGTATTTAGTGCCAAGTACGCTCGGGACTCAGATCTCTTTCGAAGGCGCTGTAGAAGGGCTCGGCCGGCTGCCGTCTGTTTGAGGCGGCCAATTTGCATCAATAACCTTTGTGAAGCGACTAGGCTAAGAGGTCTCGATAGAGATTCACAAAGTACTGCTTTGTTAGGAGCAGTCTGCGGAACGCCAAGAGCCCTTCGCAGGCCCTTTCTGTGCAGAACCTCAAGTCGTTCCAGCTGTGATATCGAGGGGGAAATTAAAGGGAGCTGATACATTATCCGACTCGTCACTAGTGCATCGTGTAACCTGATCATTGAGGAAGGGTGATTTCCCCATTGCTCACTTGCAACTCTACAGATCACATTAAGACGCGAAGATATCGATGTCACAACCGAGTCCACAGCTCGTCGCCACTGTAGACGGTAGTCAATAATGACACCCAAAAAGCGCTTGTGTTTCAATTGTCGAAGGCAAGATTGATCAAGGTCTATCTTCAGCCGCGCATACCTTCTTCCTCTACCTGGAAACATGATGAAGCCAGATTTTTCCACCGAGAGACTCAACCCAACACCTTGAAGATAATCTTGAACTAAAAGTAATGCCTGTTGAGCTATCAGAGCTAAACGCTTGTGTTGATATCCGGTTAACCAAAGGCAAATGTCGTCCGCGTATATCGACATATGGACATGCCTGCAATGTTTTTGCACTTCAGCGGGAAGACCAGCCATTACAACGTTAAAGAGCGTTGGGGAAAGAACAATTCCCTGAGGTACACCTCGTGATACCGCCCTTTCGGTGCTTGTGGTACTTCCTAACCGCACTTGAATTTTACGATCACTGATAAATGAGTGAATGAATCGCAGAAGATAGCCCTGTACGCCCATGGCCTGCAAACTATTTAGTATTGAGCTCTGAAGGACGCTATCATAAGCCTTTGATACATCTAGGAAAATAACTAGTGTTGAAAGACCGAAAGCTCTATGATGTTCAATATGGCTTATCAAGTCCAAGACGCTATCTTGTGCGCTTAAACCTGCTCGGAATCCAGTCATGCATGTTGGTAGAGCCCTTCTATCTTCGAGCCACCAAGATAAACGCTTACTTGCCAGCTTCTCCATGAGCTTAGCCACGCACGACGTCAGTGATACAGGACGATACGAGGCCAAGTCTGTCATTTCTTTGCCGGGCTTCAGCACTGGGACAACACAAGCCACCTTCCATGAAGGAGGAACGTCGCCAGTCTCCCACACTCGATTGAGATAGCTTAGGAAGTGGATACAAACGCCACACATTTACATTCACTTACGAGGCTGCATAAAAAAGTACATTCATGTGCCCTTCATGTTTCATATCCCAAAAGTAGAAAAAAAATATACATTTTAAATTTTGTTACCGCCATACCCTGGTAGTCTGAACACTACTCACATATCGCCTAGTTCAATAGAGCTATTCGCAATTTTGGCATGGTCTCGAAAGCCTTAAGTATTTTATTTCGTTCTGCATGTAGAAAAATAAATGTAAATATTACACTGGCAAAAGAGTACTTATTACCTTCGGCTTGAACGCAAGAAAAACCCTACTGAAAGGCGAAACTCTGCGAACACAAAGTAGAGGAAATTGTCTTTCTCTTAATGGAATCAAAATACCAGAAATATATTCATTCGCCTATATTATGACAGATCCTTTTTATTCCTTAACAGATATGGTATAACAGTTCTCTTCAGCTGTTCAGGTTCGCTCTTTCTGTTACGTTAGACGAAATTCATTACTCTGTAAAAATTTTCAGTGTTATTGCATTTCTGGAAATGGTTACGACATCCTCCGAATGCGCTTTTCGGGTATTCTTCTGGGATCAATCACGCGGCTCTTTGCTTAAAAACACCATTAGTCTATTTTGCATATTTACCTGTTTAAATAAATTATGAAGTACATATTAAAGGCATTACTCTAACGTAAAACAAAGCCAGAGGAAATCAATCAGTTAACTCGCCTTTACTATATTTAAAGAAATCTCGGACAGATTTCGTGAAACATCTGTGTGATGAGATAGATAATGCGCGCCCAGGACCGTTAAGAATTGACACGGCAGTAAGGTGCTTTGTATGGACAACACAGACTATGCTCCACAGACACGATAATCTACACGCTCGACAAACAGCAGAACAATGACAATCGTTATAGTTTGGAATGTCTGGAATTCCTATAATGCGCATAAGCGCACATCAACCATCCTACTCGCCGATGTGTCTGTCGTCTTCGTTGTCGCGGCGGTTGTCGTTCCCGCTCCGCGAGTCAGTCTGGAGTCCCGAGGTGCCTTGTTCCAAACCATGACGTAGCAGCAGCAGTGGATTGTACAGCAGACCAGCAGAGCACCAGGCCGCTGCATTAAAGGTCAGGGGCTAGCCAGCCACTGTTACCGTAGGCTGCAGGCACATCGGATAACCTGGTTCGCAGGCGGGTGCCTCCTTGGTCCCAGGTGACGATTACCGCTGGCCACTAGGCCCTCAAATCAAATACGTAACCAGGCCGCTACGACAGCAGGCCGCCGGGTGAGCAGCAAGCGCAAAGCGGGACATCGGCCTCACCAAGTCCGCGTGGCCGCAGGACATCCGGTCGAAGAAAGCCGCGACTCGAACTGCCGGTCAACGAGCTGCCGTCCGAGTCGTTCCACGCTCGATTCGCTCGAGCCGCACACCTCTCTCGCTCTCGTGACCGCACGTTTCCTCTTCCTCGCGTCACGGCCACACAATCCACATCGTCACAACCTGGTATGATGGAATGTCGGATGATGCGCTATGATGGATGATGCGCTATGACATGGTCTAAGTAATCTTTTTCTTACGCGAGGTGGTGTTGAAGTGCGAACATTTAAAATATTGTGGATGATTTGCTTCGATCCGGAACCGGCGGGATCAGATACCGTCCTTGGCGACCGCATTTCTACACGTTCGAAATGCCAGAATACTGGTGCGCCGTGCAACGGCTGCGCGTTTTGAAGAACCCCAGGTGGTGGAAATTAATACCGAGTCCACCACTACGGCAAACCTCATAATCATATCGTGGTTTTGGCACGCAAAACCCCAGAATTTAATTAGTTTGCTTAAGTAATGTGAAGAAGGTTTGTACCGAAAGCAAAGCAACGACACCAACGCCTGTTTCTGGCCGAGCGGGAAGAAAAAAAATTATTTGCCCTTTATCACTGTCGTCGAGGAGTTCAGGGACGCACGTGGACGAAGGGAACCGCTTTTTGCACTCGTCGCTTAAGCCCCTGGGAGACAGCAGTTTGCTCGGGGCTTACGTGCGACTGTCCTTCATACAGTGTTGCCTGCTTTGGCGGAAATAAGGGGGGCCCTCGCGGAAGAGTTTCTTGCCGACTAATCCATCTTTAAACCCTGCCAGTTTAGTCTCCGGAAGCCATCGGAAGCTGTGCCTAACAGACGGAAACAGGGTGTTTGCTCACGTCCTTCCTTTTTTTTTTTTTTTCTTCACAGCAGCAACTGCGTGTACACGAACTATGCCTGCTTATCCCCATCCTTTTCTGTGTGAAAACTTTTCTCGTTATCGCACCAAGGCCTCTGTTTCCAGGTGGTCGTTTGTTGATAGAAGCGCAGCATGATAGTCCCGGCTGAATAGACATATGCTTCACACTAAAATGGGGTCATAATAACGTCCGGCTAACCTATGTTTCCTTTTCCTAAGCATGGTTTTTCATTCTTTCTTTCTTTACGTTCTACGGATAAAATGGAAGCCTCGAGTGAAAGAGGAAGTGTATAGAAACCTTGTTTACGCCGTTCCCTTATTTAGGGAAGCTGAAACAATACACGAACCGCTGCACCTTGATTTTGTTTCAACGCAGATTGACCAGTACTACTTTTGCAGACCGGGAGTCTTGGGGTAAATTTTAACAAGCTTGGTCTCCTGGCCTTCTGTGGTACCCGCTTGCAACAGGGATAAACCCGAATTCATTGCGAAAATCAAGAAATCGTTGAATGGCGTCAAGTCGGTCTTGCTGTCAGCAGGGCGGCAAGTGGGAACACGAGCCGATAACTCCACTCACTCACTCACTCACTCACTCACTCAATAAACAAATAAATAAATAAATAAATAAATAATGTACTCATTTTTACTTCGACAGAGCCAAGACATTTGTGCGTCAGAAATTTTCTTTACTGCCGAAGTTCGACATCCCATCCGTGAAGTCAAAACGTACAAGCTTACATAGCATAGGTTGGTGGATAATCATTACCCATATTTACTGATTTTCAGCACAAATGTTTTGGTGGTGAGAAATGCTCTGTACATCGTGGCTAAGCACCACCCGTCACATGACATGAAAGTACTGCAGAAAGTAATCGAGCCAGAATACCGGCGCAAAAGGCCTGGTTCAGCAACCCTGTTCCTCGCATTTAAACTTGAAATGCATTTATTACAGGCTGATTTTTTTTCTTTACGCGTCGCTTTTATTTGCTCACGCCAAACAGGTCTCGAGATTTAAAAATTACGGCATGTCCAAGGTACTTGTAGCAATCGGCATTAAATGAATCTCGAAACATTGATTGAAACGTTTCAGCTAAATGCTATGGAAAAAACGCACATGATGCATGTTGTAATTTTTTTTTTGTCTTTCAATACGTGTGGAGAACTTTCCGCATTCTTTTGCCACCGCAGAACCTTGTATCAAGTGGCTTTGTGGTAACGTGCATGCAACTGTTTATTGAAGGAATGCGCTGCGCGAACCACTTCAATGTGAACCAACTGGCCCGCGACAGAGTAATACTGCAACTGCTCGTGTTTTGCACCACACATTGCAGCATAGCGCAGAAGTTGCCCGTCCGGCAGTCAGCGATACTCGGATACCCCTGCCGCGAGGCCCACGTGACCCACGAAACCACGGATTACACATATCCGCGATCACCGCGCTTTACTCACAAAGAAACCGCCCTGTCCCCTCGCAGACGGAGAGAAAGGAAGAAATTAAGAGAGTACATACCTGGAGGCATGTATTTATCGCAGGTAGTACATTTATGTACCGTTTGTTGTTCCTGTGCGTGATTCCGTATACAACAGAGGCAGCCACCAGCACGACCGTAGAAGTAGTACAGATGGTTTTATAAGCCGATTCACTAAGTATGTGCTATCCTGTGTTGAGCTCTTCGGCAAGACACGGTCAGCAAAGTCCTGGATGGTTCGCAAAGAAAAACTCGCTTTAAGATAGGTATGTTTTTATTCTTTTCGTTTATTTTTTATTCATCTTTTTTCCTTTTCGAGGCCAGCTGAAGCTAGAAACAGCTCATATTATGAGGTGAGAAGTAATGAAAAAAAAAAAGCTTCCAAAATAAATTAGTACTGTCTGATACGCTGCTATGTACATTCAATATCACAATGAAAAAAAAAGACGAAGATCAATAAAAAAAAAGTTAGATAAGGTAAAGGAAACAGATTGCTCTCATAATATTTACGCCTAAAGGTGGCTTCATTCCTGTGAGAAGCTCAGGCACACACTGGAAAAAGAATTGAGGAGCAGGTGTTCGGGATGGTAAAAATTTGCTCAAAGTTGCAGCGGCCGTTACAGAGGACGCACCTCTATAGCAGGCATCCGATTTCCCCGCGATCGAGAAAATTCAATTATGTGATGCTCTTCTCGAGTCTTGCCGAGAGGCTACTGCTTCCGGTACTTTGCAGCCGCCGAGAATCTGCAGCCCTCGAGCAGAACCATTACAGAAGAATGGTTTTGTTCAGCGTTCTGTATCAAAAAATCAACTTGCGTATACCGACTTCTTGATATGCCACGGCTCGATATTCGAGCTCTAGCCGAAAATTCAATTTGTTCAATCGAATGCTTAAGTTGATTTACACGCTTTGCATTTTAGGTTAATCTCTGTTACTCGCTCCCACCTCTACGGCTTCAGGAGCTTCGAAATCGTGGCCCGCGATGAATTACATACGTATGGCTGTGCCACCAAAGAACACAAGTGCAGGCTCTCTGGTTGGAAAGATGAATGCAGTACGTGGACTGAAAAGTCTAGAAGGAAGACCTGGATGTTGACCTTGCAATTCTGCATAATGTTCTTAGCTCTAGAAGGCGTGGTCTTTGTTTGCATTCTTTTACATGCGCGCTACAGTTTAATTTTCAATCAACGTTTTGCAAGTTTCGGAACAGAAGAAATAGAAAGCAAAGGCAGAGATGTCAGCAAGACGAACGCCCGGTTCGGCTACTCTACACAGGAAAAAAGGAGATTAAGAGATGAAAAGAAAGAAAGAGGGAAGGGAGAGAGAGAGAGGACAACGAAAGTGTGGCTTCATACTGAGGTGCACATCGACAGCGCTGTTGGTCCCAGGCGTTTGTTGATTTGAGGAACTGCCATAATTCGCACGTTGGTTCACATACTGTTTCCCGGCGGGGGGCTGTACCTCACGGAGAAGTTATGCGAGGTCGCTGCAAACACAATTAATCACTTTCCTCTGTTCGCCGCTATACGAAGAGCTGACAGATTGAAGAGCTCATGGATCACTGGAGGAGTTGATGCAACTTACGAGAGGTTAATGCACATAGAAATGATCACTTTGCTGTTTTGTTGCATTCGTAGCCAAATAGTGTAATCGAAGTTCATAAGTTCGGATATAGGCCACTTTATGAAAACGCATTTGACGTAAGGATGAAGTGCGAGACTTATTCCCTCTTCTGCTTCACATGTATAAAATCGGTTTCAGTGGTACTTAGTTGAAAGTTTGGGCTTGGTGTGTCGTCCTCTTTTACGTCCGTGTTGTTGTTTTTTGTTGCGCAATATCATTTGAGGAACGGACGTTGTTTGTTTGTGCCTTGGTTTGCAGTCGCCATTTTTCAGATTACCGCATGCCTGTCATAGTGCTTCTGGCTCAACCGCCTTTTGTCGTGGTAATCCAGTGGCAGGATGGAAAAAAATGACGTTTGTCTTTGTATGTCCCATAAAATCGTTTCAACGCGGCACCAATCAAAGCAGGTTTCGTTAGTTAATGTGCGCGATAGAATCGGGACAAAATTAATTTGTTTTCTTTTTCTGTGTTTGAAAGTACTTTGACTGCAAAAAAAAAGGATACTGAACGGGGCGGGGTGGTCAGGGCACATGTATCGTAGCTGCTATCATGGTCCTTGAAAGACGTCTGTCTTTCAAGGACCATGTCTGTCTGTTAAACAATGTCGGCAGCTTCTAGGTGAGATGAGTGGTCTCTAACCATCTGCTTCAAGATTTCTATTTATTTCTGTATCATGGCTCATTTTTTAGAAGAGGTGTCATGGGATTAGAGAAAGTTAGGGCGTTTCAATGCGTTGGCTTTGCCGCTGGTAGTGTTGTGATGCTCGGAAAAGCGGGAGCGCGCTACCGAGTTCGGGCCCGCACTGCTCACGTGTCCGAGCTTCATGCATTTCCTGCACTGGAGTGGCCTTGGTATGAAGGGATCAACTATGTGCCGAAATTGCGCACCTTAAAGTCTGCCGGAAGCAATTCGCAATTGAACATTACCTCCACAAAACCTGCCTTGCCGATGCAAGAGGCCTGTGTGATGATATCTCCATCTGTAGCTATTTCAATAAGTATCAGCAAATTCGCGTTATAGATGGCCTCATCGCTGTCGAAGATAACGACTACATCCTTGCTGGGCAGAACATGGGAGCAAATTTGCATACCACCTATGTGGAGGACCTGACGCGAGGCCACTAATGTGGTCGCATGTTCAACATGTCTATTGACCCCGGGATAGCCTCACCTTATTGCTTCGTTTGGCACCAGCGCCTCGAGATGTATAGATACGCTTTGCCTGATGAGGTGTCTAATGTTGCCGTGGAAAGGATAGACAACTAAAAAACGGCGAATGTCTCAGGGCTTCGCATAGCTCTCACAATGCACGTACTCGGATGGGATGAATTGTTGAGGATTTTTCTCTTCGATCTGCTGCTCATCACGAGCTGGAAACCGTCGTCATCTTCATCACGGTCAACTGAGTAGATCATGCATTAGTCGTCGGTTTCAGGGCTTCTTTCTTCTGCAGCCCTCTTTCCGCGGGCGTCCGCCGCGGATGCTGTTGCGTCAGGAGGCAACGCGAGGGGCTCCCATTGCATACGAAGCATACTTGCAATGATATTCGAAAAAAAAAATCACTGCCCAAGCACTCCTTACCAGCGAACCAACGATTAACCAGCGATGCTCAAACGTGCGGGCCCGGTGTTTTACCACTGGGTTAATCCCGATGGCTCATTAAAGTCTTTCTCAATTAATGGTTACATCTTTGTGTTTCTTAATGAGGTTACACATACGTTCGGCTGCAATGGAGAGGACGGTGTCAGTGACGGTATGCCCTCAGTCGGACATTGTCGCTTGCGTTCAATGTCTCGAGTTTGCTCAGCGGCGTGGTTAGCAGCATCCGCCCGCCATTGCCGGATGCGATTATTCGACTGTGAATGGCTCATACCCACTTAAGCGATGGCTCATACGCCCGTAAGCGCTGCCTCCCTATTACGACGACAGAAGAGAAGTGAATGTCTACGCTGGAATAATGAGTGGCAACAGAGCCATCTGTGAAGAAGACGACGACGACGAACGCGGGAGCAGTCGCACGAACGTGTTCGCGCGGTTGCGCCGAGGGGCACCAACTAGCGAGCTGTGGAAGAAGACGCCGACTCTGGAGTAATTGCTGCTGATGATAGTATTCTGTACACAGGCGCGGACAGACGGACTTTCGTTTCGCCTAGCCATATGACTTTTCGCTTTAAATAGTCTGAATAATGCGGAGCTGAAAGGCAGAGCTTTTTACAGCAAAGATTTCGTCGTCTCGCCAGTGTCAAAGCTGCCAACTAAATATGTCACATAATGCCGTAAAGAATACAACTCATCCAGATACATTTTCATCGGGCACATCGTAATATGGCGTGTGCAAAAAAAAATTAAGGACAGAGACCATCCTACTTGGTTCCGATGCACCGGTGTTCTTCCGTACTGTCATTAAATTAGCGTATCTGCAACTAGGGCTGAACCTCAATGCCTACCAAATAAAAATAAAGAGTCATAGGTCCGCGCTGCACACGCAGCATAGTCACAGCATAAGCTGTAGGAGCTCCATTTTCGACACCACTCACTACAGGGAGTTCGAAGCGAAGTCTCTTCGCATGGGTTTCACGAGAACTATGTGAGCGGTCCGCTCAGCGTCGACGGCGAGCTACGGCTTGTCCTGCAGCTTGTCCTGCTTTCTGCACGGCGGTCTGCCGAGCTCGATGTTGCTTGGTTGAAGCCGCGTGCGTAGCTCTACGATGCGCTTATTCAACAGTGGTACGTACCTTGCGAGGAGACGCCATAACGTGTACCGAAGAGTAAACATAGGTATCCAGACCACAGAACACCTATATAAACATAGAGAAGGGAAACTGTACCTTCCACAATGCAACGGAAATAAGAGTAGCGGTGGCATTGTGAACTAAAGTATACGACCGAGAGATGGCTCCAGCAAAATCAAAACAAATATCATCATCATTACGTAGTGAGAAATATGGTCGGTAGCGGCTGGTGGGGCTCGCTGTGCTGCTCGCTCGCTGGTTTTGGGAGCTTTGTTACTGCTTTCGTGGCAGTATTCGTGTGTACGGCACTCGACTATGACTACAGATATCTTTATTATGTCGACAGGTGACCGAGACGCCTCAACTGGCAAAAAAAAAAGAACACTTCGAACAAGTATGCTTACATTGTTTATTGTCAATGGTGAATGAAGCAGTACATGCCTTCAATTTTCGTACAAGTCAGGTGGAGTTAATGCTATCGGTCACTGAGTTTACAACATATAGAAAAACAGAGAGTCACTTATTGAGTTTTCTCATAGTGTACGGCTAAAGCTGTGAGAACGAAGCTTCAGACAACGATATTTATGCTGGGCTACCCTCGTACTTGTATTGCATACAGTGCTTCTTGATGTGTTTCATAGTATATTGTCTGCGTTAAACTATTTCAGCTATATTAAATAAAGAAACATAAGAAAACGCTCGGCAAAGATGTACTGCCAGGAAAATAAGCTCGAGCTGCAATGTCCCATTGTTTTCATAACACATTGGCGAGAGGCACGAAGTGTAGGGGGAAAAAACGTTAGGCTGAATGTTACATCACGCATTGTCTCCTTTTGATATTTCTGCTGCACATTTAGTATTCAGGTGCGGCAGTAAAGGCTTCGACACAAGTGGAGTACTCATAGGAAAGCGAGGAACGTTGTGGAGACAACGGTGCTTACAAGGACCTCTGCAAATATTGTGTGAATAAACAAGGACACTAAATAAACATTTTCACGAATCCTTGGAAAATGCAATTTACAGCTTCATGTTGAAAAAACATCTCGGTTAGCGTATTATATAGGTGACATTGATTCTTGTAGATCGGCGACACCAGACAAATCCTAGCGGGGAGCTGCTTTTGCCGTGCTGACATCGCAGAGAAGTGCAAGCACGCCGCGGTAGTTGCCCTGTACACACAGGACGGCAAATGCGAATCGAAAACATCTGATCCAAGAACGTGGGGCATGCGAACGCCTCGTAAGACCTACCCGAGGCATGCTAACGTTGCTCTCCCTAAACACAAGAAAGTGAGGAGCTTACCAGTTGTGTTAGACTACGCTGGGAAAATATTTTCGTCCAAGTTACTGGAAGTTCGAGACTTTCTATGTTGCGATTTTTCAATGCGTGCAAAGGAGGTTTCAATAAACCACGTCGTCAAATATTTTGGTGATCTCAACTGCCCCTTAGTTGATATGCTGGGCGCAGAAGGGTGTATGCCAGTTGAGCCAGCTGCAACCCCTCCTCGTAGCTCTCTGCAAGCCCTGGCACTGTTTGAATGGGAAAGGATTGGGAAGGATTGAGCTTTACTGCGGTAAAGCGTGGAAACGAACTACCTTGTTTGCTGCATATCCTGGTACGCAGTGCAGGTGTCCTGTTGCTGCCATCATTGCTGTAAAAGCAACTACTTCATACGGTCGGCTCGGAAACATGCAAAACTTCGTTCCTGGTGAGTTGCTATACGTGCTGTGGCAGCGCACTACGCAACAATTCGTGTTGCACTTGGGCATTGCTCAGAAAAGGCAACCGCTACGCGCGAAACAATGCACAGACAGGCTTTCCGAACGCAAGCGGGCCGGTCGTATCCTGCCGGGTGCGCGCTCGCCGCCGCGAAGGGCGCCCTAGTAGGCGCGGCAACTACGTTCGCAACCTGCCTATAAGCAAACCTATCTGTGAGGGCCGTGAAAAAGACACGTTCCCACGCTGAGGCTTCCCCCGCTCGTCCACTGTTGACTGGCTGAATGTTAAGCCGAACTTATTATGAGAGTATACTTCAAAAAGATATTGTGAACGCACTGTTCAATTATGTCATCTACTGTTTTGACGAGAATGAAAAAAATTGTTTTTAGTGATTTGTCCTGTTTGAGAAGCGTGCAGTAAACCGGTGGTCTGCTTTTGCCTTTTCTAGCTATCTCTCACGGTGCAGAGCTAGGCCATTTATTGATTTCCTGCAAACTGTGCATGAGGATTTTGTAGTCAAAAAATGTAAAATAATGCACGTAACCAGATCTAATTCTAATCCTAGCACTTACCATCTTAACAACGTTCTCTTAGACTTCATCGTGTCATATAAATATCTTGGTGTACCCATGACAAATAACTTAAATTGGACCATTAATATAAAGTATGTTATTAACAATGCTGATCACGTGCTCAGGTACATAAGGCGTAACTTTTTCAAAGCACCGTCTACTATAAAACTACAGCTTTACAAGGCTCTAATACGTTCGAAACTTGAATATACATCTGCAATATGGGATCCCAGTATCATTAATGTTATTACTTCACTTGAACTAGTACAAGATAACTCTACTCGTCTTATTCTTTCTCATTATAACCGTACCGCGAGTATAACCTCAATGAAAACTAGCCTAGCACTTAGTCCACTAGGCAACTGCTGCAAGGTCGCCCGTCTTTCGCTATTTCATAAATGTTTCCATCACACCACACTTCATAATGCCTTCATACTGCGGTCTCAGTACTTTTCAAACCGCACCGATCATTGCAGTAAGGTAGGAATCGATTCATGTTACACGAAGTGTTTCTTTCAATCTTTCATCCCCCGTCCATCTCAGGAATGGAACCACCTTCCCTCAAGTATGGTAGCCATCGCCAATAAAAAACTCTTTTGCAAAAATTAGCTAACATTGTATACTCAGGAGGTTCATTACGTTACCAGAACTCACTGTACTTGTTTGTGTGTTTGCCTTACTCTATACTTTGTAACCACTCCCCCCTTTAATCGCATATAGCCCTGATGGGTACCTTAAATAAAATATAGAATAATAAACTGAAGCATGACTGCCAGGGTTTCAGTCAAAATGAAGTATCATTTCCTCACAATTGCATTGACCGTTTTTGAAGGTTTTAAAATTATTTGCATTTTCATGTAACAAATTAACGGTGTAAAGGAGCATGTGATACTTGGTGGTAATGCCCGTCAAGCTGATTTGCAAAGAGCAAATGACAGAGTGTGTACATTAGCCTTGTGTGGGCTGTGCTTAGTTAAGCCTCGATTAGATTAAATTTTTTGCCAGATACTAGGTAATAAACACAGGTATCAACTGCAATTAATCGAACTGCATCCCCGAAAGTACATTTGCACTAACGTGCAGTGAAATTACTGCAGTGCATCATTTATATAGAAACAACCAAAATTATTTATTATTTATGCTGTACTCCATGTTGGGAATCTTAGTAACGTGGTAAGATAGCGAGAGCCTTGTTTGAATTCCCTTTAAAAAGAAACAACTTTATCATTACTATTTTCCACTTTTAAGACCTGACTACAGGAATCTGTTTAATTCACGTCGCACGCAAAGAAATGCAAAGTTGAAAATGCGAAGCAGTGATTTTTCACTCACCGGTGCAAACTCCCAGAGGCTGCAAGGTTAATCCGCTTTCGTGGCTAGTTTCCAGACAGACGGTGCTCGGTTCCAGCGGTGAATTTTCACGCTAGCCAGCACATTTTTTTAAAAGCAACACGTCATTACGGGGCCAGATGCGGCAGATCACTGACAATGGAAGCCGTACATGCAGCCGTTATGCCGGCGAAACGCCGCAGCTGATAATATTCACCGTCTCTGACCACCTTCGCGTGGTGGCGGCTATCCAATGTTGGACGCATAAACTGACTGAGATAGCGTTATCTAATTAAAACGAGCCTGCGTGATGCTGCTTTAAGAAAACGACCACCCCGTTCGCAAACATTACAGCAGTAATATTTGAATCGACAACGGCACGTACTGCAATCGATACCAGTGAGCTACTGCTTATCACACGGCAGTGAGCTCACAAAACCCTTATTAAATAACGCACGGACTTTAATAACAGAATTCCAATAAAAACAATTGTCTACTTAAGTTGTAACAAAATGACATGTTAACCATGTTTGTCTGCTATTTATGTACATCTATAGATCAAATATTTATCCGTGTTAGCTCCCAGAACAGAAAAAAAATAGAAATTAAAGTATGCGACCAAATCACAGTAGGTCCACTTGCGCGTTTCATGCTGGAACGCGCCGCGGTTGATTTTTCTCCCTCTGTGGCTATCGCTGGAACTTGAGAGCGTGCGGGGCCTATCCAGACTACATGGCGGACATGTCACATCCCTTGTCTCGTGGCACGGTACGTTGCTGTTGTTAATGATGATGATAATGATTGTTTAGTGGCATCCCCTTCGAAACGGGGTGTTGGCAAATAGTCACCTAGACTGCTTGAGTGAACCAGGCACGTAGCTGCTACATGTAAGTGGTACTTGTTGGAACACCTGGTGGAATATAACGTAACTGCAACGAAAAGGTTGTACGTATCGACGCTGCGCGCCATGCACGACAATACATCGCGTGTCAGATATCTCGATACGATGTCAGTGATGATTATGATGATGATTTAATCGCATTCTCTTTGAAACGGGATGGTTACGGTCACCTAGCTTGTTTGAATTAATCAGGTATTTCATACATGGTGTTTCATTACATCAATATTTATACATCTTCATAATCTTCTTTTTCTTCCTCAAGGCTTCTCTATCTATCTTGACCCGCTACCTATCCAACTGCTGAATGGCATGCCAAGCAGCAGTTACATGGTGTAATATTATTCAACTGCAATGCAAAGGGCGCACGGATAGATATTACGCGGCGCGCATCTCACATGGTAAGGCAAGCGGCACGACACGATGCTAAGGATGAGGATGATTATTTATTAGCATCCCCTTGTAAACGCCGTGGTGTCATAGTCACCTAGCCAGATTTATTTCACAAGTGGCACGATATGATGATAATGATGGTGATGATTTATTGGCATCTCCTTTGAAAGGCGGCGGTGACATAGTCACCTAGCCAGCTTTATTTAATCAGGTACACAATACATATTTTTTTCTAGCATTCTTGTATACGTATCCTTAAGCTTCTTTTTCTTGCTCAAACCTTCTTTAACTGCCTTGTACATCTGCCTGTGCATCTGCTACATGGCATTCTACCTGGTGTGATAATGTGCAACTGCAATGAAAAATGTGCACGTATCGACACTACGCGGCGCGCATGTCACATCGCGTGTCTCCTCGGGCCCTAGGACGCGTTTATAGGGCACTCTTCCGCTGCATGCTCTCAATCGCTGGCGTGGCTCATTCAACCACAAACCCCCTTTCGCACTCACAAGAACAGATTTGTCCGGCATGTTCTTTCCCACGTAGACCCCCACACGAACGCTACAAAAATACGGCGAAATTTCTGTATTGTAACTCTAGAGCAGTGAAAAACCTGTAGCCCGTATGAAATTTTACTGACCAGAAACAAGTTACAGACAGTTGCTCTGAAAAAATATTGACCATTTCCAACCATTCCATTTGCTAGTCCGATCGCGCAATTTGGTCACCTGTTCTTGCCTGTACGGCTCACTGTGCATGTAGAATTTGCAAGGGCGTCCATAGATATGCGACCTGTGTGTTAACAAAATTGATGTTAGCGAAAATGTCTCGGGTCTCAGGCCATTCACCACGCCAAAACCCCAGGCACTTTCCACAATTCAGCGTACTTCCGCTTGGCGGACAATATTTTTAATCTTTTTCCACCGCATGCAGAATGCTTTCATAGTCTGTACAAAAAATAGCAATGCCACCTACGTAGGCGAGGAGCCGGACTTCGGCCTCATGTAATTTGAATCCGCGCGCACCTCTTATTATCCTTACGTGATGTAAAAGAACATCTTCTACGCAGTGTGCCAGCTTCGTCTGAGCAAACAGTTGCCCTACATTGTTGTATCCGTCAATAATTTGACAGGAAGCATTTATGGCTTTCTAAAAGAAGTAGTTCTTGTTTGTACCATTTTGTCCGCTTCGTTTTCGCTTGGTTATTTGGCGGCTGTGAAACGAAAAAAAATTTACGAAGACCTGTATCATATTGTACTTCCTGTACCTTTGTATAGGTAAATGTACCCTATAGGACAAGGGAAGAAGGATGTGAAAATGATGGCACCTGCAGAAATGAAAACATTCTTCTTCTAGCTGCATACAGATACGCTTGCTGTCAAACCTTGGCTGGCAGAAAAGGGCATGTTCGTGCCATGGAGAACGCAATGCATAATATGTAGAAAAGAAGAAGCGATAGAGGTTGTGTCCCTCGATTGCTGGGATGCCGTGTTTCTATGGGACGTTCTCCAGCGTACCGTTAAAAAAGAATTACGCTTGAATCCCCTAGGCATAATAATGTTGATTGCACTCCATAGCGTACGGAGGTGCAGGATGGCCGTTTGACACGACGATTTGGATACCCGTTCGACGCGTCAATAGTTCAAAGAGATTGTGACACGTTTTGTTGAAGAACAAAAACTTCTTCCAAACGTTCCCGACTATTTAGCTCGAGTACAGCTCCACTTACATATGAACCACTGTTAGTACGTACGCATTGGCCCCACATGGACTGGTGTTTCTGTAAGGCGGACAATGATAGTTTTGCAAATATTGTTTTGCGTGTGTGTGTGTCTTTGTGTGTGCGTGTGCGTGTGTGTGTGTGTGTGTGTGTGCGTGTGTGCGTGTGCGTGTGTTTGTGTGTGTTTTCCTTTTTGTTTTTTTTTTCTTCTAAGCACGACGCGATAATTAGTGCAATATAAACCTACTTAACTTGGCCATCCAGGATCGTCTCCACAACGGATCTCAACAATGGGTAGGATTAGTTATCGTTTTAATTCATAGTCACATATTCTTGAACCATTGCCAAATCTGCCGCTGGCGTATAAATCAATTCGAGACCTTCTACGGTTGTTAATGTTTACACAGGGCTGAGTGAGTAAGTAAATAAAGTTATGCTATAATCATCCCGTACCAAAGCAATGTACACTCCTTTTTCGTTATTTTTTGCCTTTCTGCTGCGTTTATCCTCGGCATTTGTTACTTGTGATTCGTACTATATAACAAACCATGAAATGTCGCTGATATTCATTGCCCTAAAACGCAATGCATTTTTATTCTGCGCATTCCCAACTTTTATGCCTCCACTGAACACCCCAGCTGTCCTTTACTGCTCTGCAATGTAGATGTATTCAGCTTTCTTATATTAATGCGAAGCATTCCTTGCTTACTGCAGGCAACTTGCAGTATTTAGGTTCCTGTGTCGCCTAGTTTCCGGTATTTTCAGCAGAAATCCGTGAGTGGACCAATGGTGGGACTGAATTTTTGTCTTCCGGCACAACAGCCCGGTGCTCAAAGCATTAGGCGAGCATTTCTTCTTTGATCGCGCATGCGTGCTTCTCTCAAGCTAAACTCAACTAGCTCTTCAGAATACAATAGAAAGGAAGACTTTATCATTGAGATGTTTTCGCGTGCGTCACGTTACAATTTCGCGCATTCTTCCCTCGTGTCAGCTAGCGCTTTGGAGCGCTATGTTATTGACAGCCTTTGGGAACGGCCTTTGGGAAAGACTCAGTGGTTTCCACGTAGCAGTTAACCGTATGTATAAGCTGTGTAACATTGTACCATTGTCGTGATGAGCTCAGGCCAAGCCAGTTTGATCGCTTCTTCGCCGGGATGCAATGTGTCACTGTCGTTGTAACATATACCACATATGGCGTAGGCGGAGGTATAATATGACGCGCAATCTGTGGTAGACCGCATATCCCTATTTATCTCCTTTCGCCCGTCGTGTAACCCAAGAATCGGCATGTCGTGCACTCGCGTTGAATGGCTCGAGTATAAATCATGCCGTCGCAGTCATATAATCGATGTCATCGTCGTCGCTGTCTTGCTGCTGTCGCCACTCACACGCTAACGTCACACATACACACACAGCTGCTTGCCTTACACGAGCAGGGTGGTCCACCCGGTAATGTTTGCGTAATCTCGAACGATGCTGGAAAATTCTGCTACATGCGAAATGCTTTGCATCACATCGGTTCCCACAATGTATTGGATCTGCAAAAATTTATATTTAAAGCTTAAAAGGCATCCGTCAGGGTAACCATCTCATCATTACTTCTAGATAGATGCTACAACATGATAACAAAACACGCTCGATAGTTTCTGTACTATTCCCGTACGTGATGCATAAGTAGTCATCGGTAAATCTTCTACTGTATTACAATATTCCCAGACACACTTATGCTGATTCGAATGGAATCGCGGAGCTTTCAGGATTAGCATTTTATGTTTAGCTTTTGATTACATTCTTTACTCTTCAATGTATGCTCATAGCTAGAGTCTTCTCCATCGCTGTTACCCTCCATTCAGTTTACGCATTCCTGACCTATCTCCTTTCGCTTTCCCCTTCTTTCTTCCAATCCCTTGTTCCCTCTCCCACGTAGAGGGCAGCCAGCTATAAATTGGGGTTAATCTCCTGGCCGTTCCCCTTTTCTCTCTTTCTCTCTCGCCCTCTTTCTCTAACTTTACGTTTAGCGTCCCCGCCATTTAGACCACGCCGGTTTTGAAATGTTAATAATTAGTTAATTTCATTTATTCATTTTATTTATTTTAGTCTATCGTTTAGGGTTACCTTACACTTAGTAATAGGACAAGAATTCTAAGGTCGTCATTGTTCTGGTTGTTTCCTGGTGCATAGCAGCAAAGGCAACGCCTTCATGTGGAACTCCCTACTTTCTTCAATTTGTTCTGTCTCTAACCTAATAACAACAGTGCAACTTGACCTTCGACTGTTTGTTCCGGCCACAATCTTTTTTTTTTTTTCTTCGCGAGATCCGACGTTCTTCGTACCTTGTGAACACTGCAACGCGGAGTGGTTAAACCTTCCTCGTCAGCGAATAACACCGTGTGCGAAATATGACAAGCTCGCTCAACACACAGAAACGTCTCGTGACACCCCGCTTTAACTGCCGCATTTGCGTACGTGTCGTGCCAGTGTAAATGTTTACCGACGGCACAAACTCTTTAGCCGCGTGCTATAGCGCATGCGCATAAGAGATGCCGGTTCCTGTCGGCAAACTCTAGCAGCACATCCGCTTCCTCGGTATGAGCCTTATCGCGCTAAACCGTCTGTCTAGATTGTTCATGCCCCTCGAACTCCTGTTTCGAATCAGCGATAGGGACGAAGAGCTGTAAAAATGTTTTACAGTGTGAATCATAGTCTTTGTCAATGTATATTTGAAAGAAAACTCATGGTAATGCTCTGCATTTTCTAGTTCTGTTTGATAACTTCAGTTCTATTTCTTTACTGCAGTAAATTTATTACGCAGTTTGACGGAAATGAAGAGGCGAATGAACGCGCATGAAATACAGTAAAATTCAAATAATACAAGCTCAAACAAAGCGAATTATTCTCTCAATCGAACACGCGAAACCTACTAATGGACACTCCTGTATCATAAACCTGAACATAAACTGTATCATAAACCTATCATAACATGAAGCTCGAGGCGTCTGCTGCCAGCACAATAAAGTCATAAAGGGAAGTGAACTGGAGCGTGTCCACGCAATCTCGCGCATCGAGAACTCCATTCCTAGTGACGTCAAGAAACAGTTGAAGGCATCGGAAAAAAGCAGTGCCTACGCTCGCATAGTATTGTCCTGAAAAAATGAATTTTTAAAGCAATTCGCATTCTGAAGGTACTTCACGAAGGCTAACTGTAGCTCTATCCATCTATGTCTCTAACTGTATTCCCGCAAACCTGGGTTCCTGGGTATAGTGGTGGTGGTGGTGGGTAGACCGCACACAGGCGGGTTTAGCCTGGCGATCAAGGCTTCAAATTGCTCCACCCGAGCGTCTCTTACAATATCACTGCGGTGTTTCACCACATGTCCGTCAAACTAATCTAGCTTAAGATTGCAATAAGGAGACATGAAGGTTCTTTGCGGGCTATTCGCCGCAAGATCGAGCTATAGGTGGCAGCACCGTCTCCGCGTCAGTGCGGATAGGCGGTGGACGGCGCGCCTTGAAATGTACGCGTCGGCGTTTCGCTGGGAAGAATTCGGCCCGATTTTCTGCTATTGAAACGCGCTCACCACTGTGAGCTGATCTTATATTGTCCCCCAATGCCACATCTTTGCGCAAAATGCTCGCAGCGCTTCCATTTAGTTGAAAGAAGCGCGAACTGTCCTTCAATGGGGGACTGGCACTCACCCACACAGTCTCTGTTTGAACACTTTGTCGGAGCTTTCTGTGTATGTTTCGCTTGGGTTCCGCCTATTCTGTTAATATTGTTGCGCCAGGTATTAATACCGCATTCTCCGCGAATCTTGCACTGGTTTAAAAAAGTCTGTATTCCAGTACAACGAAAGCAATGTGGCAAGTAAATGCGCACTCTGCAACACCGATTGGTGCACACTCTACAGCTCCTTTTCTTTTTCTTTGTTTTATTCGATGGGGAATGCAAACAGATAATGAGTTCAATTACGCACGCTAGGCCACTGTGACAGTACGTTAGTAGGATCATTAGGTTGCTTCAGACGATATTATTTTTATCGCCCTTGCACGGTTACGGCTACGACGTCGATGCGATAAAGTTGTAATTATTTGAGGAGCTAAAATCATGAAGTAGTTTTTTTAAGCTAATAATGAGTTCTTTGTATCAAGCTGAAAACACCACAAGCGAAAGGAAATCATAGCCACCTTTCAGCTCAGTCTCCGTCTAGAGACTGGCCGTGTCACACAAGATATGCACATAATGCCATATTTTAGCTTTCATTTTGTAGCACCTAATCAAAGTACAAAAGCACACGGCTTAATTGTGAGGCAAAATTAAATCACTATACTGGCTTCATAACCACTGCATATTAAAAAAGAAACATCTCTGGTCGCGTAGCCACTAAGCCAGAGTCACGCCGTTATCACAATTATCATAATGCAGTCATCGTAACATAAAGTGCTTGACGCGATATGATATAAGTGCAAGCTAACGACTATTTTTTCTACTGCTGAGTAATGTTCACACCACCCCGTTCATGTTTCGTGGCATCACAGTTTTCGGAGTGATCAACACATCATGACGAGTCACTAACGCACGGTATTCACGTCTCGCTACTGCCATTTCATTAATTTAAAACGACAGAAAATGCTTTTTAGCGATGTTCTCGAAACACGACGCGATAATAAAATCGGTATAATTGCACCGACCGGAGGGTTCGACAATCAAACAGCGCGCGCTCGACTTGGGCATCTTAATACAGCGCAAAGTTAAGACGACAGCGCAATGCTAAATGCTTTTGAACACCGTCATAAAATGCAGACCAGCACTTGTGATTGTGCCACAACCACGGAAGAAGAATCCTTTAAAGCTATACTCGCCGTACACACGCAGGTCAACACGCAGTGCCCATTAGACGACGAGCGGTGCAATCCACACTATCTGTGGTTCAGTCAGTGCCCGGCAGGCGGCGACCCTGCTCGGTATCGCGGTTAATAACTGATCCTTCGCGGAACGCAACGTGTTGCAGGCACGCATGTGGAAAGACCTGGGTAGTCTACGGTCGAATGGGTAGAGCGTCAGGCGGTTGTGCTAACGCATGAGGCGCTTCAGAGCGCATGCGCTGGCGCGCCATGCATTTCGGGGAACACGCGCAGGCTTGGTGGCGACGCCGCTAGATGGCTCAGAGCGTTTACAGACAAGGCCGAGAGAAGAATCCAGCTGCAGCACATGCCTCATACATAAGCCGTTTCGGTGGTGGCAATACGTTGCGCTGATATTGACTCTTTTTACGAAGCAGTTTGCTCTAGAGAAACGAGATGGCGCTTTCGGCGTCGCGCCACATGTTGCCTCGGCGAAAGCGCACGGATACGAAACTGTTGCCTCTTCTGCACTGCCTCTGTGCAATCATTTGTCGGAAATGCAACTGGGTTTTCGCTAACGCATTCTGCTCCATTCATGCTGCAAACTATGGAGCCGTGGAGTGAAGACGTATGCAGTAGTTTGCTTTAAAAAATTGCGACTGGCATACTAAGAATGAATCTGTGTGTCCAAGTTCACGGACTGCTGCTACATAAGACTGCCTGGGTTGCCGTCTCTTCGCGATGCACGGCTTCTCTCGAGGATAAAAAAAAATCTGTCATCCCTCAGCATAAATTGCAGAGATAACCCCAAGGAAAGGACTTCAAGCCCAGAACGTCTGCACGAGTGAGTACCGCTCTCTATACGGTAACAAAAGGAGTAGCGCCGATTCTTGGCATATAGTAGGTTTCTCGCACGTTATCTGTACACATCCACCCCAACTCACACGCAAGCTTACACCAACTATACTGCCAACATATCAAAAATAAGTGAACGGGCGCACACTTGAATCAGTGCGCCGAAGCTTGGGTGACGTCGATTACACCGACAGCACACTAATGGTCGAAGCTGTATGCTTCGTAACGGTCCACACAGTAAGCAAGTGACTAGCAATAATACTTATTTCCTACAAGCTATTACAACGTACAGAACATCTACGTTACAAGCCTTGTGCCCATCAAGAATGAATCAATCGCAACTGACGATACCCATGAGCGATCACACAGAAAATAAACAATCAGATAGTGACCGCCTGGGGCACTGAGTCAGAAACGTGACAAGCCGCTGCTTAAAGTATTTGCTAAATAAAGAACGAAGAGCTAAAGACACTGATACTGAGTCTATTCATAAGCGAAAAGTTAGGGTAGCTAGGAATACATTTCTGGCCCTGCTTTTATTACAAGCACCGTACACGCTGCACGCGCCGTCTGGACAAATCGTAACGAGCTCCGAAAGCGCTTACATGTCCTTTGTAGATGCAGCCACAGTTCGCGTGTCGTCCACCCAGTCACCGTCTACGATATCCGCCGAAACAGAGGTTTGCAGAACAGCACCGGCATCATGTACGCCCGCGATCGGGCCGGCAGGCTAGACCTGTCAGTCCCGTCGTGAGATTAGCCGGATGCGCGTTTTATCGCGTTTTGCAGGACACAATAAAGGTTTATTCACTCAGCCACTCGCCACGTGATGAAACATAGCAGCGCCCACGAGATCGCGGTGAGAAAGGTCAATATTGCTTCAATGCTCAGCGCGTTACCGTCGACAGTCATTGCGAGATGGCTTCTGTCGAATTTCAATGCGATTAGCATTCATTGCCTACTTCAGCCATTTTAAGCGTATATATATATATCCTCTTACGCCCACCCAGTGGCCCACGTCGTCAGCCTTCTTGGGTCACTATAGGCCCGTGGTTGTGAAGGCGCCGTCATCGTTCCTTGCTCGTCATTCTAGCTTCGTGATCTGGCTCTCATCATGCAGTCGTCGTCAGGCCTTCCACCTCAACCCAATGGCCAAAGTTATCTAATAGCTTGGACCACTAGGTATATGTGCTCGTGGTCGTGATGCCGTCGTGGTCGTTTCATCGTCCTCATTCCAACTTTGTCATCCGAATTGCATCATGCTTCGTGGTCAAGTCATCATCGTCATATAGTCGCCATGCATTGTTGACACCGCCGTCATGATGCCGCAGTGGTCTTTGTGTCGTTTTCATTGCACATAGGTCATCCGCATCTCGTCTTGCCATTGTCGTCACGCCGTAGTCGGCATACTCTCGATCATGCATTAGTTGTCACACCGCCATCGGGATGCTGTCACAGTAGTTCCATTTTCGTCATTCTTATTTCGTTATCCGACTCGCATCATTCCATCGTCGTCACACAGTCATCGTTATACGATTCTCGTTATGCTGTTGTTGTGACGCTGTCATTCTACCATAGTCAGCCTGTCAGTAACTTCATCCTATAGTCGTCCCTTAGTCGTCGTCATACCGCCTTCATCGTTCCATCGAGTCAATCTTTGTTTGCTCATTCTATTCTAATCATACTCTCGTCGTTCATTCGTGGCCATGCCATCGTCGTCAGATGTACAGTCGCCATCACGCATCCGTTTCCAGACCGTTGTCACCATGCCGTCGTGGTCGTGCCACTCCAGCTCCGCCATACGCGCTTCCTCATACAGCTGTCGTAACGCCATTGTCATCATGCCCTTATCGCATTGCCAATGTCTCCATACCGTTGTCATGTCATCGTTGTTATTGTATCCTCGCCATACAGTCGTCTTCATTTATTTGTTCTCATACCGACTTCATCATTCTAGTTTCGACATCCGACTGTCGTGATGCCAAGGTCGTTACACAATCGTCGTCGTACCACTTTTGTCATTTCGTGGTCGTCCCGCTGTCGCTTTGCCATTGTCATCACTTCTGTAACGTAATTCCACCGTCGTCATGTTGTCGTCGTCATACCGCCTTCGTCTGTCATCTTTGTCATTCATTGTTCGTCATTCTATTGTAATTATGCTGTCGTCATTCAATCCTGATTACGCCGCTGTTATCACGACACTTTCCTCGTTTCGTTGTTGTCAGAGTGTCGTTATAATATATCCGTTGTCACACCGTCGTCCTGATGACGTCGTGGTCGCGGTTCATTTCAGCTTCGTCGTCCCGTTTTGTCATATTGTCATCGTCATACAATAGTCATCAGATTATTGTCCTCATGTCGTCCTCAGGCTGCCGTCGTTATATCATCCTCATCATTCAAGAATTGACATCTCGTTGTCATCATGCCGTCGTAGTTGTAGCGCCTTTGTTGTTCCACGTCATAATTCCTTCGGCATCAGACAGTCGTCGTCATGCCACCGTGCTCATGGCAACCTCGGCGAGCGAGTGGTCCTATATTGAAGTATGTCGCACGTAGCCGATGGATGTATGGATGAAAAACTTTATTAGGGTCCTTTAGGGCGCGCACTAGCGCGCAGCGGGCCGCTCCCACGTCGAGACAGAGAGGCCGAGCCTCTCCGCCGCGTCCCGGGCCCGTTGGACAGCCCATAACTCTTCTTCGAGGTTGGGGCTGTGTAGGACCGTATCCCAGCGTGAAGTAGTGTTGCTTTCATCGCCGCGTAACGCGGGACATCGCCAGAACATGTGAGGTAAGGTCGCTAAGTCATTGCATAGTGCACATGCATTTGTTGTCTGAATTTCTGGATACATCTTGTGAAGAAGTAGGGGGTTTGGGTATGCGCCCGTCTGTAGAAGCCTTAGTGTCAAAGCCTGAGGTCTATTGAGTTTGCAATGTGGGAGGGGGTAGATCCTCCAAGCTAAGTAAAAGTGCTTAGTAATTTCGGTGTACGGGGGACAGACCCGATTGTCAGTACCCCCAGCGTCACGCCGCCCGGCAGCTACGCGGTTGATGATCTCTCGCGCAGCTCCGTGTGCCGACTCATTGAGGTTGGGCGAGGCACCCTCGATCTGTCCCATGTGGGCTGGAAAGCAGATCAATGTGTGTGGCTTGATCTCCTTGCTTCCTAGTATCCCTAGGGCCAGCTCGGATATGGTTCCTTTGGCAAATGCCCTAACAGCTGATATCGAGTCACTGTAGATTGATGTCCTCTTGTCATCCAATAAGGCCATCGCTATTGCAGCCTGCTCTGCGATATCAGAGGACGTCGTCCGAATCGAGATTCCGTTCGTTATTTGCCTTTCATGATCTACGCTAACTACAGCGAAGGCCTTTCCGTCGGCGTAGCGCGCTGCGTCTACAAAACTGTTCTCCGAAGCCCGTTCACAAGCCTTTTTCAGGAGAGCCCTCGCGCGCGCCCGACGTCTTCCCTCGTTGTGTTCTGGATGAACGTTTCGTGGGATCGGGGCGACAGTGATGCGGTCCCGCTGCTCTCGAGGGATGCTGCAGAACTTTGTTTTGATTACTGTGGGGGCAACGCCCAGCTCCTGTAAGATGTGTCTTCCAGCTTGTGTGGTAGATAGCCTGACGAACTGGGCCCTCTCCTGTGCTTCCGCTATTTCCTCTAGCGTGTTATGCATGCCAACTTGAAGTAAGCGTTCCGTGTGAGTGTATACCGAGAGCTCTCTTGATTGCCTTCCTGATTAATGCATTGAGCTTATCCCTCTCCGATCTTTGCCAGTTGTGCATGGCCGCGACGTAAGTGAAATGACACGTTACGAGGTTATCTCACGAGGTTATCTTCTCCGAGGCATTGCTGCCGGTTGGCCACTCTTCTGCTTAGTCTGATGGCATTGTCCGTCTTCTTAGTGAGTCGCAGCCCTTTCTGGTTGTTTGAACCACCCGACTCTACCATCATGCCGAGAATCCGGGTAGCATTCACCCTCGCAATATAGCCTCCGTATAGCACGGATAGCATCCACCCTCGTAATATAGCCTCCTTATAGCACGTAGCCGAAGCAACTAGAATTTCATAATGACCACTACGAATGTTAAATAACTGTGACATTAAAAACTATACGGTATACGCGGACTATATCACCATCTGGTGCTCCGTGGGGTCGGACGGCTTTATCGAATCCGCTCTGCAGGAGGCAGTCGATACCGCCGAGCCCTACCTCGACCACACGGGCTTCAAATGCTCCTCCGCCAAATCGGAGATGTTGTTGTACTGCCCAAAACGACAAGGCAAAAGGCCTCAGGGATGGAAACCACCGACCGAGCAGCATCACCGTCCGCACCAGAAACGGTCGCCCAATCCCCAAGGTCGACTCCATTAGAGTACTGGGAATGATTATCGAGGCAGGCGGATCGAACATCCAAACGGTCCACAAGCTGACGACAAAGACGGACAACGCAACACGACTCGTACGCAGAGTGGCCAACCGTCACCACGGCCTCAAAGAAGACGATCTGCTGCGTCTCGTACACGCGTTCGTCGTATATCACTTTACCTACGTTGCAGTAATGCACAAGTGGAAATAATCGGAGTGTGACAAGCTCAATACACTCATCGGAAAGGTAGTGAAGTGGGCCCTTGGCCTCCCTATCACCACGCCAACGTATCGACTGCTCGAGCTCGGGGCGCACAATACGCTCGAAGAGATCGCTGAGGCTCAGGAGAGAGCGCAGATGATAAGGCTGACGATGACCGAGACCGGTCGTCGCATCTTGCGCGACCTCGGCTACTTCCCACCGAACACCCAGGATCCACCGGAGTTTGCGCCGGTTCCCCGCGAGCTCCGCGACCTGATCACGATCGCACCCATTCCGCGAAACGTAAATCCGGAACACAATCAAGGCAGGCGCCTAGCCCGGGCCACCGCATTCCTCAAACGCATAAACAAGAAAGCGGACGACGTCGCTTTCATGGACGCCGCCGCCTACCGATGCAACCGAGCCTTCGCCATTTTAGCGGTCTTGTCCTCGCAACGGACATTAAACGCCATCACGGTACTCACGTGCCACCCCGAGGTGGCGGAGCAAGTGGCCATAGCCCTGGCAATGCTCGACGACAAACGAAAGACAATATTCAGCGACTCGAGACCGGCCATCAAAGCGTTCGAGAGAGGAGTCGTCTCCGACCAGGCGTTACGCGTCCTCTGCGGTGCTGATCCGAGCACCATCAAATACCCCACTGTCATCCCTTTTCCCGCCCACCTGGGTCGGATCCCGGACGCCCCGCCCAACCTCAACGAGACAGCCCACGACGCTGCGCGCGCGCTTACAGACCGCGCCGTCACCCCCGGGCAACCGTGCCTCGATGAGTTGGAGGCTAACAGGGACGCCTCAGTAACATACAATGAAATCATCAAACACTTTTACTTGGGATGACGTCTCTTTCCACCCCCGCACCCCAAATTAAACAGGCCGCAAGCGCTACCGCTACACTTGTTACAGACAGATACCTATCCAAACCCCGCCACCTTACACATCATCTACCCGGACGTCTACTCAGACGATACGTGCCCCTCGTGCGGGGTCACGGCGACACTCGCACACGTGCTCTGGGAGTGCAGAAACGCTCCGCCCGACTCTACCTCCGACAAGTGGGAGAAGACCATACGAAGCCCGCTCCTACAAGACCAGCAGTGGGCCGCCCAGCAGGCTCGCGCAGCGGCCGCCAGGTACTCCCTGTCGGTCCCTGCGTGGGAGATGCCCACTGCGCGCTGACGTGCGTCCTGCAGGATTTCCATTAAAGTTTTTCCAATCCAATTAAAAACACGGTGTGTCGCTACTTAGTTCGAATGCTAATCGCATTACCGTCGACAGAAATCGTGAGATTAATTTGCTACAATGTTTTTCATTGCTTTTTTTCTCAATTAAGGATAACTAATTCGTATAGAACAAACTCATCATGAAACTTTGTTGATGTTCGCTGTAAGCGAGTTTGGCTGTATCATATTACCATAATATACCGCTATTGTTCTTTTTTTTTCTCGTTTCTTTTTGGCAGAAGCCTGTTCGTTATCGTCGCGTTTCATTGTACACGATGGTTCACACACCTCGTTCTTTGAGCTCAATGTGAACAAGCGTGTTTTGTTGTGAACAGGCATTAAAGTCTCTCCATAGGGGGTTCAGTTTACACTGCGAACTAGAAAGCGCATAGGCTACGTAAGTAACTTCTCAGCGCAACAGACGGGCTCGCGAACTTCATTTGAATGTATTCAGGACAGAAATTTATGACAGCTAAGTTGTGACGTTCGAAAGATTTTTTTGCAAATGTTTACTATATAATCAATTTTGACGGCATATATAAACCTCCTTTAAAAGCATAGCGATCCCAACGCTCATACATTTGCTCCAATGGTGCGCATTCACATTTGATCATAACATAAATGTTGACGTGGCTTTGACAGTGGTTTTGGAATGAACCAGAAAGACATTTCGACATTGATATAGCATAACAGAAGCGAGGAAAGTAAAGGATAGTGACGAGCGTATTCCAGACATTTGAAATGAGACCACGATCAATAATGATTGCGCCAGCAGATTCCTTATTTCCTGCGCAGACGTCTTATATTGTGAGACGTATTGCGTTTCCTATAACAAATACCAGTCCCGCACTCGTACTTTCGCGCAGCTCTTTTTCTTATTCCCTTGTCGCACTGATGCTTGCCTTCTGTCTCACAGAAGCGTGCAGCATCGGAAAAGCTACACCTGGCGCCAACCGCTCAGAGGCAGAAATTACGTTAATTTTTGCACGCAGCCGTTATCAGTGATTCTTCAGTTCCCTAACGGTGGCCAATCATAGCAGCGAATGATACGACTGCCTAGGGCCTGGTTAATCACAAATTGCCCTTGGTTAATCACAAAGTGCCCTTGTACGAGATGGATGAGCCATCGCACTTTTTACTAGCTCAGAGGGTTATGAGTCATTGCTGCTGATGATATTTTTTGTACGATTGGACCGGAAGACGCGTCTTTTTTTTTTTTTTAACGGTCATAGGGGGCATCAGTCACCCAAGGCTTTCGCCTTAAAAATTGTTTTGCTGGAACATGTATACAGGCTCCTTTTGAGGAACACTTGCGGCGACGTTCTTGGCCTATGCTTTAAGACATATACGTTTTTACAGTCACTAAGAGGTAGCTAAATTTATGCAGCATGTTGTGTGGTTTGTGTATGTTTGTTTCTGTCGTACGTTCTGTGCCTGTTATTTCAGTTACCATTTTCATCAGGAGTATAGCATGTTAGGTGTGCCAGCGAACAAACTTTCCCAGCTTTTTTAATAAAGGACACCTCTCTCCTGCCATGATGCGTCACCTGCGCCGACTATCTGGATAATTTGATAGCGTAGAATATGCATGAGAAGCACTTTGAGCGGAAACACATCTCTTTCCACAATTGAAATGCGTGTCGTCGTTGATTTCCCTGCAGTGTCAGCATCGAATGCGCCAATATTACTTTCCTGTCTCAATATAGGAATGTACCGTGGCACGCATTTACCGGGAGAAGATAAAAATAAATACGTAGCTGAAAGTTCCGCAAAAATCACCGAATAAAAAAGAAAATTTTCATGCGTCGGGAAACTACCACGCCGCTGTAGTATAGGTGCCGCTGCTGAAAGGATGCGCCTTGATGATAGCTAGGCTGATAACTAAGAAGCAAGTGATAGTGCCGAGGTCCTTACAGGTATAAATATGCAATACCTCTATAATATAGACGTCCTGATGAAGTGAGAGAAAATAAAGGAGATATTTCAAAATGCGAGACTCTGATAGATGCAGTAAATCCTGATCAGCTCAACCCGGCTAGGTGATTATTTCATGCCGCAACGTTTAGAAGATGCCAATAGAAATAATCATAATATAATCTTGATTTGGATTTCTTCAGTAAGGTTTCAACTTGGGCTTGTTCGTTTTCCATTATGAACGTGCAGCGTTGCACGTAAGAAACACGGACAAAAGAAGGAACATGGTTACAGGCACGATTACGCACACAATTGCACACACGGAATTTATTCGTTTAATAACTGTCCGTACAGTTCCACTGAAACACCGCCTTCGCCATCGGTTCTAACAAAAAGTAATTTCCACCGAGATGGAGTGTCCCTTAAAAAGTATATTTGCTTTCACACCGGAATGGCAGAAAACACTACATGTGATAACTGTTGTTGTCGGGAGACCATCGAACACCCTCTGTTTGGCCTTCTTTGGTACAGTGTGCAGGAGAACTAAGGCTGCTACTAGTCGCTTGTGCTTATCTAATGGTTGCAGCGCACTACCGCGAAATAAGACGCAAGGATGCAAAAATAGGATGCATGCTACACTATATATATAGAACGAGGCACGTATACAAATTATAAGGCCAGTAACACAAGGTAAAGAGAGCCGATGATCCATTCTGCGCATCTACGCACATGCGTCTATTGATTCCTCCTATCGTCTTTTACAGCGAAGCTGTACATTGCTAGCTGATTCGTCCATTTATCCGTCTGTCGCGTTCCAATTCCGCTTTCGAGGACAGACGCCGCTAGGCAGCTTCGATACCTGGCACGCAGTCTCACACTGACCGAGTGGAACTCGCCAAACTTACGACTCACACGACTGCATCGACTAAACCCCTCCCTGCAACTCCGGCCTCCACTCGGACTTCCTCGACGTGAAGCTACGCTTCTCTGTCGCCTTTGGTTAGGAGTTGCCTTCACAAAGGCATACTCTACATTAATTGGACAGACTGACAGTGGAGCATGCGAGGTCTGTGGCACGGAAGAAAACATCGACCACCTGCTGTGCCACTGTCCACGATACACCCCTGAGAGACAAGAACTTGCCAAAGCTTTTCATAAACTGGACAATCGGCCGCTTTCTGTGCAGGTGCTGCTGGAACACCGCCCCCATCGCCCGTCGGCCCATAAAGCGGTGAAGGCACTTTTGTGCTTCTTAAGGACGACGGGCTTGTGCGACCAACTGTGACTGTTAATGCAATTTCTGTAAGGCCACACACGTCAGCGAACTCACTGCAATTTCCTTCTTTCCTTCCCTCCTCTCTCTCCCTGTTATCTTTGTTTTCCCCTTTCCCTTTCCCCCGGTGTAGGGTAGCCAACCGGACATGATTCTGGTTAACCTCCCTGCCTTCTTCTTATCTCTTTTCCTCCTCCTGTCGCCTGTACACCGAAAACTCTTCCGGTGCAACCCCATGCGCATGCCCGAAAAAAAAGAAAGAGATGCGCGTGATTGGCTGCGCCAATAGTGGCGTTGTTGCTCTCCGTCGCAGCCGAGCGCACGCGCAACCGTTTCTCTCCTTCTCCGAAATGAGTAGGCCTCGCGTCATACGTACTCCTAAGGAGCAGGCAGCTTTTGATCAGCAACGCTGCGAGCAGAACTGGGAACGAGCTCATCTACGCCGTGCCGGTGCTGCAGCCCGGGCACAGGAACAGACTCGTACAGTCGAGCGCAAGCAGCAACTTCGTACGGAGGATCTGGCAGCCTACCAAGCCGTCGTTTAATCAACCGTTAGGATTAACCCAGTGATAAGCACCGGGGCAGCACGTTTCAGCCTCGCTGGTTAACCATATGTACGGAATGCTTGGGTGGTGATTTTTTTTTTTCCTAGAATAAACGTTGCCCCATCCTCAGTGAGTGAAATTGATGGCGCACTGACGCACATGTCGGCACCAATCTGCCGCATTGTGAAAACTTAGATTATTCCTGTTTATCTTGTGTCTTTTAAACGTGAGATGTGGCTCGTGCATTCAAAACTTAGTTGACACTCGCACCTGCTGCATGAACAGCTATGTTTCCGGAATGGCTGATATCCCTGACGATTATCATTATGTTCGCGCAAGCGCGTGTTAAACGCGTCTCCCGGTTTGTCCGACGTGCTCTTTTCCGCAGGAAAGTGGAACGCTATAGACTACTCCTTTATCGCCTGCCACAATTTGTTTAACGTAGTGCAAATCATACTCGTCGTGTTTAGGTTTCTGGTTGCCGTTGTTAACTCTGACATAGGTCAATTAACTTGTTAGCTTCCATGAGAAGCATAGGAATGTCATGTCTTTCTGTGATAGTGCTTTTTTATTCCATGAGATAGATTATGAACGTAAGGTTTATCCTTTGGAACCGCATCCATCTTTTGTTTAATGTTGATTTTCTTTAACGTTTTTTTTTTTTTCAGTCAAGGACGCGACCAGGGCATGAGGGTACAGTTCGTTTTAAGCCTGCGAATTTGGCTCATCAAACTGAGAGCCACAGCATGGCCACAGAACTTTTTGCAGCTGTTCAACCTACTTGAATATGCTACGCTTCTTTTCACTGGCTTAGAGTCAAAGAAAAAAAACTAGCCAAAGAGAAAACCAAAAGAGCGGCCTCTCGTAATACAGTACGCTCAAATGTGGATTTTTCGTTCTGGCTAACTCCCTACTCCTTGCTCCTTCCTTCCGTCGCCTTTCAGAGCAGTGAAAACTATTGTCTTGCGTGATTTATTCAGATTTTCAAGCATAAAATAAAGTACGTGAAGCGATAAAAGGCAGTAGTATACCCGCCACATAGGATTAAGTCTCACAAGAAATAATGAAATCAATGCTTGCTTTGTTTCTTTAAGGACGTCGCGATGATCGAAAATGTAATTGCGCGCCGACGGCAAAAAAAAGAAACAAAAAACAAAAGAAGAATCATGATTACTTGCCTCCCGGATATACATTCCTCTATATAACAAACCATTAAGAGGACTGGACGCGAAATAGAGCACCGAAGTGGGCCTATTTCGAGACGCAAGGCAGCACGAGCTACTGCCTGAAGTAGACCAATCATTTCCATCCACACAGACGACGCATAGTAAAAATAAGGTACTCGGATCATGCGCATGCAATTGTAGGTTTTTTATGCACAAAGTTCCATCGTGCATCACCTTTCCCTCAGAGCGGTGCTCACCGTATATCTTAAAGGCGGAGATTTACCAAGCACCTATATATTTGCTCAGCCCTTCCCTGAAACTTCGCGAAAAAAGGCTTTCGTCTCCTGAAGAATCCGTTTGAAATTGTTTTCGAAAGAATGAGCCTTAGGTGTGCGAGGTGGCAAGAAATCGGTAGACACCGGGCATTCAATTTATTTTTATCGCCTTGGTATCATCCTGTCAAAATAAATATCCTCGAGAACGCTTTCTTTTTCTCTTCACAAAGAAAAAAAAGCTTTCTCTCTTTGTCATTTCGTGCCTGCTGCGTTAAAGGTAAGAAGGATGCATGAAAAAAGGAAATGTGGGTCTCTAAATCTGTTAGGTCGCCACGGCCTACCGGCATAATAGGAAAAAAAAAGCTGCGAGTGTTTTCCGCTCCACACCTGCTTCGATGGTGCCGCCGCATTCGCGGTACTTTTCTCTGGAGAAAATGTCGCGGATTTAGCTGCCCTTCGCGGCGGACGGATTCAGTTAAGGTTGGAATGCTATAACAACCAGCCCACTTCGACCTCGTTCGCAATTGAGAACCAGAAGCGATTAAAGTTATTTCGAAGCGCTCTAGTTTGGTGATGCAGCTGTGTTATCTGTTAAAGTATAGCTTTAGGACTTTGAACAGCCGTCCGCACAGCGCCCTCCATCAACTGCGGTTTCATTCCTGAGAATTCGTGATTTTGTTATTGTCGTCATCATTGTCAACGTTATTACTTCAGAAGGGTTGTACTATTTCCATTTCAGGCAAAAACCAGCCACTCATTGCGAAAGAAAGAGAATGAGGTGTTTATTAAATTTAGAGAGGCTCGCCTCTACCTAGCACGCTACTCGAGATGAAAACGATGTTAAATGAAATTGTACCCACAGCGCACTTCGTTGACACTCAACAACACAATACACAATATATAGAGCGAATCAAACCATTTGGTTCATTCAATATGTCGCGTTCGTTTTTTAAAGCTAGCCGCCCACTGTGGTGGCGAAGTGGTTTTGGCGTCGCGCTACCTGGCCCAAGGGCGTCAGATCCAACCCTGTCCACCGCGATCGCGTTTCAATTAGGGCGAAGCGCAAGAACACCCGTTTACCGTACATTGGGCGCGCGTTAAAGAGCCCGAGGTGGTCAAAATTATACCGGAGTCCCCCCTGGTACGGCGTGCCTCATAATCATATCGTAGTTTTGGCACGTGACACCCCAGAATTTAATGTCATTTATTTAAAGAAAGTCATCAGCATTTGAGGAGGAGCAAACATGGAATCCAAAAATGTTAATCCGCTTTTTATGCGAAAAAGGAGTAGCCGTCACCATTACAGGGTTGCTATATCTCTTTCTTTTTTTTTTTTTTGTTTAAAAGAAACGATATGTTATTCTTCTGATGATTTACGTCACGTTCACTTCGCGCGCGTGTCTAGACTGCAGTATTATATTATGTGCAAGCGTTGAACTTCTATATTGAGAAATACATGACACTTGGTAAGCGTCCTCGCGAAGCGGAATAACATATGCATGTCTTCATAATCTTGAACAAAAATCCAAGTCCTGCAGTGGTAAATTATGCCAGCGGAAATCGACACACCCCTTAACGCTTCGCTTTTCTTGGAGGCCCTAACGATTCCTCGGACGCAGGAGATTGGGAGAGGAGGACATGTGCATAAGCAGCTCCTCTGAAAGGAATGGGAGGTTCGCGAGAGTAAGAAAGATGGGGATCTAGGCGAGAAACAGGGAAGGTGCAATCCCCGTCGTTTCAGTGCTAAGTCAATAACAAACAAACTCTCCTGCGTTCTCATTCTTTCTTGGCTTTTTTATGTTATTATTATTTATTTTTTCGGGCCCTTGCATGCGCCTCATTCCTGCCCATTGTTCGTCGCATTCCTCACATGAAGCCCAGGCACGTGACAGGGAAAGTTCTTTCCAAAAAAGGAAAGGGTAACAGAACTACTTATTGCAGTTGAGTAAGTGGCAAGTTTCGTATTTCTTTATACACATCTACATCGCAGCATAGCTATCTTTCTTCCCACTTTGCCGTCGGTCGCTGTCTTCAAACACTGAGCTCATGGTTTTTTTTTTTTACTTTTTTGCACGTGATCGGAGCCTCTTGAGAAGCCGCTGTCGGAGCTCAGAGCTATCCGCTGCTAATTAAGCCTGCATGTGTCCTGCGCGTTTTTAGGCTGCGCAGCTATAGTGCCTAGCGTAGCAGATTTTCCGCTGGGAGTGAAGCGTCGCTTTTAACCTTGCTCATTAGGCGTGTAGTTAGGTAGAGCTGACCCGCCTCTTGGGATACGAGCTGCACAGCAGTGATATTTCACTGTACGAAGCCTTTCTCTTAATTACACGTCCTTGGACTAGTTTTGTGCGCCTCTAAAGCGAGAAACAACATCGTAGTAGCATTGCGGCACGCATAGCTGTGCGTTGCAAAGATTCTGCGTGGCAACCAATAATTATGTCTATGAAGGTTCTACATATCCGCAGGAAGCAACCCCTCCCCCCCCCCTCACCCAATGAAGGCCAGGATGATGTAACGATTCTATGCCGACTCTTTTCTTTATCGCGCTTTTTCGATGGTGCGAGCGCCGCTTCACCTGCGTCGTTATCGAGATCGACCGGTTTGTGAGCGGAGGATGATAGAATAGGAATAGAATTTAAAAAAAAACAGGAATAGTTAGTTAGATTATGTAAGGCTTGTAAGGCGTGTAAGATGTGTAAGGCGCAGAGAGAGAGAGAGAGATATGAATATAGGAAGGCAGAGGTGTTAACCAATCAAGGGTCTGGTTGGCTACCCTACGCTGGGGGAAGGGAGAAGGGGAAGAGAGAGAAGGGAGAGAGAAGGTGGAGATACGTGTACGGACAGTACTTGAGTTAAAGCCGCTCTCGCAAACCAGACGTTCTGAGAAAGCGCAAAAGTGCCTTCACTGCCTTCTGAGCCGATGATCGGTGGGGACGGTGCTCTAGTACTGTATGTTCACTCAGAGGACGATCATCGAATTTCCTGAATGCGTTGGACAAAGATTGTCTTTGTGCTTGAAATTGAGGGCAATGGCACAATAAGTGGTCAATGTTCTCCTCGCATCCACAAACATCACATGTAGGACTATCAGCCATTCCAATTAGTGCTGAGTAGGCATTCGTCAAGGCAACTCCAAGCCACAACCGACACAAAAGAGACGCTTCGCGTTGGTGCAGACCGGCTGGAGGTCTGAGGTGAAGTGACGGGTTTAGTCTCCAGTGTGCCTTAAATAGACTGGATGACAGGCCATTTACGGAAGCGAAGATCTTGGGGGCCTGGCCTCATAGTTCAATGGCCCAGAAAGCAGTTCGAGCGCTTTTTCGCTACCTGAGGGAAACAGACTTGAGTGCCAGACTGTAGACATCGTATACCTAAGTTTTCTCTCTCCCTCTTTCACTCCCCATACCCCTCCCCACGTGTAGGGTAGCAAACTGGACTCAGTCTAGTTAACCTCCCTGCCTTTCTGTCTTCCCTTCTCTCTCTCTCTCTCTCTTAGTCTGTGCAGTCTTGTGCGCCTGGTATGTGCGGTATTCCACTCTGCTAAGGGGATCTTGCGAGCTAGAGTGCGAAGTTGTCTCGCGGCGTCGGTCCTTGAGAGAGGAATGGGGACGCAGCGGCCTTCTTGGTTTGACATCCGAGCTGCCTTTACTGCCTCATTATTTCCTATGATACCGCAATGACCTGGTATCCACTGAAAATATATATCATGGCCTTTTGCTCCTAAGTGATGGAGAAGTTCCACGATTTCGCATGTGAGCTGATCGTGAGTTCCATGTCGAAGAAACGACTGCACAGATTGCAAGGCCGGCCTTGAATCGCAGAAGACCACCCATTTTCTAGCCCTTTCAGCACTTATCACATGAAGCGCGTCGCGGAGAGCCGCGAGCTCTGCAGCTGTAGGCGTAGTGACATGGGAAGTCTTGAACCGCTGGGTTATTCTCATTGTTGGTATAACAGAGAGATATATAAAAGGCAGGGAGGTTAAAAACAAGCAGTGTGTAATTTGTAGTCCTGCATGAAGAAGTAGGAAAGGGAATACGAATTACGAGGAGAAATGAAACGCAGCTGCGAAAAAGAACTGCATAGCTGCGTGAATCGAAGCACCTGACAGCGATCACAGTATGTCACTTAGTGTCGATGCTTTCATCACGCGCAAGACGCGCGGAAGGAGAACTTGTAGGTGAAAGAGAGAAACTACTTACAGCAAAGGCATGGAGGTTGTCCCTATAGCTTGTGCGTTCTAACGTGCTACTTTCTACTGGGAGCGAGGGAAAGGAAGACAATGTATAGCGATTAGTAACGATGAGGAGAAGGGACCGAGTGCATGCGTATTTAGTATACACGCATTACACAGCGGCCTTACTAAAGCCGCCCTTCCATTCCCGTGGCATACCAGGAACTTTGTTGCCTGCCTCGCAGTTGTAGTATCAGGCCATGGGTCGAGAACAGCGCCTTCCGACAGCCGTTCTTTGCCGACACTGGGTAGGAAACTGTCCAGCTTGTCTCTCCCCGGCAGATAGGCTTGGAATAAAAATATGTGTTCCAGCTGCCTTTAGATGGATATCTACAGAACAAGGACACTTGCTTTGTTTTGTGCTTTTTAATTAGGCCGACCTCGATTTGTCCAATGTATGTTCACGTCCGAGCGCGTGAAGCTTGGTCACTGCATCCGCTATAAGAAATCGGATAGTAGCCCACTTTGCTCTAACATGGGCAGATCGGGCGACGGCACGGAATCCGCGAGGCGCGTTCCCATCAATTTATTTTTCATCTGAACGGACTGATGCATGATTTACGCAATGCAAATATTGGAAGATCTCTGCACTGCTATGAATTCAATGAACATTTTGAGTCAAGTCTTCGTGCCTTCGCACGGCAGTAAAGCTAAGTTCTCGAATGATTTTCCTGAACGTGTTTTTTTTTTCTTTAACTCATTCGTCTCATTCACTACCTCTCTTGAGCACTCGATAGTCGGCAATGCGACAAAATTTAACTCTGACTTACAGGAACAAAAACACAAACGGAAATAAGTTTTAGGGACCGCATTAACGAAGCTTTTCATTCGTAAGTTCTCCTTGCCATTGGCCCGTCGCCTTCGCTAATAATATATTGATCGTCATCATTGGTCATGGTATTTGCTCTTACGAACAGTTCTAGCATAAAACCTTTTTTGTGAATGTGGGACCCATATACTTAGGAAGTCATATGAAATGAACACAGACAATGACAAATAATAAATAAGAAAATTAAGCAGATTCCATGCACATGTTGGAATCTCTGTGAAACGAAGCTTTCGTGATACTTAAATGGTGCATGTATAACGGAGTGCGATGCGTACAATTGTCGTTATTGTCGTTTATGCAATGTCTAACGCAATACAATTATCAAGTTTACGCATCCCACCGGTAACAATATTAATGTCATGCAACGTTTGTGTTTATGCGCTACGCCGTTCACAATATGAGCCGGAATGCAATCGGTACTTCGTGTGAATGCGATGATGTTACGAAAACAAAGGCGATGCTTGTCGAAGGAAGAACGATGAGAGAAGGTGTACACTGAAAACAGTACGACGAGAAAGACAGGGGAGAAATTCTGCATTCTTTTTTTTTCCTGTTTCATTCCTCGTTCATGGCCTAATGTAAACTGGCGCACGTGCTCTCCCGCTCACGTGCAACGCAGCGTGAGGCCCGCGCCTACTCGGCAACAAAGCAGCAGTCACGTTCAGCAAAGTCTGGAAGTGCCCGCTAGCAAAGCCTCGCTGTAAAGTAAACATGGATAGTTATACGCAGAACTGGCCTTTTCTCATCTCATCTTTTCTGCTTTTACCCCATCTGTCTGTGCAGAGTAGCCAACCGCAGACTTACCCTGGTTAATCCTTCTTCCCTCCACCCCTTGTTTTCCTTCCTCCAACCTTGGCCAAAGCCTAAGACGGCCAGAACCCTATAGCTAGTACTTCAACCTTGTCGCCTGTGAATTGCCTCGAAATTACAGACTAAAGTCCGCAGCGCGACTCGACTAGGTCGCAAAAAGGAAACGACAGACACAGAGAGCGTTTTGTGAGTGTGAGGCTCGTGAGTGCTTTCTGCTGCATGTTGCCTAAGTGCTATTCATGCTTAAGAAATGGCTCGATGTTCCTGTGTTTGCTTGACTCGAAATAGCTGAACGCCGAGTGGAATGTTCACGACTCAAAGCATATCCTATATATGGCCTTTGCGTGTCCTGCGAATATCCTCGCATTTCAACATAAACTCTGCTCAATGCTTTAGTTTGAGAATAGTTCCAGGTAAAGGCTTAAAGATCATTTTAAAAAATAGCGTATTGAATTCGCGCGCGCTGATCTAATGTCCACTTTGATATCGAAGCCTCTGCATAAAGGGTCGGCAAATGATTCTTCCGCGCCAGTGGACCAGTCCACGTCAGTGCCACGAGGTCAGCGTTTTAAAAGCAGCTTGCTTTCCAATCTCATCATCTTAAAGTGACGAGCCATGACGGCCTTTTCATTCGGGCTCTTTTGAAGCATGCCGTGCGGAAAATTTTATATATCGATGCCGAAACAGCATCAGCTTGGGGCCTTATTACAAGAAGTTGGCAGCGTGTCATCAATCCTTTTCTTTTTTTATCGTTCTCGTTCTAGCTTTTTCAGACTTTCTTAGTCAAATACGATTTCGAATATTTTGTCATCGTGTTTTAGTGCTCGAGTGATAAAAAAGCGGCTGCTATCAAGAAGCTAGCCCTCTATCGATAGTCGACGAACGGTAGATGAACAAGAAATAGCAGTGACACCTCAAGCGAGCTGGAAAACTCGCGCTAGTCAGCCAGGCGTGGCGTTTGGAAAAATGCTGAGACAGCGACGAGCATAGCAAAGGATATACGGCGTGTTAAGCCGCGCCACAGTGCGCCGTGGAATGTAGTCGGTAGATATAAAAAAAAAGTTTTGATAATGATTACACTGCTAAAAAAAAAGAATAGGCACCGAAATCGCGCGAAAATATTGCTCAGGACTAGGAAAAACGTTCAGGCCATCACGTTTCACTCCAGTAATTCTAGTGCGATAGCATTTTGAGCAAATGTATGTTCATGTGGGTATAGGGCTGTGTGCTTTAGATGTTTGACACCAGGACTTGGCTTCTTTTACTGCAATATATATATATATATATATAAGTTAGTGTAACGCTATGAACTCCTGTAGCTGAGAAAGAGAGACGAGCTCTTTATTGGAGAGGTTTGCCCTGCGTCGATACATAGGACTCTGCTCCAAATGGGATTGATGAAAAATTATATGAAGTGCACAGTGCACGCCACAGGCACACAACACGCCCAAGACGTACTACAACACACCACATACAATCTAACCAGAGCGTTTTGTTAAGATCAGGGCCTCTAATGAATGTTAAAAGCACCTTCGTTGCGAAAGACGCCCGGGCAGCGTTAGTCTATGGGTCAAGTACTTGTCGCAGCTAAAAGACATAACAGTATTTGATGCACCCGAGCTAGTTGGTAAGGCAGCATCTTGGAAGGGAACGACGACACAAAACATGGAACATACGAACAGCAAACAAACACACAGAGTGCTGGATGAATATTCACTGTGGGCATCAAGGCTGTTCTTTCTCGTGGGAATGAATTGCAGCAGCATATTAAGTGCGCTATAAGTCTTCCCATACGATGCACGCAGGGCACAGCGGTGATATTATCCATTTAACTTGAGTTGCGCTGCCTAGCTGCTGCACTCTACGAGTGTGCAACGTAACCTTACATCAACAAAGGAAAAAAACAACACATGCAACAGTGCTGCAACTGCAGCATAAATGGAGATTCAACACCGTTTAGTACTGTGGATGGACCAGAGACGAGACGAGACTACAGCACTACCAACGATCGAGCGAAGCTATGCGGAGAATATATGTACGCCAGGCGGTCTACGTATACGCAAGCCCCCTTGTGTCCCCTAATCGAAAACTATCTGCGCGGCGAAGGAGGAAACCACAGAGCGACGGCTCGCTTGCGCAAGATGGGAATTCCACGTTGCGCAGTCCAGCGCTCCCGAAGCACACACCCACAACCGTCGCCGCCCCTCTTATCACGTGTGTGTGTGCGTGACGCGCCACTCTGCGGCTCCTCCTCCCTCGCTCAGTTGCACAAACCCCGTTAGTTGGTACATCACCCAAATACAGAAAAGGGGATGGAGAGACAGCCCTCTCCCTTTCCCTTTCTTTCCGCAAGCGTGTAAACAAACTAACTATTTCGCCCAAACTCCAAGCTTACAAGTTTGATTCGAACCCTTTAGAAGCTTCTTTGTATGCAATTTATAGAATTGCAATACTCATCGTTGATGTGGAATTCAACACGTGCAGCTTAGCTCTTTTTACGGCAGACCTATTACTATCAAGAACTGCCTGATCATTTATACGCAAACGCCTAAAGGCTCAACGACGGAAGTGCAACGCTTCATATTGTCAGCATTTATTTACGCATGATACCAAAACCCTTAGCTGACTGAAAATTTAGACAGCTTATGGAGGATGAGTGAGGGAGAGAGGGAAGGGGGTATATAAGACTCAGTTGATGAGGGTCAGAGTTACATGTGTGGGAGCCAAGTAGATGCATTCGGGAGGATTAGTTGATATTTCGTTAACTGCTTGCCTTAGCCGTTGCGTAGTGTTCAAGAACTTCACAGCGTGCCTAAACTCATTTAATTAACAGCCTTTATTGACATTGTATTTTGGTTCTGCGTGGTGGCACAAATATGACGGAGTTCTCTCTTTCTTTCTTTTTTAATATAAATTTTCAACATGCACTATGTTTTAACTGGGGGCTGATTCAGAACTCTGCTTTAAATAGTTACTAAGACCTGGCTCTTTGTATTAAGCGCAATAATTTTCATTAAAGTTGTTTAACTCTTTCGTTACCACGCTTATTCAAATCGGTCGCTGGTAATCGATGCTTTAGATCACCGATTTCGGCGTGTTGGAGCTGTTTCTTATTTACTTAAGGCTAGTACAGGCACTGCACTTTCAGAATAAGTTTGACGAGGCTGGTGTGATAAAAGGTGTGACGTCAAAATTAATGTTGCCTACTCGCGAGCATCTCCATTTGATTCTATTGCAGTCGGACCAGGTAACATGTCGTGAATCGAAGTGGAAATGCCTTGTGCTATCTAGGTGGTGTTGGATTAGCCGCGCCACTAATGACGCGTATGACGCAGTCGAGCGCGCGCGATGCAGTTTCTCTCCAGCTCCAAACTGGGTAGGCCCCGCGTCATACGTACTCCTGAGGAGCAGGCAGCTTTTGATGGTAACGCCGCGAGCAGAACCGTGAACCACCTCGTCTACGCCGTGCCGACGCTGCAGACCGAGCGCAAGAACAAGTTCGTGCAGCCGAGCGCAAGTAGTAACTGCATACCAAGTATCCGACAGCCTACCAAGCAGTCGTTTAATGAACCGTCGGGATTAACCCAGTGATAAGCAACCATGCCGCACGTTTCAGCTTCGCTGCTAAACCATCTGTACGGAGTGCTTCGGTGGTGATTATATATATATATATATATATATATATATATATATATATATATATATATATATATATATATATATATATATATATATATGCCCTACGTGACACACAAGTTTTCCGGTTCGCGGCCAATCACGTTGCGTGACCTTTTACCTGAACCAATTTCCTCTTTTTTTCAAGATTTATTTCATAACAAATAAACAACTTGCTTCGGAAAAAGGTTTCCGTCTCTTACTGTTCTTAGTTTTCTGGCTTTTCTTTATTCATGCCTGGTTTTCCTGGTCTTGTAAAGAACCAGGAAAACGCTGGCACAACTTTTCGTAATAACACAAGAGCAGAAGCTCCGCACGTGCGAACGCGGGTGTGCAGCTCTGACTGTGCTGCCAAAGAATGTTTTCGCCGGGTTATAGGCGTTGTTTGTTGTTGTTGTGATACCTACCGACCCAAGTTGACATGAAAGAAATTCGTTTAAGAGCGGCACGGACCCAGTGGTGTTAGATTTAGGAGCCCTAAAGGAGCTCAAAATTGGCTGCGGCTTAGTTCAGGTAACCCTGGATACGGAAAGCGAAAGCTTGGTTTAGCCTGATTAAGTCTCGGTTTCACTTGGTTAACCTTTGATTTAGCTGTAATTAATATACTCAGGCATACAATAATCGTTAAGCCACGTACGTATGACGGCTGTGCTTAGGTCGGTGGCTAGACATGGCTGTGATTAGGCTTGTGTAGACACGCACCGCTCGACGGTGCGACGCCTGTTGTGCCACACGGAAAGCGCAAGTGCTAGACGAGCAAAGAGACGACGCGAACGTGCACAGCGTCGAAGCACAAACGGACAGGGCGCGAACGCGGTCGCTACATTGATCTCGACGGTGCGACACTTGTTGCATTCCGGACACTCTCCAGCGAAGCATCTCGCCGGGCGATATCCGCGGGGGGGGGGGGGGGGGGAGGGAGGGGTTAGACGGCGCTTGGCAACGACGGCTGAAAGCCTCCCGCTCCCGCACAACGCTCAAAGATTCACCTTACTTATTCACCTCATTTAATTAGGCGAAATATAAAAAAAATGCTCAGAGGAGCGCCACATGAAGGCCAACCGTTATATCGTTGGTTTCATTCAGCCGCGGCTAACCTCTTTTTCAATATCCTTGGCACAAGTTACGTGAAACACCCTGTATAAGACATCATTTTAAGCGACGAAGTGCTGCCAGTGAGCGACTATCCTGCGTAATCGAGCATTAAATCGCGACGTGAAACATGTACATATAATGTCAACTTGTAGCAGTACTTCTAATAGAAAATCGCGCACGAGAATAAATGACCACTTTGATTTTCTTCTTATATTAAATTTCCTACATTTGGGCTACCCTAATCTTGAGTATGACACAAGGCGGTATAAAATAACTAAATGCATTCAGACGTACGTGGCATACACCTATCATCGCAGTTCTGCCCCGTGTGTGCGTGCGTGCGTGCATGCGTGTGTGTTCAGGACCTCAAAGAGGTGAGATGTAATGCTAGCTCATTTCTCTTGCATTTACAGATATATCTCCACTGATCTTTCTTTTTAACGCGAAAGCGTTAAGAAGCCCGTGTCGTAGAAGATACGGCGTCCGCGCCGGACCTAGTTTCGGCAAAAAGTTTTCGAACTACACATACCCAGGCCCTCCATGTGACGCGAGGAATTTACTTAGCTAATTTAATTTCTCAAGCAAAAATACGTGGAAAAATCGTAAATTACGGCCTAGAACCGACTTACATGATAGCTCTCGGATTGTGATTTGACTATACGAGAAAACATAATTCTGTTACGCGAAACCTCAAAGAAACCCCTTTTCCAACGTTTCTACAATTCACAGACCGGCCGCGGCGTCCGCCATTTGCGCGTGCCGGCGCACAGTTGGGTGTCTTGGGGGCCACGGAGTTGCGCACCTGGTTCATCGCAATACCTCCAGCTGGCGCTCGCCTCCGCCGCATCGCGGCCCACACAAGAGGCCGCGTTTCTACGAGAAAGCCCGCCTTAGTGCATAGCGTTCGCGGACAGCGTTTCGCGATAAACATTATGGTTACATACGCTCCAGTTGCCGGGAGGCGTGAGAAGCAGCCAGGTATCTTTGAATGCTATTGCGTTCCACTCTTAAAGGCGAAGCTTAAGCGTCCTCCAAATTTTTCCTTCGTTTTCTTTTTGTATTTATTTTTCATTTATTTTGCAAAATACATAGCACGAGTGAGAACGAAGACAGAGCTGCGCGTGATGGATGTTTTGTTAAAAGCAGCTACTTTTTCGTCGTGCTACACAGCAGCTATTTTCATTCAAGAGCATCCAACCAGTCGTCTTGAGGATGTTGCCTCGCACCTCTCTCTATTAACATGACACGCATCTGCGGTCATGTTCGGGAACTCTTCTCGGCGGCGCAGTATCGTGCGCATAGAACATCTTAAAATACCTGCGCGTCTTCAGCATTCTTTTTTTTTTTTTTCGCAGCACTGTCGCTAGGTCGATGCGTGGCTTTCCTTAAAGTTGAGTCACCACAAGATCTTTCAAGTGGCATTGAATGTACTTTAGCTAATGAATCATTTTAATCGGTCGTAGGAATAAACCGTGCATACAGGAGTCATCGGGGTCCTTTCTTTAATTTTTTTCCCCGTAAATTCGGCTGCTTCATGCGGAGTTAAATAAAAGGTAAACAGGAAGTCCGTTCAGATGCACAAATGCCATGGAGTCGTGTGCCCCGCGAAAATTTGGAAGGGCTCGCCTCCGCGCTCTCTCTTGTTGTTGCTCAACCTCAACTACCCAACATCAACCCAAACGGAAACTAACTTATTTTGGCCTGAGTGGTATCTGAGATTTTAGGAAAGCCGGCTCTAAAGAGACCCACCCGCCCAATTTGCTACATGTAATATTTTAAAACATGAAAATTAAGAATCCGGTGGCTGAAATCAACGACGCCGATGCTTGCTTTCTCGTTTTCCTAGGATTTTTTTCATGCGTACTTTATTTCAGATTCTGGAATTACAGGCTCTATATATTTAAATTAATATTCATTTCATTAGTCAATAAATTTAATGTTTTTAACCCATAAATGAAGCGGTACGACGAAGAATGAAAATTTACAGAAAAAGAAGAAGATAGATTCCGTTAAGCTGGTACTCGTCTGCAATCTATTTTCTCAAGGTTTTTTTTTTTCTGCTGACGTGGACCTTGCTTCGTCGAAACGAGGAACATGTTTATTTAGGCATGCTGAAAAATTCGACCAGATTATCTTCGTATTTCGACAAAGAATTAAACAAGTTCATCAAAACATATATATACCTCTTTTCAGGGTGTGTGCCGTACCTGTACGACCGGAGACGGCAGAGGAACACTGCGTCGGTCTTCGTGACCTCTATTTGCTCGCGACGTCGGCTTGTTTGCGTTTACGTCGTAAAGGATTGCGAAAGCAGCGGGGTCGTACTCCAACACCTGTTTACGAGCTGGCGTCGAGCGCAGATGTCGGAGGAAGCACGTTCGCGCGCTTTTTTTTTCTTTTTGTCTGAACTGAAATGACGAGAGAGCCGACCGTGTTGTGCCAATTCTGGCCTGAAGTCTTGTTCCTTTGTAGTCGAAGAGGTTCCCACAGCCCAGCCTGCGACACGGGCAGCTTTGACGACATCTTCGCGCACCTCGTCTGTGTAGACCTCGTCATAATGAGGAAGGTCGAGTGCTCCGTCGGATGTTTGACGAGCTGGTAAGTCGTGCATTATGAGAACCGGAGGTTCTGACTCGGCACTCTCAAAGGAATGTTCCTCAGACGGCCGTACCAGCGCAATTTCCGTTCCTGATGTTTATTTGCCTGAATGATATATACTTATACTTCAACGACGTTAAGGGGTGACCCTTGACGGTGTGCACATTTTCGTATGCTGTTGTTAACAATCTCGTTTATACTTCGACCCTGAGTGCGGCATTGGCCATATCCAAGGTGTTGCCCCTGGGCAGTTAACCATATCAATCAGTTAATCACCGCAGGATTGCGACATATTCAATGCAAAGGCGAGCGTTGATGGCGCTCCAGAGATTCCTGAAATCGAGCGATATTCTCGGTAAGCAGTCAGTAGGGTATTGACCATCTCTAGCAAGCTTACTGTATTCGCTTAACTTTCTTGCAGACTTGCTTTCATTCTGTCCCAGGCTTCACGTGTCACTTTGTGAACATTTTCCCGTGTTTTCTTCTGTGCCCTTACTTCAGCGTAGTTACGTGGCTGGACTTTGTGTTTCAGTGGTATTGCCTGCTTTTCTTTGTGTGACATGACTTAAACATTGAGTGTATTTAACTTATTTACGTGCCTTGACTTTACGTGTGTTTTACTTAATTCTACGGTTTTACCCGAAGCTTTATATGTGATATTATGCGACTTTTTTCATGTCGGTGGCCCTCGTTATTTGCATTTCTATGTGAAAATTAGTATCCAGCGCCAATTAAAAGTAATAACGTCGCCTAAACATCAAATATCTAAAAAGTGCAATTTAATTCGCAGTAACTAAACATGGCCGTGCAGCTGTATCAGAAGGCTATGATTTCGCAAAGACAAATCGTATTCTTCATTTTAATATAGTCTAACAGTGGGAGTGGGAGCTACGCCTCTTCTGAACCAATGAAAATCAGGATCGTGCGAATACACCTTTCCTCTTTGTTCTGTCGTAGTTCACGTCGCGGCATTGAAAGTATCCTTCTTTAGCGCACTCCTGACCACAATCTCGAGCGGCAGCGTACTCTTCGTGTGTAGCCTCCCTTCCTACGGTAGCAAAGCCACAGTCACGAAGTTCTGCAAAATGAACGTCACTGGCTACAGATTCTTTGAACCAGATATCGAAGCAGGCCAGCGTGGATATTTAGGACGGAACGTGACCACTCTGCACTACGCCTTACACACACGCGACGAGGTGAGAGACATCGAACATCTCGTTTTATTGTGCCCGCGCTTCGGCTCCGAAGGGCAAGAGCTGCTCGAAAGCTCGCAGAATAAGGGCCTCTTACGTTCGAGTGTTCATCAGCGGACGTTTTTGGAAAGGCTCAACATGGCTGGGAAATAAGTGTCACGCCTTGTCATCGCTTCCCTTCGTCACAAGGCAATTTACGTGGAGTCTCCTCCATAAGCTATATTGATCCAGGGAAAAATAATATTCAACACTATGTTCCCCCAGGGAGAGTCAATGCGTGGCAAGGTTGTGACAGCTGTTCATAACATTTCTACTTTTCTCGCTCTACAAATTTCTACTCGGCAACTTCTCAAATATTTTTACACGCGAGTAAAAAAACACCATGAGTTAAGAGTTTCACGCAGGAGGCTTTCGGACTCTGAGCTGCATTTATCTGTAGAACATAAGCAAAAAAGAATCTTTAGGTACCATAACCAGCAAAGCAACCACCAAAATATAAGTGACTTATCCAATGTAAAAGTTATTCATGCCAGAAGACGACGTTAGAGTAACACGCATGCTGTGACCGCATATTGGTGCTTATAAAATTTTTAATTATTTCCTTTGTGTTCTAAATGAAGGCGCTGAATTGAAATGAAACGAAACAAAAATAAAAGTTGTAACCTCAAGTTTATGGCGCACTTTCATGTCAACAAAGCAATGAAATCAGCGGTAAACGCAGCCTAGTATTTGCGAGGTCACGCAGTAACGTTATCGCTGCCGCTGTTCGGGGGCGATAAAAGTTACTTTCATCTGGAATCTTTCCCACCAATAACTAATCTTACTCTGCCAGACAAAGGCTTACAGTGTTACGAAAGCGTGATCTACCAAGCTAGTCGGCTTCAGCCGGTATCATGGTGTCTTTTCGAGCAGTTTCAACACGGACTTGTCTGCGTGCAATGGAGCGGAAACTAAGCGCAGTAATATGTCTTTCCCTCTTTCCAGATCGCAGACGTGCCTTTAAAACTGGCGGCAACTTTAATTAAACCCTGCACTACCCGCGGTCGGTGCTTCGGCGCAACCTGAACTCTTCAGTCCCAATTGTTACCGCACCATTACGACCCCTGCAGTCTGCTTTCTTGAGACAGACTCCGTCAGGCCACTTGGATAATTGCGTGGCCTTGTGTTCGGCCACAAAATTTATGGTCCTTCCTTAAACTCTTGCAGGGACGGTCTGCTGCCTGGCTGGATCGGTCGTTCGGTTTACGACCCGTAAGGAGGCGGAGCGCTTCTCGAAATACCGCACTGCATCTTCGCGGCCAAGTATCTCTCGGCAGTATTGCAGTGCGGCTGGCAAACAAAGCTGTGCCCCGATCGCCGTCCCTTAAGGCGCACCGATTTTATTATCAATTTTATTACTGTGTGGCTGTCACTCGCCGAGTCGGTTTCCTTGCCTCAGCTGTCACGTCGGCCTGTCGTATATAGAGTTGCTGACTATGGGTGCAAATAATCGGTACAGAATCGAACACAATCACCGAAGCGTTGCAGCGCTTCTTTTTTTCCACGGAGATATAGCTGTTATGGTTTCACTGCCCTGCTGTCTTGACGTCAGTCGTCGCCGCCAGTGCCTGTCGTTACAATCCCAAACTGTTTTGACAGAGCTTCGTAAAAAAAGTTGCACAGCCCGACGAGGATTCGAATTCGAATTTTATCGCTTAGCCACTCTGTCTCCTTCTTTCTTTTTTTTTCCTTTTATAACTTTCAAACGCATGCCCGGATGTCGCAGTAAACACTTCGCCTCTAAAATAGCGTGCCTATAGCCTTTTGAGCGTTCGGTAAATGGTTGACTTGATGAATCAGCGCCGAGGTGAAAGAACGTAAACGAAGCCATTGGCAACAAGCGAAAGCCACGACATATATAAAAGAAGAGGAAGAAAAACAGCTGCGATTCTCCACAATGCCACCAGCAGGGATCTCCACCTACAAAAACAAAAATTGTGTGGTATTCCGAAGTCATATATATATATATATATATATATATATATATATATATATATATATATATATATATATATATATATATATATATATATATATATATATATATATACTAACGGTGGGTGTGATCTGGACCACCTTCAGTCTCTTTTGACTCCTCAAAGAGGCAGGACGCGTATCGAGTCAGCTCGTGAAAAACACGTTGCAATGTGGTGAACGCAGTTTAAATCATCAATCGGGTACCTCAGTGAGGTGCGACGTAGTGCTGCCGCTTTTCTCTCGCATTTACCGCTCAACCTTCACTGAACTTTTTTTCATTATTGACGTAATGTTTAAAGGAGTTATTTCTTCGCGCCTTTACGGTAAACCGTCTACTCTCCGCCGCACAGCAAACAAAATGAGAACACAAAATATGCCGAAAACGTCTGTATACAGCCAGAGAGCACGAACACATTCAAAGGTCTGCACGCTAAAAAAAGTTTAAATATATGGGGTTTTACGTGCCAAAACCACTTTCTGGTTATGAGGCACGCCGTAGTGGAGGACTCCGGAAATTTCGACCACCTGGGGATCTGTAACGTGCACGTAAATCTAAGTACACGGGTGTTTTCGCATTTAGCCCCATCGAAATGCGCCCACCATGACCGGGATTCGATCCCGCGACCTCGTGCTCAGCAGCCCAACACTATAGCCACCGAGCAACCACGGCGGAGAGGTCTGCACGCTAGTCCAGCAAGAGACAAATGATAGTACACGAATATGCACGAATAATGCATACGCATGTACAGCTGCGTAAATAAATATAGGCTAGTACTTGAAATTGTCCGAGAACAGGCACATAAGTTCAACGTCTTGCAGAAGAGTTGACTAGCTCAAGCACACATACTTACACAACATGCCACATGTACCTACTTAACACTTAACGAGCTTAGACTTGCATGACATATCTAGCATACGTAATGATGTGATTATTGAAATATTGAACCTAAAATGATATGTAAACCTGAAATATTGGTGTTTCCTAAGGAAAGGTTTACAACGACAAGTACCTCTCTCTGTAACGCCGTCGTCGGCCACGAGTCAAGTATTTTCAGGGTGAATCGCCGACGTTCAAATAATAATAATTTGGCTCTCAACGTCCGCCTTGCCGTTTGGTGTCTTGGGCACGCGAAAGAAAGAGGTATAGCACATCATCGTCTTTGTGACCACAAGGGTATAGCAGACTAGGGGTGCGTTCTATCTTATAGATGGCCGCGTATGAGCTGTATGTGTGCTCGCAGAGTTTCAAAATTATCGTTATCGGCCAGATTTGACGAAATAGACAGCTTTATGTACATGGGTCTATCAGGAATAGCTCCGAACACTTAGAACTGTTGAGCAAGCCAGTTTTTTTTTCCCCAATATAGCGTCCGTCTCAGGAGCTGGAGGACATTACCGCGGGAAACAGGAGCAAGGGCAACGCAATACTACTTGTTAATTATACGTTGTAGAGACAAACGACTTTCTCTCGTTTAGTTGTATTTCGTTGTCTCCCCCCCCCCCCCCCTTTAGGGCGGCAAGGACTGCTTCACTTTTAAGGAGGTTTCGAGTCGTTCTAAAGCTATTTAAGCATCTCCACTCCCTTCTTTTAGCTTTCAACAGATTAGCTTGAGTGCCTGGGCACAAGGGCTCACTCTTACTAATTAACGAAATTACATACTAGTTAGGAAAGGCGTCTCTGGATGCTCCAATTATTCCAATCCCGTGTCCATCAGCTTTCCTCATAGCGACTTGATTTCGGTTACAAATGGTGTTAATCGAATTTTCTGTCCCGTCTCGAGCAAACTAACCAGATTTTCGGTTTGTTACGTCCTTCGTACAGTACACTCTGCCAAATGAATAAACTGAAATTTCCGTTACTACAGACTATGTTGTCGCTTATCAAATATAAATTTTTAGTTGCACAGAGCTGGTCTGGCGCCCTCACCGTTTGTTCTTTTAATGGGAAAGATGAGTCCAAAGGTAACTTTTTTTTCTCACGAATTTATAATTGTACAAAAAGTAACCTTAGAAAGCCCATTGTGCTTTCTTGGATCAGGCTTAACAAATCTGGATTTACTATTCTTGGGTGCCTGGACTCTTAGGCACGATGATATGAAGGTTTACTTTGAATTTCAAGACAATATTTTAGGAAATTCTGAACCTAATATGTTAACATTGCCATGAATTTATATCCATTCTTGTTATGTTTACTTTATATATGTTCTTAATTATTCCTTCATTTTCAATAATACAATTTTCAGGTTCTGGTTCTTTTGATGGTAACCTAACAATTCACCACTAGCGGTTTTAAAATATTAAAGAGTCCGCTTTTCTTAGCTCGTTGTTCAGTTTCGCGCTTTTGGCGCCGTCCTCAGGGAGTTCCCTTATCCTCTATACGGGAGACTGTCAAGAAGCGGATAGCTATAGAAGAGCTTTTGTTGTCGTTATTATTTATTATTATTATTATTATTATTATTATTATTAGTAGTAGTAGTAGTAGTAGTAGTAGTAGTAGTAGTAGTAGTAGTAGTAGTAGTAGTAGTAGTAGTAGTAGTAGTAGTAGTAGTAGTATTCGTTACTATATTGGGCTGTCTGATTACTCTATGATCAGACAGCCCTATGATCTATATAGGCGGGGGGGGGGGGGGGTCTGTGACGACAGTAGCAAGGTGACCATGATGGTGACGACGATACCAGTATGACGACGACAGTACGACGACAGATTCTGCGGTGAAGACGCGTTACAGCGTTTTTCCTTAAAGCTCACTCACGCTAGGCCGACCCGACACTGATTTCAATCTGCCGACTGTCGGCGACAGCGCTTTTTTCCATCGTGTCAGCGCCTCCATCACACTGTGCCGACGCCGACAATCTGCCGACGGTCGGCGCCGAGCTCGGTGCTTTGAGACGGTTGGCGCAAGTGTGACGTTGTAAGCAATCATTTGCTTAAGGAAGAAACAGAAGTCGCGCATATTGTATATTGATCTCCAGTCTCTACGGCATTCGTTATCGTCTTATGAAAATATTGTGCGCCTCTACACGGCTTTCTTGCTCAAATTGTCTTCTGTAAAGGGCACTACGTTACATCTAATGTTTCTGAAAACATAACGATTATTTGGAAATTGTGAATAAGGGGCCCTACTGAATACAATAATGATGTTTAAATCCTGCAATGTTTAGTCCTCCTCTTATGTACAAGACCAAATATTTGTTAGAAACGGGCCCTTTGTTAACAAACGTATGTAGCCTGGTAGGAAGCCTCTAATGCGAATCATTAATTGTGCCGTACTTGTGTCGCAAACCTGCCTGAAACAGCTGATATGGTATGATTACTGAGGTGAGTGGTAGCTCGAAGAAAAGGAGACAGAGAAATATGAGTGATGTGGTATCATGCGGTGGCAGAACAATGCAATTATTTTACTCGCGATTTCTTTTCTACTCATTCCAGACTAAAGGTACAAGTGCTAGACAATTACCACGATCAAACTGTTTAGAATTCATGCAGTTCTGTCGACTGTGCAAGCTATCTTTGTCGCTTTAATAAAGGTGCCCCGCCATTCTGCGGTATACTAGGCGGGAAAGCATTTCATCTCTTCCAATGTTAATTTTTTTGTCGCGTATCACCGTTAGAGCTGCCAGAGAAAAATTACGTGTCAACATTATATCCTGGAAATACAAGTACCCAGCTTCGATTAACTATACGAGGAACTTCAGGTGGTCTTGGACTTGGGTATACTGCCTGCGACCGAATCACGCGCACTGCGATGTACCACCGCTTCAAGACCAGAAGCTTAGTTCTCCTGCCTTTATAAAACGTTGCTGCTTTTCACGCCATTATTGTGTCTTTTTGTTGAGCACGTGATTAAATTAATTTTGAAGCTCTTTTGCATATTCCGGAAATACTATCGCTACGATCTCTCAATGTTAGTAAATCATTTCACCCAAACATTTTCTCCGCTCTACGTTGTGCATTGGAAGATGCACAACGTAGGTTGGTGATGTCGTGAAAATAATTTTTTGTTGTAATTGCTTTCACTCTCTGATACCTGCCAGAATGTCACGCTGGAAGCGTCCGTATGCTTGCACCGGATTTATTTACTTTAATTTTTTGGGGAAGAAAGGTGCCTGTGATAGTGACGATGCATGGTGGTGGTAGCCGTTATGTGAAATGCCATTGCCAGCATATGTAGAACATAGATCCAGACAAGGATCTACCTTCTACACTGCTCTAGGTATTACGTTGTTGATTTCGCAGAAACCACGTTCCACATTTTACGCCCATTTTCTCTCGAACGTGTATTACTTTTAAGTAACGTTTTTGGAAAAAGCTACTCTTACCAGCTACAACGTATGCGTAACTAGACTAAGAGTGTAGGAGGAGTAGAAGCAACCTGTAAGAGCGTTGAATGCCAGCAAAGCCAGCCAAGATATACGGTCGCATAGTGGAAGCCAGCGATCCAGTGCACTCAGCCTCAGTGTTGAAGCGTTTCAGTGGGGTTGCCTTAAAGTATAAGTGACATAATGTCACAAGTGGTGTTGCCGGGCCCCGACATATTTATGTGAACATGAGCAGGGCAGGCAACACTGACCGATGGCTGGTGGCACTGCAGGTGTATCGCTCTCATCGAGGGGGGGGGGGGGGGGGGTAGGGGGGGTGACGTACGACACGGTCGTCCCAAAATTACCTGCGTCGTGCGAATAATGGAGCGTAATGAAAATATCCACCAGTTTCAGTGCAAGCAAACTACAAAACACGATCCTAAATAAACTCGGTTGATACTTTGTTCAAAGGGGTACAAAGTTTTCTCTTTCCTATATTGGACGGGCTTTTCCTGATAATGCATTGTTTGTAGAGACTCCGGCGATGCAGTGTTTGCCAAGATTCCCAATTTCACCGAAATAAATTACACACTCACACCCTGCACACGAAGGTAGAATACGCCGGTGTTACATTCGCACAATGTTGCAAAATAAGCAATAAGCGATAAAGCGATAAGCAATACATTTTAGTGGATAACAGAAAGAAGAATCCTCTATGGAGCGCCTGTTTTTGTAACATATTTATTGCTTCACAATGGAAATTCTGTGGTGGCGTCGCATAGTTTCAACTTTGCCTTTAATGATTATGTAGTTCTCATAGGCTAAATTGTATAGCTTTATTTTTTTCTTCTTCATTCTTCTAAGCAGGCTTTTCTGTATGTTGAACGAGCTGTAGTGCAGGCCCTAGATGTTCTTTTTTTATGTGGAATACGAATATCGGCGGCCAGCCAGGCAAACAAACAAAAATACAGAAAGAAAAAATTGCAGGCAACTACATCGGCCTTCATCGTTGTGAGAAAGATTCAGATGTCGTCGAATCGATCTCGTTGCGGAGTGAAAAATAAACACCGGGTCTCAGCGAGCACCTGCGTTTTCCATTTTCCCGACGCCCCGCTATCGCACGAAATTCTGCTCAGCCTACCCGCTAACTGTTTCTCTGTATCTTTATGAAAACTTATTCTCAATCCTCTCTTGAAGCTGCAGCGACCACATGGAATCTCCCGCAGCGATGCAACATTCCAGTATTTACTTGAATGTAGGCACATGCTTTTCTTTAAAAAATAACGTACGGACACGCGGAGTCAGCTTAGATTCGAGGACGTGGTTCGGCCGCAACCGCCAAACGCTGCCGACCGAAGAAAGATCGATGCCAAGAAATGTTGCTGATGGTATCAGGACTAAAAGAAAATGAAACGGAAATGTCTGGGACGCCCCAGCAACAAAAAACATATCATGAAGATCGTACAGGCGATGGCGAACCAGGTCGCAAAGATTCGAGGCGTCGCTCGCAGCAAGTGTAAGCACCTGTCTTCTTCGAAATACCTCCCACGTGTCTACTTCGCTTAGACAGGTAGTGAACCGGATCACGGCACCGTTGGCTGGAATTCCGAGAGATATGATAATCCAAGCGTTGCGAAAGTGCAACACATCGAAAATTTTGCATATTATTTTCTCAGTCAAGTGTTCTATTTTTTTTTTACTTCTGCTTACATTTGAAGGAAAACCTTTTGTCCTGATATTCCAAATTCCAGAAGTCGAACTAAAATAGAGGTCGCCTAAGATTCAGATAAATGCGTTAACGTGTCGATTGTGTGTGGGTGTGGCGTTAAGAAATGTCTGTTAATTCCACACTGGTATGGGTGACATGTTTATGCGACTGCTGCGGGTGTATAAAGAGTCCATAGAATAATTCCTCTGCCTGCGTTGCACTCCGCACCACGTTAGACCACCCGGAATCAATATCAAACTTCATGACAAAAGTCATTGGACCATTACCAGGTCTGTCGCCAAGGTAAAAGAAAATCGATACGTGCATTTGCTCCAGTTACAGACCTCGAGCCACCTCAGTGACGGACTGTAGTCTCGATGTGAAGCTCAAGCTGAAAGTACCATCGTTGTTCTCTCTGCTTCCTCTACATTGTGGTAGCAATTACATGGACGCTGGATATGCACTGACGCCGGCGCCGTGCTGTCCTGCATTCGACGCGCATGCACGGCCCTCGTGCGATGAATACGAGGGGGTCTGCAGGGGTGCGGAGTGCGTTTGGCTACAAAAACGACGAAGTGCACGGACTCACCGTCGACGCCCGCTCAAGCGGCTCGGTGCAGGAGTCGGACCAGTGTTCTGGCTTCCGCTGCTGGCACGAGCGTTGTCCGCACACGCAGTAGTTGCGCGTGTACTTGTTCATCTTTCACTGGGTGACCGCGTTTCATCGTCTAACAAATGTTGTCGCTCAGCGCTAGACGCGCCTGGCCTGCATGTATCGGAAGTTTCTCGAACGTTATCGATGGTTCTATCCGACGTCTGTCGTCGCCGGACCTTGTGTAATCTGATTGCATGTATGCGCGACGTGAATTGCGTAGCAGTTTCTGGGAGACACGCGGGCACCAGCGATTATTGTGTGACCGTCGATGACTCGTGTATAAAAGCAGCCGCGCTTGCCCGGCAGATCAGATTTTCGACGATCGCTGACTGTGTTCACTGCTATCGTAGTGCTTTGAGTGTAGCCTGTTTCTTTTTTTTTTCTTGGCACAGGTTTGCCCAATAAAAGGTTAGTTTCGCCCTTTACACTTTTGCTACTGTTTTCCTGGTAGTCGCTACCACGTTTTTGTTGAGTTTCAGTGTATAGGCACCAAGGATGTTTAAAAAGAAGAAAGAAACTCTGGAGGGGAGATGATGTCCTAAAGGTGAAGCCGGCTACCGCCATCTTACTAGGGGAATCGATTAACGTTAGCATTTAGCGAAGAAGAGGAAGATATTTTTTCTCACTTCCAATGGTTTTCACGAAGCCAATTTTGCCGTAGAGATACTTCTCGATGCGTCTGTCTGTGTCGCTGGTTTAAGGTGAAGCTCGAAGCTTCTGGCAATTTTTATGGGAGATCATGACATCATTACTCGGAGTATGGCAACATTTTAGCCGGAAAGAACATTCTCTTATTTTTCAATTAGCCCAAAATTTATATTAACAGATCAGGAGGAGCTGAACTGCGACTGTTCTCCATGTAGTCCAGCACGCTCTCAAGAGTGAAGTAGGGGCAAGCGCTGGCTTCACCTCTACTGGTAATACCGTGCAATGTGATGTATGCGCTTTCAATCATGCAGCCGGCACCTCAAAGAGGTGCGACGTAATGTTGACGAATATATCTCGCATTTACCGATGATCATCACTGATACTTTTCTGTTTTGATTTAGATAGAAGGTGCGTTGGATACCTAGGAAATATCGTACGTATCGCATCAGGTTTCAGATGCGATTTCTCGCGGGGAAGAGTGCTAACAGCGACGTTTATGATCACTGTGAAAGTACGTTCGATGAAACGTCCTTCGGAATGCTTTTCGCAAGCCACTGGCGTTGGCGTCAGCCTTCTGTACTTTCTCCTGATCACGTGTTTCCGTTCCGCGAGCCACGAATCATCAGCTGGTGCTGTTAACAAGGACACACGCTCTTTGTTCGAACAGTAACAACTCCTGCACAACCATACAGAGCAAGTCCTCTTCTTGACGCTTTGGTGTCGACATTGTTTCACCACCGTCGCATAGTTATCCTGGTAACCGGTGCGGGAATCCAACAACCACGCACTCACTCCATGCTTTGACGACACCAAGAACAAAGAGGCAAAACGGTAATGACACTAAAAAGCATGATGATGATGATGATGATTTATTGGCATCTTCTTTGAAACGGGCGGTGACAAATAGTAGCCTAGCCTGCTTGATTTAATCAGGTATGCTATACACGTTCTTTATCTAGCATTTCTGCATAAATATCCTTAATTTTTTTTTTCATTCTCTTCATAATCTACTTTGTGCCTCTAGCTATGACTTTATGAGATGCGGTCGCATCTTACCTGCCTTTTTTCGCCAATACTGTAAACGTTTCTTGCTTATCTCCACTGTAAACACAGAAATCGCCACAACCACTGAGAAACTGCTGTGCCAAGCAGACGCCACGCGTAGTCAGTACTGTCAGTACCCACTGCTGAGACCTCTGCCGGCCACCGTGGGCATTCATTGCAGATGGCGCACCGCTCTCCCGTTGTAAAGAACTGGTTTATACCAGTATGTTGGCGGATTACACGTAGAGAGCTCCTTTCATCGCAAGCGATTGTCAAAGCTTTTGACTATATCTATGTTTCTGTTTATGTTGTTCTATCGTGTATTCTTTCTTCTAGGTGTGCATGTTCGCTACCTCTTTGGGTTAGCGGGCACTTCGGTAGGCCAAACTTCTCATACTGTCGCAATTAATAAAAAGCTGTAGAAATCGTGACAATTGTTTAGTAATGCGTGCGTAATCAATGTTTTGCTCGACTGTGACTTCGTATTTCCTTAGCTTTGCTTAATTTTGCTTACTTGCTTTTCCTAGCTTATGCGCGCCCGCCCACGGACTTTCCGGTGGCAAAGAATGCTTGGGCTTTAGTAGACGATTGTCCGAATTTCTCGCCGCATCGGGCTTCTTCGATGCAATCGTACCAATTGAGAGAGAGAAAGAGAGAGAGAGAGAAGCGGTGCTTGGTGAGAAAGGAAAGGCTGACGCTATCTTCTGCAGCACCAACTGGGCCGGAACGCCCAACACGAGCGCGTCTCGACGGATCGGAGCGGTTGAAAGGGCACGCCAGCTGCCGCCGCAGTAGCACGTGAAGCGATGCTTGAGGGGAGAGTGCATCGGCCGCGATGCTGTGTCACCCTCGCCGCCGCTCTCGCAAGCCTGTGCTATGCGCGCGTTCTTTGTCCACGCAAGCTCTCGTCTGCGCTCCGACTGCGCCTCGGCAAGGCCGGATGAAAACGCGCCAAGCGTCTCTACGCGCTCGCTTGCCCGCGAGGCGTTCATATAACTCGAAAGACGCTCAGCAGCGATCAATTGGACATTGGGCCACCCCAAAATCTCAAGTCGGCCCACCTCGAAATTGAAGTTGGCCCAACACCAAATTTCAGTTTGGCCAACCCCGAATTTCAATTTGGCACATCGACAACTTTAAATTGGCCCACCCCGAGATTTCAACTTGGCCCATCCCCACATTTCAAGTTGGCCCACTTGCAAATTTCTAGTTGGCCCACCCCCAAATTTCAGTTGGCCCTCCCCTACTGTAAGCTTCGCCATGCATGTTCTAAGGAGCCCTATGTATCTCCATGGGTATTCTCCTTTTACTTTATTTACTTTTTTGCTTTAAGTTGTTCCTTATCACTTAAGAACTGTCAATCATCTACATTTACACTATCACAACGATTAAATGTCTTAACTTTAAGAATTGCGCATTTTTGTGCATATACAAGGCGTTACACTTTTCGCGTGACAGGGCTGGGGAACTCGCCAAAGAATGCTCATGCATTAACAACAATCTCTCCACTTTTCTCCTGCTAAAGTTCCGCTCTCTCTCGATGCTTATTATTGCCAGATAAATTACTAGAAAAATAAAGCGCAAAATAAAAGAAAAGGCAGGGAGCACAAGCAGGTTGTACCTTGTTTTCTACCACCTTGGAACCGGGAGAAACGGAAACAAAAAAAGCAGAGCGATAAGTAGTCATGAATGCGCAAAACACAATAGCGTTCATCGCGTAGTTATAAAGGTAGTCGCAGGGCCCAGGAGATTTTATAACGTGCAGCAATACAGGAACGAATTCAAATACGTTGGATATACAACGCTCAAACGGCGCTCTGGGTTCGTTTTCTTTTTGTTTGTTTGTTTCTTTCATTTTTCTTTCATTTCTGATAGGTGTTACAATTTCTTTGTGGATGATGATCGAGTCCATGGTCCCAATATCTTTGCACCTTCGAATAATGCCTAGTCTTTCTCGATGCGACTCAAGGCGTTGCCTTTATGCGCACCTATTTAGGGAACCTTTGTACGCACACTCTCTCAATCTCTATGTGTAGGCGTGCGTTTGAAGGTGCCCTTCGCCTACTGTTTTCGTATCGGCGTGATAGAAAGTACTTCGTCCAACTTTTGCAATGGCGACGAGACGATAGCTTGTCTCCTCATCAACTGTCCTTCTTTTAGCGATGAAAGACAGATTCTGCGTGCTGCTTTATGTGGACTGGATGATAGACCCTTCATAGAATAGAATCTCAGGATAGTCCTTTATTTTCAAACATAAAGCCTAATTTATAGTAAACGTTAAAACATCGAGAGAGAAAAAAGAGAGAGAAAGAAGCACACTGTGGTACAGAAAAAAAAAATATGGCTCGACACTGCGCCCTCAAATGTTTGCTACCGCACGAAACCTTGAAGATCTGCCACAACGAAAGAAAAGTATGCTACAATTCCTTGTTGTGATCGTGTTTGTGTATACCGTCGTACACATGAGAGAACGAGACAGTGATAGAAAAGAAAACAACGGTATATTTGATCCTTGTCTTTCAGGCAATGGGGCTGGAGTCACATAGAACTTGGCCAGACTTGTGACCCGTCTTCAGAACATGTAAATATCTGTTAGAGAAAGTAAAAAAGAAAGAAAGAAAACATCATGGTTAGCTTTAAAAGGCTTCTTTTGCTGGGGAGAGATAGACGCGTGACGTTACATACTAGCAAGAAACATATTGCACATAATTTTTTTCTTCTTTTTCCAGGAGATTGCATGGTCACGTGTTTTATTTCTTCAGTAAAAAAAAAGAACTCGTGAAGGAAACTAGCTTACCTATAGGCTGGCCAGGTCAGGCGACCAAGTCCCTGTGATGTGGCGCGGCTTTATCCATGGTAAATTCAACGTGGCCGCCAATGTACAGCGTTTTGATGCTAAATGGTAAGATAATATGAAATTCCTACGATGCACGAACGTGCATCGTAGGAATTTTTATGCTTCATACAGAACAACGACGGCTGGGCTTAGCCCTTCCAGTTGGTGTTGTTTGGCCCCGATGGAGTTGTTTGCTTCGGTTACTCCTGGAGATGACTGCACAGACAAGAAGCACATAAAGAAAAGGTTGGTGTATTGTAGCCATGTGTAAATACGAGTTATTTATTTATTCATGCTTATTTATTTTTGATTGATTGATTGATTGATTGATTGATTGATCGATTGATTGATTGATTGATTGATTGATTGATTGATTGATTGATTGATTGATTGATTGATTGATTGATTGATTGATTGATTGATTGATTGATTGATAACATGTTTTAATGGACAGAAAATGCAAGTCAAGTGAATATAGACTGGTGAAGTACTCCTTCAATACTCTTTATTCATTCATTTGGCTGAAAAAAAGTTGGTTAGCATCTGAGAAAAAGAATGCCTAATTTTTCATTTTTAAACTAAAATTTTGGGATTATCTCGCGCACCAGTGTTTTAAAACCAGTACGCCAGTGTTACTTAACGAATTTTAAAGAATTTTAACGTGCTTGAGTCGATTTTGCCGAGAAAAAGCTCTCTAAACTCGGTGCGCCTAGTTTTTGGATCCTTCAAAGTGTGATGCAGTTCTTTTTTACCGCAAAAATAATAGCTAGTGCTGTTTAGGCGTTACCGAAATTCATTGCGCCATGGGGAAGTATTGCGGCAATCATTAGAGTGGTGCAGTCACTGATAATTTGTTCTCCCGTTTTTACTGGATTTCCAGCCCTACACACACACACACACACACAGACACGCAATGTCAGCACTTCCAAGCATGTAATTTACCAATTCAGATCAACTCATGACTCTTATTTAGTGTCCCTTTGAGCGAACTCGCTCTAAACAGCACGCGATCCCACTCGTGCACAGAGGAAAGAGATAGGCGTGAGAATGCCATTGACACTTTGCTCGAAATGTCATCCTAGGAGAAGAGCGAGCCACCGAATAGGACGCGCAATTTTGTAATCTTGTTTACACATGGATAGAGTGGACGTATGCTCGGCTGGAAAAGAGAGCTTCCCCTAACGTACACGGAGTATGCAAACAACGCAGGATAATGGAGGAACACATCCGAGGAGAGCGCTTGACGTCACACGACCGACAGTGTCGTAAACCTGAGAAACCGAAGCGGCGCCTCTGCTCCGACGCAAAGCGAGGCCGTTGTCCCCCGACGGAACCTCTTTCCTGCACGTTTTTGTCCGCATCCCCGGAGGCGTGAGCGCCGCAGACGTCTCCGCAAACAGAACCGAACGCGAAGGACCAGCTGTTCGATCGCCTCGTCGCAACCGCATACGTGACTCTCTCGAGATTTCTACCCCGATGCCTGACGTCTGCAATCTGTCTCGCGCAGTCCAGCAACGTGGTGCATGATCTCGCGAGTGCGCCCGTTGTTCTCTGCACTGGTGTCAACGGCCTTGGGATATTTTTCACGGCCGAGCTCCCAAGGGTAGTTCCGCAATGGCTTTCTTTCGGCGGCGGTGAAAGCCGACGGCGGCGGGGTCGGTACCCCAAATGTCAGTCAAAGCACAGCCAGCAACTCAACCTGTGTCGGAGTCCCGATTTTCCTTGGAAACGTGATTATCGAGAGTTACAAAATATAAGTTGCCTTGCATGTACCTCCCTGGAACATACAACTTGATCGCGTGTTTCATCTCAGCCGGTGATCCGTAATTTCTCGCTCCTCACGTCGCGTTTCTTCGGCTCTACGTTGCACGTCGGCTGGGAGCACTGTTGTCGCTTTAGCGATTTCGCCGCTAGAGTTACCGGCTGTGTGATCTGTCTAGCGACATTTCTTTTTGTTTTTTATTGACTGGCGACTCCTTTTTCTAGCGACATGATCGATCAAGTGGCGATATTTTATATCGACTTCGAAGTGAGGAAAGCTGCTCCAAAAATATATTCATACGACGCACTTTATTATTCCAAAAGCACGAGTAGGCGGCCCAAATTGCCTGTACGGAGTGTGGACTCTGTGACCATGATGAAGCAACAGTTGTCTTCACATCGACAGTGTTCACGTCAAGCGAGTGCTCCTCAGCACGGTGGGCTTAACAGGCTTGACATTGTGCTCACAAAATGTAAGCAAAGCTGAGGAAATGTCAGCACTTCCAAGAATGTAAGCAAGCAATTCAGATCAACTTGTTACTCTTATTTAGTGTCCCTTTGAGTGAACTCGCGTGAGACAGCACGCGCTTCCATACGTGCGCAGAGAAAAGAAGTAGTAATTTTTTTTTTAATGGGAAAGCATTATAGACTCGCCATGGTTGCTCAGTGGCTATGGTGTTGGGCTGCTGAGCACGAGGTTGCGGGACTGAATCCCAGCCACGGCGGCCGCATTTCGACGGGGGCGAAATGCGAAAACACCCGTGTACTTAGATTTAGGTGCACGTTAAAGAGCGTAAGGGGGTCGAAATTTCCGGAGTCCTCCACTACGGCGTGCCTCGTAATCATAAAGTGGTTTTGGCACGTAAAACCCCATAATTTAATTTAATTTTAAAGCATTATAGGCTCCATTACGCGAAAATCCGGCGTCGTTGTCGGCGGCTTGACCGAGTGATGATACCAAAAATGGCCAACGACGCAAAAAGCAAATACACGTCAAAAAATGCTCGGATTGATGTTAAATTTCTCAGGGATAATGCTGTAAACAAAGTAAATTAATGGCTTTGGGAAAAAAATTGGGCACATTTCGATCTGGGTGGGAATCGAACACGGGCCACCGGAGTGCTAGTCGGGCACGTTTCCCCGACGCCACGGTTTCTCAACCTTGAGCTGAGTACACGTGTAAGAGCCCCCAATTGGCTCACTTGTGTACCGCGCTACGGTGGAACAATGTCCACAACGAGCAACTCTCGCACGTTGACGAATGAAGTTTGCCACGCTTCAACGAAACGATTTCAAAGCCTGGCAGAGTGAGGGAGCCGGACATTGATTTAGACATTGCCTACTTTACTAGTACTCTCGGGAGTCTCGAACGTTGAAGCGCTTGAAATCCCGTGGTTCCTGCCGTTCAGCGAGGCAAACGCTCAAAACGTTCTGTTATCTATACTTAAACAGGCAAAATTAACTTTCCCTTTATGACGTCGCAAAACACCATTACTCCATGTTAATCAGAAGAATGATAATAATCGAGGCGCTTGTATTCCCTACTTTTATTCAAGATTATATAAACGTTTTGTCAGCTTAAAGCTCCTTATGGCGATATTTCAGAACAAGAGTACAACCGAAGTACTACGTGCGTGACCCAAGCAGACAAACAGAGCCTTTAAAGCAATCCTCATAGACACATTCTTATAGTGGAGGTGGACGGATTTCAACTTTTTTAAATACAAATCAAATACGAATAGTAGGTATCGAATATGGATATATAGTAATCGGATAGGGGTATCCTGAACAAAGAAATATTGGCTGGATAATTTAATAGTGAAACGCAGACGCATATGCACATTTACAGCAGAGAGAGAGAAAAAGAAACGTTTAATATACGAAACAGTGTCCCGAGCGAGGCCTGGTATCACCCAGGAATATTTATTTCTCTATAATTGGGAAGCACGCCAGCAGGGATTTGAAAGAAATACCGCCAACTATGGGGAACAAAGGATAAGTTTTCACAAAATATCACCACTTGTCATTAAAAAGAAACTGCACGAATGGCCTCTAAATGTCCTTAAAGCCTGGTTGCAGACAGGCTTTCGAATAATGAAGGGTTGCTGTATAACATGGAGCTTTCCAAGAACGCTGAATAAATGGTTGCCGAAAAACAATCAGAAGTTGTGGAGGAGAAGGATCTGCTGAAGCACTTACGGGATTTAAAGAAATATCAAAGGGCCCATTGCGAGGAAGACGTCACTGGTCGCGACGTAAAGGTTAGTAATGCTGCATCGTTAGAAAGTAAAAAAAAAGACGGAAAACAAGCAAAACTCATTGGTGATTATGTAGGCTCCCGCGGCGAAAGCAAAAATGAAACTTGCATTATCCGTTCTGTTTCTGCGTTGCTTCGAAAACAGTTGTCGCTGTCTCACTTTTGATAACTTGCGGTACTTCGTTTAGCAGACGGATAAGAGTAGCAAGACTCAAATGTCGGTTGCTGTGAAGTATTGGGTTAATTTCGCTATACGAAACAAATGAATAGTTCGATTTTGAATACGAATAGGTAGTGTTAAACATCCGATTCTTCTTTGAAACATCATATTTTCGCCCGGCCGTACCTTATAGAAAAGTGGTATAAAGCTTGTAAACAGGGATAAGGTGCCTCAGAAAGGCTGGCCAACGTTTCGATAAGAGGACCTATCTTCGTCAAAGGTCCTCCTATCGAAGCGTTGGCCAGCCTTTCTGAGGCACCTTATCCCTGTTTACAAGCTTTATACAACAGTGTGCTATTCCATCTGTCAGCCCCTTTCTTGTTTTTGGACTTATAGAAAAGTGATAAGAGAATGAGCGCGACGTTCGAAGTGAGCTTGATTTTACGTTGTTCTTTTTTATTGTTCGTCCGAGTGAGCCGTTGTATGATGTTTGTAGAGTTCGCTGCTGTGTCAGCCTCACTATGCGTCCATGCGTCCATATTCGCTTGCTATTTGCTGCGCACTTTATAGACATGGAGCCACCGAGTCACGCGGTACCGTGACATCTGCGGACGAAGCAATGTAGGGCGTAACAGAATCGCTCACTTGTCTTGACCGTCGTCGCTTCCTTCGGTGTTGGCGGTGCTGGCCACTTCCAGGAGTGGCCGCGTCTCGGGGGCGGGGCTGATGATGAGCGCATGGTGCGAGTTGTGGATGGCCACGGCACCACCCGCACTTCTCGCGTCAGGAAGGAACAGCTTGTTCTCTGTGTTCCCGTCTTCTGCCTTGCTTAAGTCCTGGCAAAGGATAATCAAAACAAAAAAAAAAGATCCCTGGCTAAGTGACTCTTTGATCATCTCAATTCAATTATTGGTGACCATAATGTATCGGCCAATAAAGGCCGTTGGCATATACTGATTACAGTCGGCATATAGAAGTGGTAGTTGCAGTAGTAGTAGTAGCGAACGGTGTTTAACATCTCATTGCTGCTGAATGCCACTATCTCAAAATACATGAGCGTTTTTGCATTTCTGCCACATTGTAATGCGCCCGCTGCGCCTTGGACTTGAACCCCTGAACTCACGTCCAGCAACAGAACGCTGTAGCAGCAGCAGTAGTATTAGTAGCAGTAGTGTGCCAGCTCTATCAATAGTCGCAGTGGTATTATTATTAGTAGTAGAACATGTTGTAGTATTAGTAGTAGACCCAGCACTATACGTAATAGTAGTTAAAGTAGTAGTAGTGGTAGTGGTAGTATTAGCAGTAATAGTAGTAGTAATAGTAGTAGTAGCATCAGCAACAGCAGCAGTAGTAACAATTGTTGTTGCCGATGGTAGTTGTGCTTATATGTAGCACACAAAAGAACTGTATCTCTAGCGCGCCATTTTCGATATCGTCATTATTGCTAGTACCATTGTCACTGTCGCTGTTGCTGAAACATTGCTCCTTACCAGGACGCAGGAGCTTGCTTGAAAGTCGGTTTCGTCGCCCGATGGCTGCAGTGAAGTTTCGGCGGTGGACATGTGCATGCCGCTCGAAAGCTCCTCGGGGCCACCCACGAAAGCACTCGTCGCCTCAGGAACGATAGGGTGCGGGGACAGCTTGCTTCCCGCGCCAGTCGGATTATCTGTGCGAGCAAAAGGGTGCGATGTCAGAACGTCAAACCAACATAATGTCCTATATTTATCTGCATTGCATTATTATCTTCAAGAAAGAGTAAGAAGAGATTACGCAATAATAAAGGACCGTCGGAAGAGACTGCGGCTGAAAGGACTTGCGATGGCCAGATATCGCCTCTTACACCTGTGGCGGCTTGCGAACTTACGCGGTCGCTTGCGAACATACGCGTAAAACAACATGTGAGCGTGTTTGTGTGCTCCTCTCGTCTTCTCGTCCGGTTTGCACTGCACTAGCACTCCAAGATGGCAGTCCAGCCCGCATTGCAACACTAACTTACGGATTGCGTACTGTTTTTGCGCATCAATAGTCGCTTGCTGTGCAAGTTCTTGAACTTGCGCCAGCAAGGCGCTGACAGCGCTCGCCTTCATGAAACCTCTGTGATTTCTTCGGTACGGAATTGTGGCGCTATCTAACTTGCACCCGGCGAGTGACGGCTGTTACCTTCGCGACAACAGCGCACAACTTCGCGTTTTTATCGTGTTTCCTTTTCTTCTTCGTTTAGCGGGGAGATGTGGGGGAGGCTGAGTTGACATATGACATATGTCAATTGGCTTTAGACAAGATGGCGCAAGCCGCTGCGAACACGGTACATAACTTGTTATCGCAAGAAAGATTTTCCAGAAAGATTCGCAGAGGTCGCGCGACTCGCAATTAGTCGTAAAATCGTAAAATGTCGCAAATGGTCGATTTGGTCAATAAGCGGCTGTCTCAGGTCGTTCTCTCGGGTGCTATATTTTCCATTCGCGCGCCTGCGGCTGTAAACATACCGAACTAAATAGTGGCACAAGGACCGGACGATTGTATGCGCTAACGCTTATATTACGTGGCGATGATGGTACCAGTAGACATGAGCGGCAGCGATCGCGAGACTTTGGTTGGTGTGACGACGGACAAGCAGCGCTTGCTAGTGTGCACACCGGTCACCCTGAGTCGCTCCTTGGTCGCCAGTCCCGATTAGCCACGCGGCCTCCTTCAATCGCCGGAGTGAATGCGCCCTAACAGGTTTCAGACGTGAAGCTACCCGAATCACTGCAAACACCAAAAACACTAACTACAGCTTGCTATCGCAAATAAAATGCACGATGCTCCGGGCGGAGAACCCTTTGGTATTCATCTGGGGCGACATCTTCTTTTATAAGTATTTTAATTAAGCTTCTTTTGTTGTTGTTGTTGGCGGTGGTGGGGGTGCCGGGTTTTTTTTTTTTTTTTTTTTTTTTTTTGTAGTGCCGCATGCTTACAACTTCCAAATTACTAATTCTTTTGTCTCGATCAGCAAGCGAAAGACTAGCAGTCATTTGAGAAGAAAAGCACATAAGATGATGTCAACCTTAGAGTAATATGAAACTTCCTTCGTATAAGGCTGTACTATATTGAAAGTGTTTCGAGAACCCTTTGATGCAGAAACTTAAAACTGGCATAAAAAGTGCAATAAAAGCTGAGGCACACGCAGCTGCACGAGCAACGAAAGTACACGAACGTACGAGGTCAAACTATTTATTCGTTTGGTTTAACTAAACACTGCCTGCATAGGGAAAGTCACAATCGGCTTGGTTGCTACGAAAACGCAACGAAAGACACAACGAAGAGACGCTCCTTATATGGGAAAAAATGCCCTCGGAACAGGATTCGTGATTCAAACCCAACGCAGCCTTTTAGAGCATACCTGAAAGACGAGAAACCGCTGAAAGCGCTAGTCGGACAGAAAATCATCGATGAACAAAGACCGCGCGGCTGCAGCTTGCATGCTGCCAATTTTAAAAGCACCCGCTCGTCCTTCTTTCAGACGACGTCTATTGCGAACAAAGCCATGGCTTTCTCAAATGTCGTTGTGTCTCGCGTTTGCTAAAACTTCTTCTAACAATGAAAGTTCATCCACGTGGCCACGTCATGCCACGTGGATGCTATTTTCTTCGCTATTTTCGAGTAGTGATATCCTGCGAGAAAGAACAAAAAGAACAAGTTCCAAAACACAGTGCACAGATGTGCTGAAGGTAATAAAGCTACCTGCGTAACATGAGCGATGTGTAGTATGATATAAAATCATTGGTAGTACTGCGTGTCGTTCTTGCAGAGAGCCTGCATGAAGGCGTAAGTATTTTGTTTGACAATAAAATATAAAACCATTCGAATGCTTCACGGTTACATAACCACGGTTAAGCTTACCGCACGCGTGTATACTTTCACTCATGCGACTCAGTAAATACAGCGTTTGAATCGCAATAAAAGAGAGAGAGAAAGACAAATTACTTGCCACGAGACAAAAAAATCAAATCATAGCAAAAACAGTATAGGTAAAGTAAGAAGCACGCACGGGGGCTGTTCGGCGCTCGCCTTCAGAAGAATAGATTGAGGTTTGTTTTACATCTTACTCTTTTCTCTCTTCCTTTCTTTTTTTTATGCGTGTGTACCAGAATTTCATCCCCAGAAGCATCAGCGGTGCCAAGACCATTTAGTGCGGTGATTAATTTTTAAGTACCTTTCAGACATGCAATAACAAGAAATACTCCTTGTGCTTGTTGCCTGTAAATCTTAAAGATAGGCTGAGTTTCAGGCCAGTTGGCCACACCGCGTATACATTAAAACAAAGATAGAGAAAGCTAAGCAAAGGAAAATAGAAAAAAATTGCTACGCGTAAGAACAGGGGCTGCAAGCAATAAAGTGAAATTTTCAAACGACAGTTCACCGCATGGAAGGCAAAGATGTACCTCAGGCATCTATCTAGCCCGATACTGATCACTGAATATGGCTTGGCCACTCTGTTTCTGTCGGTTGTACATAAGGCTGCTGTTACTCTCTTACGTGTCTGTGTCCGTGTTCTTTCTCTAAACGTTTCTCTTGCCGATTGTCAACGCGCCTTCGCCAGCATGCTTTGTAAGTTTGGTTAAAGGCAACTGATCCAATTGGCTGAATGTTTCAACATTACCGTGTACCATATATAATATGTAGGTTGTTGGAAAAATTAATCTGTCAGCATTTACTTTCGCTCTATTAAAACATACCTGCAAGTGTGCTCATATTTTTTACTTATCTTTTACATGTTGCACAAAGCCATTATAATCCCTGCTTTCGTGAAAGCTATATATTAAACCTTAAAGCTATATATTTTAAAGCCGTTCGGCTAGAAGACAACAGCAACAAAATGTATTAAGTTGTAGGGCCTACGCACATTCCCTTAAATTACATCCACCAGCTTTGATTGAGTCCCAAGAGTGTTTCGAGATTTCACTGTCGCACAGCTCTGAAAGATTCGCTTGCCACTACAGCGTTAACTACAACGTCACATCTCGTTCGCTCTCAGTGGCCAGTGGTGATTATTTCGTTCTGTGTGACAACTCACCGCCATTGGATTGGGTCACCGCGCTGGTTGAAGTCTGGCTGACCTGCTTCGACTGCGGCTGCATGCGACTCGGCCAAGTGGCCACGCTGCTCAGTTTCGAGCGTTCACCGCGACTGTTGTATCCGGAGAGCACAGGGAGCTGCGGGTAAAAACGTGTATCGCACCAGGCGAACACAGATGGGCTAATTCGATTACAGTGTACGAGATAGATAGATAGATAGATAGATAGATAGATAGATAGATAGATAGATAGATAGATAGATAGATAGATAGATAGATAGATAGATAGATAGATAGATAGATAGATAGATAGATAGATAGATAGATAGATAGATAGATAGATAGATAGATAGATAGATAGATAGATAGATAGATAGATAGATAGATAGATAGATAGATAGATAGATAGATAGATAGATAGATAGATAGATAGATAGATAGATAGATAGATAGATAGATAGATAGATAGATAGATAGATAGATAGATAGATAGATAGATAGATAGATAGATAGATAGATACGACTAAAAAGGATTAGAAGAGCACAAATGGAGAAAATCGCGTACACAGTCCAAAAATAGGCGGAAGCATTCTCAAAACTTCTTATGTGGTGTGGTGGTGCTGTTCGACATAGTCCATCCACGCGAGAGTACATCTCACGAGAGTACCGTGTAACCATGCGATCTGCCTAACGACGCGTTGGAAGGTTGGTGGCTTGGACTGTTGTATTCTACTGGAAGCCATCAGAAACTATTTAGATGTGTTGAGATTTTTTTATGTATTGTTGGGCATGACTTGTACGGCGGATCAAACGTATCCTGCGAATACATGTGTTTCGCGATTACGCGTCCTAACGATGCCGTACTTTTATAATGTAGCAACAAAGGCTCACATGCGGAAAGGAAGCGAATCCGATAACATCAGCGCGAACTGTCTCGGCATTTTAAGGGAACCGAGGAGGCCCCAGCTATTGTCCCGCCTCGGCTACGGCTTTCTTTTCAGAAGACACCAAATCGAACCATTAGGACTTGTCAATAGTACGCTTGCGCATGGTGTAAGCATCTAATGCGCGCATCCGAGTGCATGCCGTTCACTGCAGGCGACGCCATCTTTCTAATTGAGGCGGCGACAAAGCGACACTTGCGGTAAAAGTTCTTTCGTGCAAACTCACCGCGGCCCGACTCTTTTGTCCCATCGCCCTGCGTCCCACGGCGTACTCCTGGTACTGAGAAAGCACGCACAGAATGGCGTATATCTGTAAAAAAAAAAGAAAGAACAAAAAAAATGACAGTATTTGGCGCCATCGCATTTCAAGGAGGTCAGCGGCAATGTCTTATTAGACGGCTCGTACTCGCGTAGAAAGAAAAACGAATTCAGAATGTTTAGCCAGTGCCGCATTGATGCTTCTAGCTTGCATTTTACATAATTAACTCAAAAAATACTTATTTACGAGATTGTCCAGCTACGCGTTTGTGGTTCTGAAAATAAATCAAAATTGTAGCTACACAGGCTTTATCCACGCACGTATGTGACTCGGGTGGATAAGTTATTTATTGTCAATTAGCAACAGAAATTAGGCAGTAGTTGTAAACGTGTCCGCACGAGATACTTCCACCCTGTGTGCACACCTTGATAAATGTTTGCTTTATCTTTAGGTGTGTACATTTAGCCCTCCAGCCGAAATTCCTTGCAGGACACGTCACTGGCCAGCGGTATCGATTAGTCATCTTCCTTCGCCATGCTTATGCTGTACAATGCGGTGCACTTTTAGACGAGCGAAAAAAAAAAATCAAGCGCGTACTTTGACAATGAATCGTGCGTGTGTGTTTGCTGCGAGAATTCAAAGTGCCATAACCTCGCATGATATTTGAAAAGATGGCTTCTAGCTAAAAGCTTGTGACCACAGTAATGACCGAACAGCGCTGATGGCCCTCGCCGGCCTAATAAGAACCACATGGCCGTCGGGCTATCAGCGTAAGGAGAGATACGTATTGAATGCGTGATGTGTTTTTCCAAGCCCAATATAGGCGAAATGCTGAAAATCACATTTCATTTTAAATTCAACAATGTAGTAGTACTGCAATGTAACCACACGTACAGTGTTCGCATGGACTTGATTCACATAATCGTTATTCGGAAGCGTTTCACGGCTTCGCGGGCTTCCTCAATGAGTCCGATAAATCTCCAGCCCGATGCTTGCCTTGAACTGTAAGATAAGCTGGAACTTTGAAGGCAGCACCACTTCTGCTTTGCGTGCTACAAGATGGCTTTGACTTCTTGCATGGCACATACGTTTTAATAAGTTTCTGGGGAGCTCGTTGTTCTGAGTCCTTTTTTTTTTATTTCTTTAAATGTTTTTTTTTTTAATTTATTAGTGCTTTTTGTGCAGGCGCGCGCGCGTGTGTGTGTGCGTGTGTGTGTATGTGCGTGTGTGTATGTGCGTGTGCGTGTGTTGTTATCTACATTTTAACATCAACATCCTTCTTTTTGATATTTTCCTCTAATCAATCTAATCAAACTCTCAAACTAATCAACAGCTCTCATCAAAGTATATACGTATTTCCCTCCATCGTTCTCTATGTGATTAAAATAGCTTTAGAATCGCAACATCACAATATATGGCATTTGAGTTTTAAATTAAGCCATTTTTTGTTGCCTGTATATTTATAAAATTTTCTAATAGAGATAGCCATGGCCACACTGTATGCGATACAAAGCATATCAACGTTAAAAAAAAGTGAATCACTTCTCCGTGTGTGAAACAAAAGTATAAACAAAGTGAATATCGACGGCCCCAGCAATATTTCGTTCAACGACGTGGACAGATCTCAAACGCACCAAGTGAAAAATTCCATGCACTGATGATATCATGTTCTTGACTCCTTTATTACATTTTTGAAGATGCACCGCGGAACTCATTCGTTAGAAAATATACATCGACTATCAGCTGTCACATCAATTCAAACATTCGGCTTAGTGCTTCATTTCTATCCCGTGCGTGGAAGATCTAATTAACTGTGGTCGTCGGGCATGTCATTTGCCTGCGAATAAAAAAATTGGCTAACCCTTTATTGAACTCGGTCGCATATCCCTCGGCGAAATTTTAATTAGCTTCCAGGCCTCGTACCCACTTCACTTTTTTCATTTGCGCTCGTGATTCCATCTCATAGTTTGCTCAATCGAGATGCCTTTACGTGGTTCTTTATTGAATGTGTAAAAAAAAAAACTGCAGCCGGACTCCGCAATTACGAAGTTTGGCTCAAGGTCAAAAATCTGTCTACAATGCGTTCTCCTTTTTTTTTCTTTGCATAGCTTGCCTTCTAAAAGATTTCGGGCGCTGCAGTAATCATGTCGTCGCGAAGTTTTCTTAACTGAACCGGCTGTCTCGACTTTAGCAGCACGAAAGGACGAAGAAATATACTTGAATTGACTTATTTTTATTATATGGTGATTAGTAGATGCCACGTTTAAATGTCGCCGACTACTCCTTTTCACATAGAGATGTGAAAAAAGAAGAATAAATTTAGAAGTATTAAAACTGAATGTCAACTCCAAATCACCATAACACAGTCACGTCACATAAGCACACTAATTCCACACTAAAACTAAGAAACACTGCAATAGAAAGTCCAGTCACATAAGTGCACTAAACCAACAGAAATTCTGGTCACGCAACTACACTTAAAACAGGGCACATAAGAAAACACGGATTAGATTCAAACGAAGGTACCTGAATCGCGGGATTGAATGGGCCAAAGTCGGGTCAAATTAATCGCATAGCTCATCACAGATAAACACTCTACTCAATAGTTTCCAAGAATATTGCTCGCTTCTAGAAATCATTGGAATGTGTAACGCTCGTCTTTGCAATGATTGCATTGGCCAAGGACCTGAGATCTTCCTGAGGTTTAATTGCCTTTCTTATCAAGCATTGAATTGTTGATCCTATTCTATCTAAGAATGAAATCTCGTGGCCTAATTTCATTCTTGAATGCAATAAAAAAGACGGTGGAACAAAAAAAAAAGGGAGATGTTGAGAGAGCGGATGCCTACAAGGTACCTTCCGAGCTCTTTCGCGCACCGCCGCAGAGAACAGCGATAAAGAAACAAAAATTATAGTGGATATTTAGCTCGCAGAGGAAGGAGTCCTTTCGAAAAAAATGCATCGCTATAAACCTCAATGTTCTTTTTTTCAAAAATTATAACGGCAGTTCTGTTTCACCAAGCTAGACAGCTAGATGAAGCCACCGATAAGCATTAAGCAAGAACTAGTAACAAAATGTTTTCACTAAACTTACAATTGCAAAAGGAAAAATGTGCACGTGCCCCCTCGAAAGATAATGCTATTCAGAGGGCGATAACCACGAAGAACCTGAATTTCTTGCCTACCCAATCTCGGAGCCTGAAAACGAGGCACAGACAATGCACGTGTCTGTGCCACGTGCGCATTGTGTGCGTCAAAGATTTTAAGCGGTAAAGAAAGGCGAAGGGGCAATTTTTCGTTCGTAGCGATTTTGTCATTCCGAAAATCGTTCGTTGGAAGGTGCACGCACGATTGCAGAAAAAAAAGAAAGAAAAACCGAATCCTGCGTGCCGTATAATCAACCCACGAAACCCTTATGCAGAAAGCGTCGTGGGACACTCACATACAAAGAGCTAGACCTTTACAGCCATTGCCTACGCTTAGAGCTGCCGCCGCCGCTTTTCGCTCCAGACGGATAATTCAAGAAAAGTAACAAAGCGGTTAAGTAAAAGAAATGAAGACAGCCGCAGCCAATTTCGTACGAAACGACCGCAAAGGGTACATCGCCTGCAAACGTTTTGTTTCCTTTTTTCTTTTCTTTCTTTTACTTTTTCTTTTCTCAGGAGATGTCAATGCTCGAAACAGAGTTTTTAAAAAGATTTTAATGCAGAACAACGAAAAGTGTATTTTTTATTCATCCATTGTTCTACTGAGTGCCATATCTTGTGTCTCTATTCCCCCTTTCTACGCAAATTTGTTTCCTTTGCCAAGTAACAAGGAGTAGCCGGTGCCACCACAAAGGCGCCAACCTCTCCCAATATTCATTTCAATAAAACAAACTGGTAAAAAACGAAAATTAGAACCACCTGGGTGAACTGAGGCAAGGTAATTGAAAAAAAATAATAAAAGTTGGAACGGCGATTCAACCTCTATTTGACGCCGATCAAAAATATTGCCGTCCGGAGCAAGTTGTGGGTGAGAATGGGGCACAGTCACTGCACACGGCACTCTATAGCATCACCCGTCGCGTAACAAGAGTAGGAAGAGCGTCGGTCTGCTTATTTTTTGTATACTGCACTGTCTTCGGGATAGGCCCACATTTCTTAGACTGCAAGAACTTCTGGATCGACGCACATTTTTAGAAACACAATTTCCGGGATCGGCCCACGACATAGGCTACAAACCCGCGTACCCGGTAGGGAAAAGTAGGGATAACTCGTCGAGAAAGACACCGTCCTTAAAAAAAAAAAAATTTGTGTAGATCCGACTCAAAAGTTGGAATCTAATGTGAAGCGAAGCTTTAGTGAAGCGGAGAATTAAATGTTCTACACCCAAACGAGATCGAGACGCTTACGATTGTGTTTATTTTTAACCTACGCAAAGTACAAGCTCTTGCAATAATTACATTTAGGCACCGTACGAGTTACAAATTTTCCTCTCGTGCAATGTTCGTGCGGATGCATTACACCAATCTCACGCTCTCGCCGAAATGCAAACACCAAAATCTGGCCTTCGCGCACTGTGAGAAGTCGACGCAGTGATGTGAATAGGACCTATAAAGAGATGCGCGATGTTTGTCGAGGGAATAATATTTAAGAGAGGTGGTATGCCACATAGATGTATGAAATATATGTCTAATTGCATCTCAAAAAGCCTGTACCCATTCTGTCACAGTGGCACATGCCGATGCTGGAGAATGGGCCAAGGATAGGCACGTACAAATGCCCAATGGTAAACGAATGGGGTGGCCCAAGTTTAACAACTTTTTGAAAAATCAAGAAAGCCGTTGAACATCAGGCGCTCTTCCTTTAAGACGTTTGTGTTCTTTAGAGACGCCTATCAGCCGACTTCAAATGTACAGGTTTCATTTGTGATTTAGTTTTATTACGCAGAACAGAGCTCCGCTCGCTTGCGCTCCATTGTCGGTCGAAATCCCGCGCTACATAAGACGGAAATTACTGTGGCTCGTACCCAGGTGCCTAAGAACGGAGTATGGCCGAATAGGCTTTTTTTTTTTAATCTAACAAGCCGTTTATTAACATCCGCTTTTTCACCAAGTGATATGTGTGCTTTAAAGGTCCCTATGAACCAAAATTATATTTGTCTTACGTCGTGATTTATTTTTTCGCTACAAAGAACACAGGTTTGCTCAATAAAACATTTATTGCGTTAAATTCCGGCTTATATGCACCGTCTTGCGGTGTCCTACTGGGCGTACCAGCACGCAAGGACGCAATAACCGGAACAAGCGAAAAAATATTCGCTTAAGGTTCGAGCTCGGAGGGCTGTGTAATCGGCGTACAAGATGCTTCTGGAGGTAGCGTCGTGACAAACTAAAGCATAAAAATGTAACATTCTGCAGACATTCTCAGGCCTCGGAGATCTTCCTGGCGATTTGCGCTATACACCGCGAAACAAAGAAATTAACAAATTCGGTAAGTATGAACGGAGATCTCGCAAGCAACAAGATAGGAACAGCCCTAGCTAATTTTGTACGTAGCGACCATAAACGATATTTCTTCTTGAACTTTCTTGTCGTCAAAAGAAGCCCACGCTCTAAGCAGAACATTACAGATACTTTCAGCGAAACAACGAAAAGCGTGACTGTCTCAAGAAGAAAGAAAAGGGTATTGCAAGGCACCCAAGTCAGTGTACGACAGCATTAGAATGTGAACTAAATAGAGCTCACAGGTAACAGCGCATTTTCTAAGAATGGGTCTCAGAACGCGTTATTTCGCGGTGGTGCAAAAGATGTTAGGCAAACGGGTCATACCTACGTTGCTCCGGTTCAGTCATGTTACAGGGTGTTTCAGCGAACACTTTCAAAAATTATTAGAGGTTGCCTGTGACAGATAGCGCAATTCTAGTTCATGACGGGGTCTACTCGAAGCGGCCGACACTACCTGCCACAAAAATGGAAAGGCATGATCGACTAATTAGCGACAACTCATTAAATAACTTTTAACTAATTACCTTATGGCCCATATTGCCATTTACAAATTCTAGCCGTGGAGTTCGCAAGGCGGATCCACTTGGAATGAATTCTTTCTTAACAAAACGTCGTTTTATGCATTCAAGCACGAAAGTAACTGGAACGTCAATGCATTTCTCGGCAAAGTTCGGGAATTAATATCCCGGAACTGTTGTCATCCTGATAATTTTTTCCAAGTGAATCCGCCTTGCGAACTCCACGGCTAGAATTCGTGAATTACAATAAATGCCATCAGGTAATTAGTTAAACACTTAATGACGACAGACAGACAGACAGACAGACAGACAGACAGACAGACAGACAGACAGACAGACAGACAGACAGACAGACAGACAGACAGACAGACAGACAGACAGACAGACAGACAGACAGACAGACAGACAGACAGACAGACAGATAGATAGATAGATAGATAGATAGATAGATAGATAGATAGATAGATAGATAGATAGATAGATAGATAGATAGATAGATAGATAGATAGATAGATAGATAGATAGATAGATAGATAGATAGATAGATAGATAGATAGATAGATAGATAGATAGATAGATAGATAGATAGATAGATAGATAGATAGATAGATAGATAGATAGATAGATAGATAGATAGATAGATAGATAGATAGATAGATAGATAGATGTGTTAAGTCTACCTGTGCAACGTTGTATTTCAAATACTAACTTTATAAGTGCTGAAACGAAGTGCTCCATAGTGAAAGAGACCGAGAACACATTAAAACGCAGAAGCATTGGTCGAAATAGCCCTGTACAGACGTCTCGTACTCTGCAGTATTGTCCCCTCCTAAGCGTTGTACTCCGCGACAATGCAAGTAGTGCTTGCGGCCGGATGACACTTGTCACGCTCTCTGTGGCTTCTGAACTTTTTTTACGGAGAATACGTCTAACAATAGCTCGGTAGTGTAAGGCTAGTGGAAGTAAAGAAACGAAGCCTTACGTTGATGGAGCACAGCGTGTAGTCGACGACGTACATGGCGATGACAAAGGGATTAACTCGCTGAAACAAATAAAAAAGAACATTATGAGTACACATTGGATCCAGGCTCTCAATTTTAATCTAAGGAATATGGCTACGACTGCTATGGCTGCTAAAGGAAGTACTACTTTCACGGATTTACACAATCACATCGGCCCGCCGTGTGTGCAACGACAGTGCTAAACAACTAAGAAGGCTGGGAAACTCCATGGACGGTTCATCAGATAAGCCACCAACTAGATGACTGTATGTAAAGCAGAATACACAATGAAAATGATACGCGCCCAAGAAAAGGAGGACGTGAGGATAGACGGGACAACTGCTTAATTGCAAACGACGCCCACTATCAGTCGCGTGCATTCATTGTTCGCGAAACAAAAAACGCTGGGGAAATAAACTTCGGGAAAACTTGTACCTGCAGACCGCTGACACGGAGATCCAAAAACGACATGTGCCAGACTATTCGTCCTCGAAATAGAAAGAAATAAACCAACGTTTGAAGCCATTTATGTGCCTTAAATCTTTTTTTTTTCATAACTTGCAGCGAAGGCGCGCTGATGCGGCTGGCCCAAGATGTCGTAATCTGGGGCAGCTTCCATAATTAACACCAGTCAAGGTGTTGTTTGACCTTATCGCTACAAGCTATGCCTACTTCATTGCTCGCAGTGCACCGCTAAATACGTTCCGCACAAATTTTTCGGTGATGTTCAATGAACTGCAAGCGTGCCATTCAGGCAATACCATGCCCGTCCGACGCACCTTTTGCCTCAAGTCGGAAGAGCCAGCATTTTTTCATAGCAGTCCAGGGTGAGATGGTTTCTCTTCTTCGCCAACAAATTTTCAACGATGGGGAATGCTAGTATAATTGCAGATAATCGCCTCCCAATTATTATTTAGCATGTCTAACTAAATGAGAGTGTCTATAATCACTTCGCTGTGCACGTTGCAACTGCGGCGGATGCACGTTCACGTAGTGGGAATTACTTAGGCTGTAATTACCCAGGCCCTAGCAGACGCTGTCGAAATTCATGACGTTGCAGCCGAACTTGTGCGGGAACTTCACGGAGGCGTCACCACCTGTATTTTGTCGTTGCTCCTTCTCTGGCCTACCAAGCGTTTTGTCCCGGTAAGTAAGAGTGGTGCTCATGATATTGTGGAAGGGTGAATCACTATAGTACGGAAAAAATCCTTTTTCTCTTTAGTGTTCCTTTAAGAAACTCGCAATAGTTGTCTCGTACATCTTTTTTGTACTGAGTCATCACGCAGTGCCGAAATATCTTAACACCTTCGTTCCTCCCTTATTTGGACTCGCCGCGGTATAGCTCAGTGTCGCTATGGCGTTGCGCTAACTTATTTCGAGGTCGTGGGCTCGATCCCGGCCGTGGAGGCCGCATTCTTATGGCGGCGGCTTGCAAAAAAAGAAAGCGCTCATGTACCACGCGTTTGGCACACGGTAAAGAAACTCGAGTCACCAAATTAATTCGGAGTCCCCCCCCTCTTTCCACAGCAGCATGCCTCATAATGAGATCGTGTTTCTGGCACGTAATATGCCCAGAATTGTATGGTTTTTCTTCTTAATTGGCAACTGCAGGGAATGTTGGGTCCGGTACGCAGGGAGAAGTTGTATATATGGCAGACCATGGAAATGCGCACACTTAACAAAGAGCCAATATACAATCACTATACGTAGTTCTCTGGTTTCTGGAGATAGAGGAACCCATCACTGACGTTTCTTTCCTTTCCTTCCTTTCTTCCTCTTTTCTTATTTCTTTCTTTTTTCTTTCTTTCCTTCTTTCATTCTTTCTTTCTTTCTTATTTTCTTACTTTCTTTCTTTCTTTCCCTCGTAATTTTTCAAATGCGTCGCTATAGGTTCTTACCAAGTCTGTGACGAAATACAAGGACAGGGTGACGTCAAGCAGCGTTGTCATAGAAACCACGGTGAGCCACGGAATCAGCAGAAGCCGGTTGTCCTGAAATCGCGCGAAGAACAGTGCCCCGTATGGGATTACGCGGAAACGCGAGTAGACCTGCAGGCGTCATCCCGTGCACTTTCGTGAGCAACATGAAAGGGAACACCGATATCATTTTTTAACCAACGATTACTCGTAATATGCGGACTCAAATCAGACACGTTAATGTATAAGAATAATCTTTGCAGTTGAAAAATTTGGTCTTATCCAATGCTTTCATGTGGGAGCAGGTGAGTTTAGCCCCCGTAGCCTCTGGAAAGCAACGCCCGTGTCTCCTTCGATATTGCTCGAGCGCGTGCATCAAATGATGTATTATCACTTACACTTTCATTTAGAAAAATGACACTGTTTGTCCTCATCACGTCCTTATTTTTAACAGAAAAAATTTATAATTTATCCACTTGGTGGCCTAGTGCACAGTGGAATGTTTCGCTTGCGTTTCTGTAGCATTATTAGCGCGAAACTTCGCGCACAGCTTGCTTCGAATAGAGTCGACGCATAAATATTCGAAAACCAACGGAAGCTTTCCTTCACAACGAAGATGCAGAGGTACAACCTTGAGGTTATGAAAAGGTTATGAAAAGGTTATGAAAAGGTGTCTGTCTATTCTTTCTTTTTCATTTGCCAACTTCCGCACGACTGATAATCCAAACTTTAGGTAATTTGTGTCCCAGTGCAACTGGGAACTGGTATGCTTTACTTGTGTTTGCACGGCGTTATTAGGCGTGGAAAAATGAGCTCAACCAAATAATTTAAGAGAACAAGCCATGAACCTACCAGAAACAGTCCCAGAAGCAGAACAATGGAGAAAATGACGCAGAGGCCCGAGAAAATGAGAAGCAGGAGGACCAACGTAAAGCCCACTGAAAGAACACGACAAGAAAGCTTGTGAAAATGATTTTAAAAAGTACAAAACATAAACATGCACTAGACAGGAAACAGCACAATGGTATAATAAAGAAGAATCTATTTGAGGAAGATATAAAAGTACAGTTCATCTACTACACATGCGCAGAAAGAAAAAAACGCCACCAAAGGAGATAAAAAAAAGTAAGGAAAGGAAGAGAAAACAAAACTAGGCTAAATTTTAACAGTTTTTTATTCGTTTATTTCCTTCTGTGCCTTTTCTTCTTTATTTTTTTTTGTCACCCCTGGTCCGCCCGCAGTTCATGGACCACACGCTCGTGCAGACCATGAACAGTCCTTTTACTATTTTTTTTTTTCATAAAACATCAGTTGTTAGCAAGCTCATGTGCTGTTTGCTGTCTGGTTCGCTTCTTCCCGGTCTTTCAGTTTATTTCGCACTGTGTATCAACTGGCCCATGAACACATGCCTTGTGAAAAACATGTGAGCCGCAGCGGTAAACTAATAATGACGGTTGCGCCATAGAAATACGAACGTTGACGTACCCAGTTTTCGCTACTAGTTCTCGGCGTCCCAACATTTGTAACCAACGTGGTTAAAAAGCAGACTCAAGATAAGTGCGAGTTCCTACGCGACGAAATTTTGCAGTCAAGGCACTTATATCATGAGTTGGCAGAGTTTGTATCGCGTGTTTGCATCGCCCGCATGAATATTTCATAAACGTGTCTGGTTCTACAAATAAACATTCGAGAGCAGTTCGAAAAAAACCCGAGCCTGCGTCTCATCCTGTTTATGATGCAAATAGTCAACTGCCTGGGGCGCTCTAGACAGCTTCGGTTGTTTTGTGGTTTATTATTTACACGTGCCCGTTATGCAGTAAATAAAGCGCAAGGAAGCAAACACAATAGTAAAAATGCGGCGTGCACTACGGTGGAGTCAAATCTGTGCGTTCGAACTTGTGACCGTAAAACTACTCTGGCAGAACCGAGTACGCTTCGCGGCGGAAGCCCAGTTATGCTCCGGCGAGGAAGCCCGCTACACACAGTCGCAAATCATGTTGAAACTTACCGGGCGTGTGAAGCACGGAGTTTGCGTGGAATATACCAGTGACCACTAGCATCGTGTAGAAAATCTGCAAGACCATAAAGCAAACATCGAGTCAAAATTTGGGAGGGCACGCGAAGCACTGTGGTCTCGCGCGTGTTCTTGCGCTTCTGCGGCGTGTCTATGTGCGAAAGTGTGTGTCTCTGTTAGTTGTCACATACTTTAAAAAGCAGTTGCAAGCAGCCTTGATACAACCACATGTGTAATGCGATGCCTACCACGCTAAGGGTTAAACTACGGCAATATCAAAACCGACCTGACGTCGGTCATCGATACGAATCGTATGAAGCGTTTGGGAGGACAGCGTAGACTGATGATAAATTCTACACGAAATATATTGGTGATTCCGCAAGAAACAAGCCTAAAGTGAGCTAGAAAAGCACTTGTAACATGGGTATTCGGTCTCATAGATAGCAAGAATAAATAATATAACATATAATAAAGATACAACCTAAAATCATGCCTCTGTGTTTGATGAATTGCGTGCCACTCTCTTTATCAATTCATTCATTCATTCATTCATTCATTCATTCATTCATTCATTCATTCATTCTAAGTTATATTGGTTTTTCTAAAATCTATGTTTTAATATTTGTTTTCACGTTCGACCGCCTGAATCTCGTCTTAACCCGCATAAGATGTACAGTCCCGTTGCACATGAGAATAACGATAGCAACAAAAACCGCAGCACTGCTTTCGAAGCTTTCTGCCCCGTTGTCGATCGGGGTCAATGCCTTGAGCTTTCTGTGTTGATAGAAAACGGTTGTCCGCTTGTACCGAACACAGACAAACTGTTTGTCTAGGAAAACGTGCTTCTGCTCCCGTATACAAAGGACCGCGGATTCAATTTGGTGTGAGCGAAAACATTTTCAAGTGAAGCTTGTATTACCTCACTCGTACAAAAAGAAACTCAAGCCGCGCGAAAATAAAGATTGCTTGTCGGGCTGCGGATTCAAACCAACGACCTCGGGGTTGCGATACCACCACACTAACCGATGCAGTCGCTGTCGTTGTTTTTTTTTTTTCGTGGTATTTATTACAGTAGTATTCAACCCGACATTCACCGGTTGTGCATAGTCCGAGATTGGAGTTGGAGGGCACAATGAAAGTCATACACGAAAAAGGCAGCGTTCATACTGTGAGTGGTTCGACTTAAAAGGGTGGTAAGAATAGGCACCTCACCAAAATGGGATACCAGTCCGGTTGTATATCGAGTCCATCATAAACATGTTTTAGGTCTAGTGTCATCTGGATGACATGTACCCTTGTAGGTACAACCATTTCGGCGTTTGGTCTATCATTCGCGTTTTCTACAAACTGTGCATTCCCGTGAGAAAAAACATATCGAAAAGTGCATTATTATCAGAAGTCGGCCGCAGGTATCGAACAGTATGAGCGTTGATTTCAGTCTTTTTTTTAATGTGCGTTGGAGGACATAGCAAAATGTGATGGTGTCGGTGCAGCTAATAAACGATGTTCAATTGTCTTTGGCACATCACAAAGGCGACAGTTAACAGAAGAGACAAAGATACCCTTTTTCTGTAGCCGTGTTTTTGCCGATATGGTTTCACTGTGAAGTTTAGAAAAGAACGTTTTGCAGCAAGGGGATATATACATTTTACGAGCTCGCTTTAGTACATTGTGGCCTGGCCATTTAATGTATAGTGATCGGTAAAATGGAGGCGGAAATAGCATGGACAGTAAATATTTGTATAACGTTTTACGCAACGCACAGTACAAGTATTCAGCGGAAAATCAAACTTTCAGTAAACGAACCGCTAAGTAAACTTCTTGCATGAACCCCCCACAAGCATAAGCGCGAAGAAAAATTGGAAGAAACTACTAAATCATGTATCACATTAACAAGTGCGACTTGCATGAATGACCGAATTATAGGATGCGAAGTATCGCGAAAGAAGAAATCAGACACTATTTGCCGCACATAAAGATGTACTAAGCCCAGCCCACCTTCACTAAACAACACACTGTAGTAAGTTTCGAACTGAGAAATTACATCATTCGTATTTGTTAGAAGACAACCTTTAGAGTATATTTCCGGAATTACTTTGGAAATAGCGTGCCGTCGCTCATCAAGTAAAGCTTGACGCGTTGGCTGCTCAGACTGCAGATCACGCCTATTTTGACATCAACACGCGCATCTCTGTGACGCAGTGCATCATACTTTTCTAACTCCCATTTTAGGTTAATCGTGCACGTATGCCCCCAACAACTTCTCTTTCTACTGACTTGCCGTTATTTGCTGCTTGGGAACTCTTTAAACAAGAGGTTCGTACAGTGGCTATAAAAACTGGATCGGTGAAAGCATTCTATAGGAAGAATGAAGAAATAATGCTTCTTAAGAGCCTATGTAGCCTTTATTGATGGAATGCAAAATTCCAGGCACTTACATTGTTGACTAAGAAAAAAATTCAGCCACTGTTGGTGCATCATACGCGACCTTTAAAGTAGGGTTTTATATGCACGAAGAAGTAGACGTAGCGCAAGGCGCTGCCCAATCACAGGCGTCCTCTCTCTCCGGAGGAGGAAAAGGGTGCGATCGCGTGTTCGCTCGCCTCGCACCCGCCGTCTCCCGCCAGTTCAGGCCCGGCGGTCAGATGGTGAGGGCGGGTTTGGTTCATTCTGCCGAAGAGCAAGCTGCGTTGAAGGAACGTCAGCAGGAGAGCGTTGCGCGCCATGCCTTCGGCCGAAGAACAGGCGGCGTTTGATGAACGCCGCCGGGAACTCGCTCGAGAAAGCGCTTGTCATCTACGTGCCGACCTCACCGTGAGAGAGCGCGAAGCCGAGTCATTACCACAACGAAGAGCCGCGCATCCCGAGCTTCGCTTGCGCCCTTCTTCACAGTAGTGGAAGGGCGGTCATACTTTTTCGCCCATTCTTTTCCTGCTATGAAATGATTATGTTGTTTTTCTTAAACCAATAATGAAAAGTAAATGAAGGGATATTTTTAAAGCTAAAGCAAGGCGCATCAATTTTGAGACAAGGAAAAGCTTTGGACTGTCGTTCGAATGGATCTGTATCTTGCATGCCTGAATCACGCCGGGTCAATTTCATAGCATTCACACTTTAATAGTACTGTTTTTGGTAATATTATTGGTACATCGTAATCGCGCGCCTATCATACAATAACGTCAAGTAATGTAAATATATATATGCAGATTGCATGAGCAGTGTGTATATATTAGCAAGTCACAGTGGACCCCAATTTCTCCGAGACGACAAATTTCAACAAAGAATAATGCAGTCATGTGGGATGGCTGTGTAGAAGAAATAAGCTATTGCCATGTAAATCAAGATGAAACTTACAAAATTACGCTGGCAATTCTCAAGCGACTAATAATTAAAGGGAACTTCGAACTTCTCTTTGAAATCATTTACCGTGCTCACAAGGTTAGTTTCTTTGTTTATGATTCTGTGTTCTTGCAGTATCGAACTCTATTCCTGTCGTTTCGCTTTCGCACAAAGTTCATTGTCGAGGCGTCCTTTCTTTTTCTTTTTTATACAATCGAGTTCAATGCCACGACCATAGTGTTTGCTCCCACTGAAGAACTTAGTGCCGATGTAGCTCGCAACTTTGACTCCTAGCGGGTTTCGTAACATCTGTTTCGCTAATTAGCTACTGCAAATGAGCAGCGGGAACGCCTGCAAACAAACGCGCCTTAAACGCCGTTACTCAAATTTACAAAAAAATCTAAACCTCTAAACGTCTAACCGTGCCTTTTGAGCTCTTGTAAAGAGCACGGTACGATGGAAGGAAAGAACGGTTTTTTTTTTCATTCCCGCTGCCCTTTCTTTATTATTGTTCATCTTTGTTAGTTGTCAGAGGTTCGGAACATTTCAGTTAATTGCCTTCACCATTCGGTGCTGCAATAAGAAATAGCAGAGCGGTCGTAAAATTGGAAGTGTGAACGTTTCATGCTTTATTAGCTCTGGGATAGAAACAGTTTGGTCACTGAAAGGGCTGAATACTACAAAGTCATTAGTCATGAAGCCAATAAAAAAAAGAAAGGTAGTAAAGAAACAACAAAACGCCTTTAGCAAGTTGGTTGATCACGACAAAAATAAGCATAGAGAAATGAAAGAGTTGTGTGAGTAGAACAATAACGTAAACTGTAACATGTAATAAGAAAATAACAAAAAAGAAGAGAAAGACTCATAAATTACTGTTCTTGAGCCGTTGACTTCAAGAGTCACTGACACGCAGCAAATGTTCTATGAAAAGAAAAGTAGATTCTAAGACGCTTTGCAAAAGAATGCAGCAGAAATCAATACCTTTAGTGTATTTCACAACAGCGGTTTGTTTAATGAGCAGCTCTCATTGCCTCAGGACGCGTGCAAACTTTAGTTGTACACCATATACCCGCCTTGCGGTAAGCCTTTGAACTTCTCGGCACGTGCCCGTTGAACCCTTTGTGAATCCCCATAATTCTCCTCCCGCCATATCGACCTAGACGGCCACGTCACTTTTGTAATCACCACGCGCTTACTTTCTACTTGTGTTTTCGCTTGCGTTGTTAAATGCGTGCTCGTTAATTTTTTCATCGGCATGTTCAGCGACAATAAACAAATCTCAAACTTAGAGCATAAACTCCGAGTGAATAACGCGAAGTAGGTTATCGAATGTGAACTCATAAGTTTTGTAGCACTTTTTTTTTCTAGAAGCAACAAAGCCTCAAAGGCTGTGCTGGTGCTCACGTGGTACGCACTGGGCACTGGGGTTCATCATACAATGAGATTTCTCCATGGCGAAATCCCATTGCTCCCCCTCCCCCCTCCCCTTTACACCCATTTCCTAATCGTCTCCTTTTTCCCGGTTAGGTAACAAGCCATCCGCTCCGAAATAAAATCGTTCGTTCGTTCGTTCGTTCGTTCGTTCGTTCGTTCGTCCGTCCGTCCGTCCGTCCGTCCGTCCGTCCGTCCGTCCGTCCGTCCGTACGTCCGTCCGTCCGTCCGTCCGTCCGTCCGTTCGTTCGTTCGTTCGTTCGTTCGTTCGTTCGTTCGTTCGTTCGTTCGTTCGTTCGTTCGTTCGTTCGTTCGTTCGTTCGTTCGTTCGTTCGTACGTTCGTTCGTTCGTTCGTTCGTTCGTTCGTTCGTTCGTTCTATCCAGTTTTATTTCTTGAAAGCTGCAAAATAAGGTGATTTCCTTCTTCTGTGGAATACGGTGCGAGGTCCGAAGCAGGTGCGTCCTGCTAGTCCATCTCATTTCAGCTTTTAATAAAGATTAAATAAAGCAGGAATCAATAGTGGATTATCACACTTAAACATGGAAAACAGCAAAAAAAAATATTAAGGCAACTTCAGGCGCTCATCCTTTGACGACAGTTCTACTAGCCTGCCATAAAATCGGATGCGGGGTCCACTGGTCCAGGGCAACAAATGTGTTCGAAGTAGCCGACTCCCTTTCAAGATTCTTCAACAATTTGTTTTATGTAATAAAATAAGTCGAGTTACGCGACTCTGTCGCCGTTTCTGTTAGCGAGAGATCAATTGGAAAGCAAATCCTACGGAGTTGTGTATTTACACCGAACCAAATGGTGAATTTCTCTTTTGCATACAGGAAGCAGTCGATGAACCTCGCTCTATAAAGCTACACTCCTTACTCACACCTTCTTCCTTCTTTTTTTCCCCCTCATATCTAAATTTATAACCTACCACGCAGCCTAATAACATAGCCTGTCGTTATGGCACTTCAAGAAAGCAAATATGTCATTTTCTACGACTCTACTAAACAAAAGACACGCATCACAACAATTATATTTACTTAAGAGCGTTCAAGCAAAAATAAAATATTGCTTAATCGTTACCGGCAGACTGCGTGAAAGTATTCGACAGAAGCATCGGGAAAAAAAAGATGTCCACCCGTTATGAACTACCTCCCGCACCCCCTCACCCACTTGATACACAGACCTTTCCTTTTCCTTTCTCATCTGCAAAATGAAAGCTGGCAGCATTGTCCCGTTCCTTTCCTTTCTCTCACGCCATCGGAACACTCTCGATAAGCGGCGCCGCATCGACAACCGCATCCAAACTTGGCAGCGCTTTCATCTCTGGCGCGAAGTTGTACACATGAGCTGCCGCTTCCCGGCAAGCGGTAGTTAGCAAATCGCATTAGCACTTGTCGCGACGCGCAGCGCCTTTCTCCGCTGACACACTCCCAAGGGCAGGAAATCTAGGAGGCGACATTTAGTTGTTCGTTGAGAGCGTTTTTGTACATAACTGGCTGCGCCAGCATGGTGATGCCGTTGCCGAGGCAACGCGCGAGGCGAGCGTCCCATCGCCACCGAATATGACCCTTGCTTTTTTTTTTCTTCCCGCTCCTTCGGGACGACGCACACAAACAACCTCGCGACACGCGCTGCTGATGGCCAACTCCGGCGGCGCGCTTGTCGGGCTGCTAAGAGCGCGTCCGAGCTCCGCCTGCCTACGTTCGTGCACTACTGTGAAAGCTACACAGCGGGCATCGGCTAATCGACGGTTTCATTCACAATGTGCAGTTTCTCACACGTCACGCGAATTCGTGATTGGCAGGTATCGAAAGAGTGGCGGTTGATTAGGATACCTAGTAATTCTACCTATTACTCCTTTCCCTTACTTCTCGTGTAGGGTAGCAAACCGGACACTCGTCTGGTTTACCTCCCTGCCTTTCCTCTCCTTGCTTTCGCTCTCTCTAGCCTTCGCAATCCTTTTGTCCGTGCTCCCTTAGTTCGTCTTCCAACCCGAGCTTTCCCTTTGGCAAGGCTGCACGGATCTCGTCGCAGAAGTTGGGATTGCCAGCCGCCTTCGTCCGGAGTCGGCGGCCTTTCCGACGTCGTGGAGATAGCGCTTTATGAACGCGCTTCGCTCTCGAACATTCGCTACGACAGATGCCTTCCGCCACGCGAACACGGGCGCGATAAACGTGACGCAAAGCTCCGTCCATTCGGATTTGAAGCACCCATTCAGGATCCCCTTGCTCTATTTCTTTCCGATTCGAAGCGACCGCGATGCATGGACAGGCAACAGACATTACAAGGACAGCAGCACATTGTAGCGTCAACCCTTTCGTTCAACGCGTTAATATCGCTACGTCTTATCCAATCCCGGTGGGGCGTCAGAAACAGAGGCTTAACTACGTACGTTACGTGATGAAATGGAAGAATATAGTAGCTCGTGGCTACTGAAATTACTCCGGGAGGTAGCGTCCCTGTTGTCAGGACTTTACAAAACCAACAAGGAAGACAGCGACGGTTACACAGTCGTTTCTAGCAAACAGTTGCCCCCTGGAGTTGCACTTCTGGCTTTTTGGCAGTATTAGTGCTATTGCAGAGATGCACGCTTCGCAGGAGCAGGAATTCAATGATATTATAACGCGAAAACGTCTCTTTTGTGCCTAGCCCACTTATAAATCTGCAATATTAAACAAGAACAGCCTTCTTGCTCCGTATAGTTTTCGTTACATATTTTAATACCTGAAGAAGGAATAAAGAACGTCACGAAGCCGTAATTGCCGACTAGCTTCAGTGTATACGTGTATACTTCAGTGTATACGTTGCTCACTCTCACGTACGTTGTAACACTTTAAACTGTTTTCGAAACACTGATGCACTCTAGTTGATCGATACTTTAAGGTTTCTAGGCTTTAGAAACCTTAAACAACGTGTATCGAAAATATTACTTTGTTTTCTCCACTATTTCACAGCGGTGTACTTAAGCTCAGTTGTATCTGCGTGAAATTGTCTTTAGGTGTAGGGTTAATGCATGCGCTATGAGGTACGCAGGCTGGGTCAGGTTCTTAAAGTTTGTTGCCCTCTCTCTACCTATCGATCTATTTTTATGCATTGCGATTTCATTGTTAAAGGATAAAATGCACTTTGTTAGTTTATGCCGATATCAACAGCACAGTAAAGTGCAATGCGTCGGTGACGGGTCATCGAACGTGTTGCACGTGAAAGAAAGCGGTTCTCTCCTTTTTTGACGTCGTAATATATTTTCTCTTAGCTTTTGTTTTACTATTATATTGCTAGCGTATACTGCTTACTCCGCTATTGTAAAGGTTCGAACAACTTCAATCAAATTACTGATGCGCTCTTCGCTTTGCAGGCAACGTGCGCATTTGAGAAACACCTGCACCTCTGCTTACATAACTTGAACGAACGCTCAATCTAATCTAATAAATTCATATGAGCCTGCGCGAAATACCTTCTCGCGTCTTTGAATATGAACAACAAATTTGTCGGCCCTAAGGCATCGACCTTTAGAATGACGAACTCCACCGACAACGTAGACTGTGCATAATACATGCAAGTAAAATTAAATATATATACCGGCGCCAGTCATGTTTCGTAAGCTCCTGAATTCATAATTTCTTTATATTAGAAACTGCACCTATACAAATCTCTAACCTATAACGCACCGCTGGGACGCTTTCATTTTGTAGATTTGAAGATTGGAAACCTGTTCTCACTTTCTGCATTTACGAAACACAGGCTGACTTAAACAATAAAACAAAAAGGGCCTTCTGGGAAACAACAGGTCACTGTGCAAAGAGTTGTTATATGAACACTGCTACACAACATTGCCTTCTTATAGGTGTGGAGGAAACTAAACGTGTTCAACTAAGTGCACAGAAGTGTGCACCAACATAAACGACCAGAATGACCTCGGTATATGATCAAGTGCCTGATACGATCAAGTGCCTTTTCGGCCTTGTAGATTAACGCTGTTAGGAAAAGTCGACAATCGTTTTGATTCTTCTACGTAATTCTGCAAACGCCTTAAACGTTAGAGCAGCACAGTTTCAGCAACGTTACGTCGTGTCTGTTGTAGCGGAAACGTGGCATTGCAGCATACTTCTTACTTTGCGGCTGGCCAAATCAAGCACAACATTAACCTTGAATCACAAAACCATATAACCAAATAACATCAGACTTCAGCTTTATTAGGAAACCAAAAGCAGATTCTTGGCTCCTTGGTGATGTGTTATTATTTAGAGTTCTGTTATCACAGCTACATGATGCTACCGTACTGTTATTACACTAGGTGAATAGGCAAATAATTGAAGATGTGATGGCAATGAACTTGCTACACTGCAGCGGGGAAAGATTACTATAGATAGTTAATAAAAAACTTCATGTGCACGTTTACGTTTAGCATCCTACTGTAAGAGATGTCTTAAGTTTTATATGGCTTGCAAGTGTCTTGCAACGATACCCTTAAAATTTCTTTTTATTTATGCGGCATCACCAGCCTAGGTCCAAAGTTAACACTATTTCCATTCTGATGACTACATTAACGAGCATAGTGAACACTAACTTCCCGGCTTTCTATTTATCAGAAAGACATCGAGTAGACATCGCAGCGTACCCTCGACAAATAAACGTTGCAATAGGCTGAGTGACGCATGAGCTGTATGATAGCATACCCGGAAGGACCAAATCATATTTGCCGCTTTCTCTAACTTTGGAAGCGTTATCTTGAGCCTGGTTCACTTGTTATACGTCAAAATTGGGACGGCGATGCTATTACGACTGCGGGCGGGCTACGATTCGAGCGGAGTCGGTCGGCTTTTCTCGCGAAAACCCGGAAGGGACCTCTTTGTGCTTCCCCAAAGTGTGTGGAGAGCGGGCGCGTCGTTATCTGATCGAAGCCAATGCGGCGGCCCAAGTGGCTCTATCGAGTGGGGAAGACGCCTTTCACGTCATCTCGCTGCTTGAGCGCCGTTTCCGCCTTTCTCTGGAGATATAGCGACGCTCTCGCCCCTGCAGCTTCCCCAAATAAAGTCTTCAATCGGCTTTCTTTTTTCTTTTCTTTGCGTGGACCCCTCAGCGGTGCTCTTAAAACTTGTCAGAGTGCAAACTCATGTCGACATTTACAGTCGTCAATTGGAACCCGCAAGTATAATAACCGGTGGCCCGACATTTTTCTGCAAATCGAGCGGAACAGGCTGAAAACAGGAAGGTGCTTGCTTATACCGACCTACTTGTGGGGCAGATGACGCGCATGACGAAAAAAAATCGACTGTCAGAAAGAAGAGAGGAGAGAGAAAGAGAGAGAGAGAGAGAAAAGGGAATAAACTAAGATGACCTGCTGTGCTGGCTCCTAATAAACGACTCTGCGGTACGTTTACATTGCCCCGTGGCTTTTTTAAAGAGGTAAGTTGCGCCAACTTAAGCCTTAAAAGTAAAACCAGGCCAACATTTTTTAGCTGCTTGTTCACTATGATGCGATGCACACAGCAACTACCGTCAGTTTGGCACACAAGTGGCAGATTGGCGACAGCAATTCTGCACAGAAGTGCAAGGTGATAGCAACAGAATGCTTGGAAGTTGCGTGTTATGTACCAGATGCCCCACATAATTTGTGCCGGAATTTAAAAAATACGTTAAGTGACACGTAGCTGAACAGAACCAATGTAATGTTGTTTACCGTCGACTAGAGCAGATCAGGCTTTTTTTTTTTATTTCGCCTAATTACATAATTAGTTACTATTGAATGTTCAGCTTCATTAGATATTATATTCAGAACAAATCTGGCAATGAGAAAATTGTAGATCATCTCGAAAAATTCCTAATCCAGCTTTCTGCGTACATAAAAGGTTTTCTTTTTCAATTAAGTCGGTGCTGTGGAATTCACCCGGCTACGCTTCCGCATATGCTATGGGAGTGCCCAGCACAGTACACACAGACTAACACCACAACTCTCTCGTCAAGGTTGCATGACGCTCTGCGGAGCTCTGCCCTCGACGACCAAACCTGGCTGACCCAGCACGCCCGCGAGGCGGCGGCGAGGCAAGCCCTCGACGTCCCTTCGTGGGAGGCTTAGGCCCGGCCATCATAAAGTGCTGGTTCTACAATAAAAGTTTATTCCTCCTCCTCCTCAATTAAGTCCGATGGAAAGTTCGCGAAATACGAACAAAAACACTTTTGTGTCTGCGTGTGCGTGCGCGCGTGTGTGTGTGTGTGTGTGTGTGTGTATGTGCGCATGCATGTGTGTGCGTGTGCGTGTGTTTGTGTGTGTGCGTGTGCGTGCGCGTGTGCGTGCGCGCGCGCGTGTCTGTGTGTGTGTGTGCGCGTGTGCGAGCGCGCGCGCGTGTCTGTGTGTGTGTGCGCGTGTGTGCGTGCGTGTGTGTGTGTGTGTGCGTGTGCGTGCGCGTGTGCGTGCGCGCGCGTGTGTGTGTGTGTGTTTGTGTGTGTGTTTGTGTGTGTGCGTGCGTGCGCGTGCGCGTGCGTGTGTGTGCGTGTGTGTGCGTGCGCGTGTGTGTGCGTGTGTGCGCGTGCGTGTGTGTGTGTGTGTATGTGCGCGTGCGTGTGTGTGTGTGTGTGTACGTGTGCGTGTGTGTGTGTGTGTGCGCGCGCGTGCGTGTGCGTGTGTACGTGTGTGTGTACGTGTGCGTGCGCGTGTGTGTGTGTGTGTGTGTGTGTGTGTGCGTGTGTGTGTGTGTGTGCGCGTGTGTGCGTGTGTGCGCGCGTGCGCGTGCGTGCGTGTGTGTGTGTGTGTGTGTGTGTGTGTGTGTGTGTGTGTGTGTGTGTGCGTGTGCGTGTGCGTGCGCGTGTGCGTGCGTGTGTGTGTGTGTGTGTGCGCGCGCGTGTGTGTGTGTGTGCGTGCGCGTGTGTGTGCGTGTGCGTGTGATTGTGTGTGCGTACGCGCGCGCGCGCGCGCGTGTGTGTGTGTGTGTGTGTGTGTGTGTGTGTGTGTGTGTGTGTGTGTGTGTGTGTGCGTGTGTGTGTGCGTGTGTGTGTGTGTGTGTGTGTGTGTGTGTGTGTGTGTGTGTGTGTGTGTGTGTGTGTGTGTGTGTGTCTGTGTGTGTGTGTGTGTGTGTGTGTGTTGGAAGGCATATGTAAAGAAAGAAAAGTGCCGAAAATAATTTTCAGCAATATATTTCGGAGCATAGGCCGCAGTCCTTACTGACCCTGAATCTGACTCTGAATCTCAATCTTGGATCATCAGTCCCTTCAACAGAGAAGTGTGTTATGATTAGGCTAAGCTAGATTAGGTTAGGTTAGCTTTCTATCAAGCCCTCGAAAAATCCTTTTCTGCTAAACAAACCGAACTAAGTTTTTATACATTTTATTTTCTAGAGCCATTCTGTGCAACTGCCATCCAGAGCATAGCTTTTGACTGTTCTGCTAATGTTACCAACGAATTATGTCGTCCTGCTGCTTTAGTCCCCTTTCGTTGATTTTTCGGAGACCCAATTTTTTCATAATCTCATTGTGTCGAATGCCGTCAGCGTAACAAAAGGAGACTCTTTCAAGTGACGCGCTCACTAAACACGCAGCCAAGGGACGCCCTCGAAACAAGGCTTCGTATAGTGACCGCATTGTAACGTAGTTTCGCTGCCGCCGTTGTTCCCCTTCCGAAATCACTTTCTCGTTCATCGCACGTAGTGCAGAACGTGAGCAGAAGGGCGAAATCGCTCCCGAGATAAGGTGCATGATTTCGCCGTTCGCACGCAGGCGGCAGCACCTCCGCTGATGAAAGCCGCACAGTTGCGCCCACAAGCGCAACGGGTTCGGAAAAATGAAGTTTGAGCCTTTCCTCTACATTTCATTGTTTTATTGTTTTCATTTATTTGTTTCTTTTCTTTGTTCTCTTTTTTTTTTTTTTTTTTTTTTTGCGGGCTCCGTATGCTTCGTATGCTCCCCGCACGGCAATGGACAGTTCGCCATTAAGGGGCCCTCATACGCAGCTTCGCTGGTCATCCACCTTTACAAAGGGGAATGGTATTCTTTTTTTTTTTAAGATGACTGTAGGTTTTACTACTCTCTTTGTTATGCAATGATATTATAGCAGTTGTTATCTTTTAATTTTCTTTAATGACATATCCTGCGGGCGTAAAGAACAGTGAAGTTAAAGACCGCACCCTATTTAGTCATTTCGAAGTTGCCACATCGACTGCCTTAATTTCTCCTTCCTGTGGCAGCGGACTTGTATCCAACGCTGTAGGGGTTTTCAGAAAAAGCTCAATTGCCTCAAAACTAGTGCGTGACCTTTGCTTTAATATCTTAATATTACTATTCCGAGAAGCGGTAATAAACCATACAAATTAAGAAATACACTGGAATTTCACAACGGGGTCGTTTAATGTGCGATGGCGTCACCTTTTGTAAATTTAATTTTTCTTTGGGTCGGCGCGCCTCACAGTGAACGTAGATTTGTAAGCTTGTAATAAACTTTTTGCGTCAGAAAGAAAGAAAAATAATTAATTTTTATTAGGGTGGATCGTGTGCTAATGACGCCGATCGGTAATAATGATGCCATTATTTCTTCTTTTGGGGGCGTTCCGTAATTTCATTGCAGAACTTTTTTTTATTACGTTCTTGTGTTGATTTTTGTCTACGCTCGCAATTTCACCATGATTAATAATACTGCAAGCTAGTGCAGAGAAAACAGCAAATAAAAGGCAGAAAGGTTAGCCAAAAGTCTCCTGCTTGCTACCCGGCATGAGATAAGAAGGATTTAGAGAGATTAGAAGGATACGAGTATCGAAACGAAAATTGGCGCGCAAAATTGAAGCGTCACGCGTCACATTCACAGCCTGTCATGCAGGCCCGTAGGCTGCAGAAAGCGTACTAGTGTAAACGACGAAGAGCAAATTGGAAGAAAAATGAGCATGTTGGGATTGGCGAAAATACTCTCATAATGATTCATTTTCTAAAGTTCTGTGTCCACTTCTTTGGTTCGTTAGGACAGTTGATATTATGTCAGCAAAACTTGAACTATATAATAATATAATATAACCAACCATTATATATAGCTTTCATTGATTATGAGAAAGCGTTTGATTCAGTCGAAACCTCAGCAGTCATGGAGGCATTGCGGAATCAGGGTGTTGACGAGCCGTACGTAAAAATACTGAAAGATATCTATAGCGGCTCCACAGCCACTGTAGTCCTCCATAAAGAAAGCAACAAAATCCCTATAAAGAAAGGCGTCAGGCAGAGAGATACGATCTCTCCAATGCTATTCACAGCATGTTTACAGGAGGTATTCAGAGACCTGGATTGGGAAGAAATGGGGATAAGAGTAAATGGAGAATACCTTAGTAACTTGCGCTTCGCTGATGATATTGCCTTGCTTAGTAACTCAGGGGACCAACTGCAATGCATGCTCACTGACCTGGAGAGGCAGAGCAGAAGGGTGGGACTAAAAATTAATCTGCAGAAAACTAAAGTAATGTTTAACAGTCTCGGAAGGGAACAGCAGTTTACGATAGGTAAGGCACTGGAAGTGGTAAGGGAATACATCTACTTAGGACAGGTAGTGACTGCTGATCCGGATCATGAGAGTGAAATAATCAGAAGAATAAGAATGGGCTGGGGTGCGTTTGGCAGGCATTCTGAGATCATGAACAGCAGGTTGCCATTATCCCTCAAGAGAAAAGTTTATAACAGCTGTGTCTTACCAGTACTCACGTACGGGGCAGAAACCTGGAGGCTTACGAAAAGGGTTCTACTTAAATTGAGGACGACGCAACGAGCTATGGAAAGAAGAATGATAGGTGTAACATTAAGGGATAAGAAAAGAGCAGATTGGGTGAGGGAACAAACGCGGGTTAATGACATCTTAGTTGAAATCAAGAAAAAGAAATGGGCATGGGCAGGACATGTAATGAGGAGGGAAGATAACCGATGGTCATTAAGGGTTACGGACTGGATTCCGAGGGAAGGGAAGCGTAGCAGGGGGCGACAGAAAGTTAGGTGGGCAGATGAGATTAGGAAGTTTGGAGGGTCAACATGGCCACAATTAGTACATGACCGGGGCAGTTGGAGAAGTATGGGAGAGGCCTTTGCCCTGCAGTGGGCGTAACCAGGCTGATGATGATGATGATGATGATGATGATGATGATGATGATGATGATGATGATGATGATGATGATGATGATTACCTTATGAAACGTTACTTTTTTAAGCACACTAACTGCAGGAGAGGGGTGAGATCATGCTGATCTTACTGCTGCTTTATGCAGTGCAAACTCACCTCCCCCCCCATTTTCCCCCCTTTAATGTGAGTTTGAAGTCTTATAAAAGATTGCTGGCACTCTCTTTCTTTTATACTTTTGTTTTCTTACCTTGAAATCTCACGCTGTCGAATCAATGCTTCTATACGACATATTAAAAAGGTCCACGATATGCTAAACTGTAAGGCGCTGTAATTTCATGCTTACTTTCAATCAAATAATGCGTAAAATGGCCTTTTCTTATGTAAATGTCTCATGGCTACCCACAATGAAGCATGGCTGTTAGGTAGTGCCCACGGCTGTTCTAGCAAGGAAACTTTCGTCAAAACAAGAAAATGTTATCAGAGTAAAGCTTTGACGAGTGCTTTGCTGAATTCTCCCGCCATTAATTAACGCCGCTTCGGAGGCGCGATTCCGCAGTAAACCTTTTCCAAATTAAGTGGACGCGAATTCGCACTCGTTGAAAAACGGTTTCAAGTGTGTGAGTCAATCATCAGACATTTGTTCCCGCTTACTGAAAAGCTCTTCCGCGTTTCCTCACTTGGGCAGTAATTACGACGTGTCCGGCGCCTAAACAAGACCCATCGCTGACTCGGAGAAGCACTCCTTGCGCAACTGGTAAGAATTTGAGCGTGTGTGGTCTGCACAAAAGTGCAAGCCTAACTAGGCTTTCTCAACATTTACTGAGTTCAGTCACGAACAACATCTGGCTGTCTGACCTTCTACATCTGACCTTCTTCTACGCATACTGAAGAAGCCGCACTAGTTTTGTTATTGCGCTCCTTGCAGCCTACGAAACTAAAATACACCCTCGACATGGTCAGTGTCAAGGCGCAAAGGAGGGGCTGGAATAAAGCAAGGCTATTACACTTTTCGCCTGTTCATCTTCTACAATCCGGGAAAGAATGAAAAGCCCAAACGTTTATTAAATCGATCGAATACAGATCGAATCAACGTGGCTGCATTTGTTGTTCTCTCTTTATTCCTCTCTCCCTCTCTTTTAGAAAAGATAGGGAAGGGGATGGGGGGGAGGGAGGAAAGAGCACGGTTTAAAATTTAAGACTCAAGTAACATTCAGGACAAGCGATGGGTAAAGCCTGACTAGCAACGTAACTTTCTAATTTCTCAGGCTCTCATTGTCTATCCTATGAACAACAAATGAGAAAACTCATATAAGCGCTTACCGCAGTATTTAAATTTGAAGATCAGTCCGCAACTATTCTATAGAGCGAAAATGGCGAGGCTGCCGCCAGTCTTCTTACATTGCAGTCAGATCTGCATCCCTGATAGATTCACGTGTCGGCTGGCTCTCGGATCAATGGCGGCGTATAGAGTCCTCTTGCAAAGCGCGTGAAATATGGCGAACAATGTTAGTACAATGTATGCCTTGCGACTATGTCGTATATACAAAATGTACATCATGTGCATCCTGTACATCGCGCGATAGGCACGCAAAGCGTACTATCGCGCTTTAGTACGAGCTGCAATGAGAAAGCGCGTGGCAAAGCGGTCGTGCTTTGGTAACACAAGCTGAGCGCGATAGTACGTCTCGTAAATTGACCTTGTTTGTGACTTCTGTTGCCTCTCTTCTCCCCGTCCTTCCCCGCTATCGTTTTGTCCCCTCTTTCTTATTCTCTCAGATTGATTGATTGATTGATTGATTGATTGATTGATTGATTGATTGATTGATTGATTGATTGATTGATTGATTGATTGATTGATTGATTGATTGATTGATTGATTGATTGATATTTAATGAAGTTTCTCCAGTAACTCCAGTAAAATTTTCTCCAGTAACGATAAATTGTTGTATGAATAAAGGATGGTAACATGTGGCCATGTGGGAGCATTCCAGCACTAAAGTACTTTTTTAGAACCCGAATAAACAGTAAATATGGAAAAAAGAACGCGGCCACGAAACAACACGTAAGTGCCAATGTTAGACAATTGGAGTGCGGCTGGCAAGATATTTTACATCAAATTTCTTTGGAAATAAACGACCATTTGCTACTACTGTGAGCAATTAATCTGCAGGAAACACTAAGAAAGTCGCCAGGTTCAACTTTAATGTACTTAATAAAGGGAAAATCAGACATCCACCCGTTCGTAGCAAGTGCTACAAAGGAGCATTTTAACATTTGCTACGAACGGGTGGATGTCTGATTTTCCCTTCATTAATTACTTCTCTCCACCTAGCGGGTTTCCGCAGAACTATTACGCCAAACTGTTGCCTTTGCTTCGAGTTGTTGACAAATTCGACTTCGCCCTGCCATCTGCCAGCCGCCTGGTTAGCGCAGATGGTAGAACGGCTGCCCCGGAAAGGCGGTGGTCCCGGACTAGGACGAACTTTTCTTCAACTGCGAGGCTTTTCTTTCAAGGAACCCGTATGGGTTTCTTTTGCAGCATTTGCTACGAACTCACTCGTGGATGTCTGATTTTCCCTTTATTAATTACTTCTCTCCACCTTGCGGGTTTCCGCAGAACTACTACGCCAAACTTTAATATACTTTGTAATGTTTCTCTTGCTTTCATTTCTTTAAATATTTCTTGCCTTTATATTGTTAGATCTTTTATGGTGTCAACTATGCGCGTCGGGGATATTCACATGGGGTTTCGCACCGTTAAAATGCGACGTGTCGGTAGCTTGGCTTAAGAATCTAGGCTGGGATGTGTCGCCACCCGTCTTGTAATTTTACTTCACTTCATGGCGGGAGAAACATTTGTTCTGGGCACAGTTCATTTATTTGCTACTGCAGGACTACGATTTACCCGTTTATAATGAGCCGTCTTTTTTTTTTTTGTGACGTTTCTTTCACGCCTTACACTTTCTTTATCAGTTTCTTAGGTACTACGCTTAGTGATATGTTAGAAGTAATACAACATAAGCTACTGTGATGATATGAAGCGTGCACATGCTCACACTTCATTATTATTATCATTACTTCTTCAAATCTTGTGTGAAAATTTCTCCCACCATACAGAATGGAAGATGTTCGCAATGGCACTGGTGAAAGCCGTTTTCCTTGGCAGCAGCCCACTAGTTTCCCAACGCAATGCACGAGAGTACTCGCAACATATCCCGCTGCAACCGCATTAACAATCGCGTGATTTCGTGACATTTGCAAGCCAGCGAAGTAGTACATGTCCATTCCCACCGGGCAGCTCATATTATTCACATTTGGAGAATTCCACTCGAATCGGCTCGCAGTTACATTTAGTAAACTTGCAAAACCTGAGGGCGTCGCCCGCACATTCATACATTTTTAAGCAGCTTTGAAGAAAGCGGTTATTTAGCTGAGCGCCCGAAGCGTGCTGTTGGGAAATGGGCAGATGGCGGACAAAGCCAATAATGGCGGCTGTTGAGCTTGAGAAACTAGGGAGGTTTTTTTTTTCTAAAGATAATGTTATTAAGCACGAAAGTTATTCAGGCGGAGCTGCTAATGCACGCCGTTTGATGAACACTGAAAAATTTTGGGCGAGGCAAATACAACCACGCTCGCACTGTAGCCATGAAAACAAGTGGCACCCAGCACAAATGGCGAGGTTTTTGGTCATCGTTGTTATTCGAATAGAGGGAGAGAGAGAGTACGAATGTGAGATGCATGGTGAGGGGATTAATGAAAGTTAGCAAGGTTAATTAGGCTTTCTCTAGTTTGCTACCTTACACGTGAGGAGGGGAAGAGGAATGAGAGAGAGATAAGAAATGGCGTCATATCGATCACACGCACTATACAAGCCGTAGCCTGTTCGAAGCCGGGCGCTCAAGTCCGTCGCCTTCGGGTACTGTAGAAAAGCTCGCACGCATTTCTGGGCTCACGAGTTAGTGGGGCCAGGTTCCCAAGACCGTTGCTCCACTGATCTACGACTATCTGTGATTTCACGGTAAATGCTGGCGATGTGTGCGCGTGTGTGCGCGCATCACTTGTTCTTCCTTTCATTTCCCTTTCCTTTTTTTCCTTGTCTGCCCGCTCCTCCCTACCCCAGTGCAAGGTAGCAAGCCCAATGCAACCTGGCTATAACCTTCCCGCCCCCCTCCTCTCTCTCTCTCTCTCTCTCTCCTACAAAATATAATGAAGCTGACGGACTAAAGAGATAGATACCTGTAAAGGAAGAAGTGTCTACGTGTACTGAATTGGTTATTTCAGTATAGGCTGTGATATACGCTGTGGTATACAGGAGTATATCTGGGACATCGTGTGGAGTTTCTTGTTCACTTTCCCAAGAATGAGTTATTTGCTCGTGCCAATTAGAATTGCAATTAAATATTGCAATTAAATATCCAATTAAAAACTGAAAAAATAAAACACGCATCATCTGTCTATTCTGAGTATGATCAAATGGAAAATCTAGCAGAAATTAAAAGAAAACAGCAACATTGCTTTTCTACTCCAATGCGGGCGTCCTATAACACAGCTTGTATAGTACATTTAGGTTATGTTAAGAAACTGCAATTGGTTAAATATAATACGGTTCCCACTACTGCATCTCTCGTAGCCCGCGAATTACCTTGGGACGTTAAACACCATGATTCGATAATTTTTTTCTCTCCATTGTCTGTCTGTCTGTCTGTACGTCCGTCTGTACGTCCGTCTGTACGTCCGTCTGTACGTCCGTCCGTCCGTCTGTCTGTCTGTCTGTCCGTCCGTCCGTCCGTCCGTCTGTCCGTCTGTCCGTCTGTCCGTCCGTCTGTCTGTCTGTCTGTCTGTCTGTCTGTCTGTCTGTCTGTCTGTCTGTCTGTCTGTCTGTCTGTCTGTCTGTCTGTCTGTCTGTCCGTCCGTCCGTCCGTCCGTCTGTCTGTCTGTCTGTCTGTCTGTCTGTCTGTCTGTCTGTCTGTCTGTCTGTCTGTCTGTCCGTCCGTCCGTCCGTCCGTCCGTCCGTCTGTCTGTCTGTCTGTCTGTCTGTCTGTCTGTCTGTCTGTCTGTCTGTCTGTCTGTCTGTCTGTCTGTCTGTCTGTCCGTCCGTCCGTCCGTCCGTCCGTCCGTCCGTCTGTCTGTCTGTCTGTCTGTCTGTCTGTCTGTCTGTCTGTCTGTCTGTCTGTCTGTCTGTCTGTCTGTCTGTCTGTCTGTCTGTCTGTCTGTCTGTCTGTCTGTCTGTCCGTCCGTCCGTCCGTCCGTCCGTCTGTCTGTCTGTCTGTCTGTCTGTCTGTCTGTCTGTCTGTCTGTCTGTCTGTATGTATGTCTGCCTGTCTATCTCTCTGTCCGTCCGTCCTTTCGTTTGTTTGTTTGTTTGTTTGTTTGTTTGTTTGTTTGTTTGTTTGCAAAACCACTGTCAAGCCATGCTTTGTTGTCTACAAAACAACTGTCGAGCGTTGCTTTGTTTCAGCGACGAAAGCGCTAAACCAAAGCTACGGGCTCTTAGAAAACTTGGATCTGTCGTGTCGCGACACCTTTCTTCAAGGCGTACCCTGCTTCAACCCAGACCCTTCGTATGCTTGAATTCTTTACAAGCTTAATAACTGATTCAGATTTATGCAGGCAGTGACTTTGATTTATTTGCATTTATGCGGCACGAAGTTGGCGTCGCAGCTGTCGCCTGCCAAGGTTTCCTCTAGCCTCAGACACATACATATATGCCTACACACAGATTCCATACTCGCACATTAACAAAGCTGTTCTTGTAGCAACTCGGTTCAGTGGAGCTCAGTGCGCCCGTGAGCTCTAGAAGTTCTCCATGCCCTATTTACGCGTTCCTCGCAATCTTAAGCCATCCCTATTTCGAGAAATAAACCAATAGAGCATAGACACCGAGAAACCGCCTCGCGCCGTTTTCTATAGCGCCCTGGTTTTGAGTAGACGAGCATCCTTAGACAGACGGCTGGAGTTCAACACAAAAGAAAGCTTTGTTGAGTTTCCTTTCCAGGCAGAGTAAATAGGGAGCTTGGGGTCTGTTTACCCGAAACAACCCTAGCCAAGGAGGACGCTAAGTTAAGCGGGGGCTTGGGAGTCAAAGCTTCTGTCTGTAAAACAAAGACCGGTCAGGGAAGCGAGGGAATGCTTTCCGCTTCGGGCCAACGCAGCTGCTATTCTTGTTTGAGAAAGCGAGAGAGAAAGCAAGTAGGTGAATGGCAGGGAAGTCACCAGTACGAGTGTCACATTTACCGCCCTACACAGAAAGCAAGTGAGAGAGAGAGAGAGAGAGAGCATGCGTCCACGCAGTAGGACGCGCATGAGGACTGCAATCGGCCACTCAGGCCGGTGCACTTTAAGAACGACACGAGTGCACGAATAGCTTTCTGCGCCGGCGACGCATGTGGCCGCAGAACGAGTATCTTTGATTCAGAAAATGGTCTCGAGTTCAGCCGGTTGAAAGTTGTCCGGAGAGAGAGGCGTTAGACGTCGATAGTACCGAGGACAGCTACAAAACAGGTTCTCAATGGTTTCTTTGCACCTACAGGTGTCGCAGCTCGGGCTGTCGGCCATTCCACAACTGTATGATAAAGCGATCGTAAAAGTCACCTGATGTTTCAGCAATGCATCAATGACAGCGAACTCCCTCATGTTTGGCAAATTGGAAATGTGGTTCCGGTGTAAAAGGCGAACAAGATTTCGCCTCTGTACTATGTGCCGTAACTTCTATCCGCACACGTACCGTTGAACTACGGCTATACGTAGCAAACTCAATATATGCCGCAGCGTTAGCGAGCCACACCACCGACAGCAATATCAGGACTCTAGAATTTGGGGGAAATGATTCCGTTTGCTTCATTATACGTATACAATACTGTAGCCGCCACGCAAGCATACGCGCCATGAAAACCTCACTGCAGCTTTCTTCTCTTGTTTCACGTCGAAAATATTTTCACCTGTGGCTATTTCACAATATCTACTAGCACATTCCTTCTGTCTGCGAATGTCTCATCATTCCAGTTTCATACGTTTCGGCTAGAATTGACCACACTGGAAAAGTCTGGGTTGCGCAAGGTCTAACCAAATCTTGCAGTGAATGTTGTGCGTCAGAACTTCGCTCGACTGGAACTACTTTCATTCTTCAAAACGACCATCATTTGTTTTGTTTCGCCCTAGCTAACACTGTATGGTATTATACTGAGTCAAATGTAACCATACCCCTCTGTAGTGCCTTAGGACCGTATGGTTTTAGTAAAAAGTACAAATAAAGATACATGCTCGCGCCAACTTGCATGCATTGAACGTTTGTTATACGACTGACGCCATTGATGGCTGTATTAGGGACGACGATCCCGATCGCAGCATAGCGAGTCAGCAGTCTATAACAGCTATTACTGCATTATCAGCTTCCTTTTTTTTTTTTGCCTTTACGTTCGAGTCTAAATTTACCTAGTATACTAGCGTAAAAGTACGCACACTGCAAGACTAGGTCAGTTAAACTGTCTGATAAAATACTGTTGATAGTGAGGCATCATTTGATTTAGCCAACCTTAAGAATTCCCGGCTTTTTGTAAAAAACCCGGAGAAACGATCGTGAATACTAGACGTGGCGCCTGAGGATATATACGACGATTCTGCACACTTTACATAGCGGGCCAAGCGGGCACTCGCGAAACGCACAGCGTAAATCAAGTTGCCAATAAAGAAAATCAATATATTGAAATACATAACACCCGGCGTGGTGGTGCAGTGGCTGTTCATCACGAGGTCACCGTATTCATCTCCCGGCTATCTATCTATCTATCTATCTATCTATCTATCTATCTATCTATCTATCTATCTATCTATCTATCTATCTATCTATCTATCTATCTATCTATCTATCTATCTATCTATCTATCTATCTATCTATCTATCTATCTATCTATCTATCTATCTATCTATCTGTGAATAAGAAACGCTGAATGGAGTAATCTTGAACTTAGAGGAAGTGAACATTCATGAATTTTTTTAAGATCTAGATATAAACGCTGTCTTTTACTGTAAGAACTGTACTCTCTTTGAGTGTGAGAATGTGCCAGTATACGGCAGTAATTTTAACAATGAGAAGCTTGGAAACCTAGCGTTCGTTGTCTTGCACCTAAACCACGTATTCATCCAAAGTGTTAAATCGAAGTGGAAGAAGTCAATTTATTTATACTCTGCCTATACAAGACACTGATGATTTGAGAGTTACGCTTGACAATATGAGCCAATGCACCAAAATATGTTGGCTGGTATTATGCTAAGGTACGGCTACGTTAAGTTACGGTCACAGTGTTAAGTTATGCCCATGAGTGCCGGCAAACGTTACATTTCATGAGCTACCGATTAGCAACATAAGTGAATAACTTTTGCCCTCAAGAAATAGAGAGAGAATGAATGAAAATAGATAAGTAGAAAAATTAAGCAGTAACCAGAACAGAAAAAGCCCTTTGCATACAGGACACTCCAAATACTTTCTCGCTATTTGGAGCTGAAATTTCTCACCTAACTGCTTTCCCTCACATCAACTAGAATGATAAGAATTAGCCTGGCCTGCCTTATTGCTTTCTCTCGGAAATAATCCAGGCTTTCGCGCACACTAAAGTCCATATTACAATATTACAATTATAAAAAAGGTATACCCTATACTGAGCTTTCACTTCATAGTTCAGAAAAGAATACATCGCAGAACTGCGAGATTTTTTATACGCACGACGTCCCGCAGTAGTGCAGGTTATAATACCTGAGTGAAAGCCAATTTTTTTCTAATATCTGACATAAATACACTTCTTGAAACTACTGCAATACCGCTTCGCCCCACCATATCTCAATGTTAAATGTATAGAACGACTGAATACAATACAAATACGTGCCAAATGCATGCTCTCGTTCAGCTGCAGACGACACCGAACTTCGTTTGTTCCATCTGACCAAAAGGTAAGCGCAAGTTTGCATATTCGAAACAGCATGCTAGGCGACTTTGCATGTGGTCCTTCGATAAGCAGTGCTGCGAAACCATGCCTTCAATAATTAAATCATAGGGTTTTACATACCAAAACTGCGACCTGGTTATGAGGCAAACCATAGTGCGGGACTCGGGATTAATATTGACCACGTGGGATTTTTTAACGGGCTCCCAACGCACCGTACTCGAGCATATCTTTTTTTTAATTCCGCCCCCGTCGGAGTGCGACCACCGTGGCTTGTATCGAACCCATCACTTTGAAATCAGCAGGGCAACTTCATAGTAACTTAGCTACTTCAACGGGTAAGAACTAACACATGTTGGCTTTCTTCTTTACAGCGAAACCTCTATGTGACTAACCTGCCGTAGTTTTTTCGGCGTCCGGCAACAGAAACGGGCTTAGCGATTTCTAACCAACCCATAGGGTTGGTTAGATGTCAAAATGCGGAACAGATTAGAACGCTCGCCGTGAACGGGACGTCAAGGTTATCGCAGTAAATAAGAAAGAGAAGTATCGGTGCTGAAATCAGCTGCGTTATCGATGGGTTGGACACGTATAGTTCGTACACCTGAAGAACAACATGCGTACGAGGAGCGGTGGAGGGAACAGCAACGATAATGTAAACGGCGCCGGCGCAACCGACCACCGACGAAGAACGCTCGCCCAATGGTGAACGAAAACGGCAATCGCGAGCCCGGGCACCTCCGAACGAGCAACGACGCCAGACGCGCAACGCAAAAAATGACAGCCATTCCACTCTGTGAAGATAGAATGCCAGCGAAAGCACTTTGCTTTTCGTTTGAGAGTTTTGACTGTCGTCAGCTTTTGCTGCCATTCCATCTTCACAGAATGGAATGGTTGTCTTTTTCTTTCTTTGTTTCAGCACTCGTGTACCTTTTGACCCTCCTGTCTTAGTTACGGTTAGCACCGCAGACGCTCAACGATGCGCCTCCGGGCCGCGTGCACGTGTGAACGACTTTTTTTTTTCTGGACTCACCAAAGTGTAGACTCCGCACACGAAGCTTCCCTTGCGCACGGAGAAGAAGCAACAGCACGATCGCAGGATAGCCATGTCGGAACAAGGACGACAGGCCTATTGTCTTCAAGACGCTCCGGAGAGGGGGGCAAGGCGATTGGTGGCGGTGAAGACTGGTACGGTCTCCGAGAGCAGCGCGATGCTACCGCTTCGGCGTCTGCCGAGCGACTCACCAGAACCGATGCTGAACGCCCAACTCATATTGGGCGCGCCGGCCGCGGACGCGGCGCTCAAACACCGGACGTCGCGGCGATCGCGTGCTCCTCCTCCCCTTCGCTTGCCTTCCCTTCTCGCTCTCCCATTTCCCCGCCAAGTTGTTGCGCGCTCCTTTCTTTCTTGCGCTTCCCCAGGAATGAAACCGATGTTGCATATCTTGTCACTGACACTTAGATTTTTTGTGTCTTTTGAGCACTTTTCGTTTAGTTCTTGATGCTTTGTGACTTCAATGTTGATATTGTTTTACACCCCTAAAATTGAATAAGGGCCAAAGTCGGTCTATGACTCACACTCTTAGGTGTAAGGTTGTGTGCGGCCCTTTCACAGCTTTATTCATTTTGAGGCGTTACTTTACAGTGTAGGAACCGACTTTACTTCGCTTGGCGTTGGTCTTGGTGGCTTGTGCTGGATGGTGTCTATGTGTGGGGGGAGGGGGGGAGAGGATGTGTTCTCTGCTCACTCCTACATTCCTCGAATCGAGCGTTACGATTTTGACATTTGATAACTCGCATATATGAGAAAATCTATCAACGCAACCTAGAGATGACAGCGAAGGCCACTAATGGAACGCGGACATGTATTATTTCTTTTAATCTGAGGGGACCCGAAACGATGCCAGAAAGTATTGTAGCTACCTACAGCAAGGTGCCTGAAATGAGGCAAAGAAGTTCTACTTTAGTCGTTAGACTTGTCCTGTTGCAGTGTTCTACTTTGGTCTTTAGATTTGTCCTGTTGCTCTCCTTTCCTCTTTCCTTTTTCCTCCCCTCCTTCCTATCTTCCACTTCTGTGTTGCTATCACCTCCCTTCAGAAGAGTAGGCAGGCGTTGTGCCCCTTCCGGTGGCAGTTGCCAGCCTGCTCCTCGCTTTCCCTTTCCTGATACCTTTGTATATGTGTATATGTGTTCAAAACAAATAATAATAATAATAATAATAATTCGCAATAAACAGCAGCTCCAATATCGGAAAGACAACCACGAAGCATGCTAATAAGAGTAAACGAGACCTTCCGATGTATTCTGAGATATGTGATATCAATATCATATACAGTAAAACCTCGTTAAACCGTATCCGCTTAAAAGTTTCCTTTTAACAGTAATAAAGTCAAACCCCCACTCAACGGCCATTGAATATATATATATATATATATATATATATATATATATATATATATATATATATATATATATATATATATATATATATTGTGTTTTGTATCCGCATAAACCGTACCGGCTTATTGCGTACGTATTGCTTAACACGTAGTGTCTCCCCGTTTCGTCGCGCAAACACGGTGGTACATCGTCTCCATCTGGCGGCCCGGCGGAAGAGCAAGCCTCAGAGATCGGAACGGCCGCCAAGCGCCCTGTCGTGAAGCCAGATCAACATCAACATCATTTCGGCGCCGTGCCAGAGAGCGTTGTGGCATCGTACAAGCAAGAACTCACGTTATTGCCGAAGCTCGGATAAAAAAAAAGACGCCGGGTGCTCAGCATAGAAGAAAAATTAGACACCGTTCGGGCTATCGAGCGTGACACGAAGAAGTCGGCGCTGGCACGCGACATGGGTCTACTGTTGTCTGCTGTGTGTATCATTTGGAGTGCGAAGAAGTTGCTAGGCCGCGCTGCTGCGACCGCGAAGAGATGTCGGCTACGAGGTTAAACTTTTCGCCATCGTTGCCTCTGTTGTTGCCGAATTGTCGCCTAGCGACAGTGATGAGGACGACAAGGGAAGCGACAGCACGGGCGATTCAGGCCCGACAGTGGCAGAAGCTGCGCGTTACGTCAGCTTCACGAATGCAATCGTCGCGACGAAAACAGCACCCCGCAATGAAAAAAGGAGCCCCGCGACTTCTGCAACGCTATAACGCACGTGCACGGAGAATATGCAACGCCAACGAGGAATCTTCCATGCGAGTGTTTGCCGAGAAGAGGGGTTGGCTGAAAAGCTGGCTCGCAGCTTCAGTAAGCTTGAGGCCGCTGTCGTCGCTACTAGGCCGCCGCGGCATCAATCGAAAATAACACTTCTCTCACGCGACGTGAATAAATACCGCATGTCTTTTTCTCTTTTCATCGCACTCTCTCCTAGTTCCATTTGGACATGTAAGTGGACGATCTCATGTTATTTCGGTTAAGCAGTACTACCGTTTAGTACGTACTTTTTCCGAGCTCCGGCCAATTACGGTTTAACAAGGTTTCGAGAACAGGCTGCACTATGCACGACGCTGAGTTTCAGAGAGCCGAAGAGGCACATGAAGGGGCGACATGTCCGAAATGGACAGACGCACAGATGAAGCACGCATACAATTACAAACGAAGAAAACTGCCTGCACTGTATACAAAGAAATACAGAGGTTATGATGATACAGGTGTGAGATAACAGGCGTACACAGGTAAAAGCTGCAGTATCGCCCATAATTCGAAGCAGTGACGCAATAACTGACGCAATGTTATGCGTACTAAATCTTGCACTGTTTCGTTTGGTATCGGCAGGAACAAACCATAAGCGTGCGCACGGAGCAGTCTCCTTTCTACATTGTCAAATTTCGCTATGTTGCCAAATTCATCAATGGCGGCGTTTTGAGCCAATCAGAAAGGCCGTAGCAGCCCTGTGACCCAATCAGAACGGACAAGACGGCGGACGGTGAAGTAACTGATTGTGGTGTAACTCGTGGGAAATGTAAATCAATTTTGAGGACAACTGTAGCCAAATACATTTACTGATATGAAAAAAGCCCTGAACTTATTTATGCGAAGTGATGGTCACGGCCTTGCTCAAGTCAATGAATTCAAGTACCTCGGTGACCTATTTATTTCTGATATTAAATAGTGCAGACACATAAGTCTGATATGTTTCAAGGCAGTGTGCAAACTAAACTTCTAAACGGGTTTTTAAAACAAACCTTCGAACACCCAAAAAAGTGAGCAAAGTAACAATTTAGAAATCCTTACTTATGTCTCAGCTAAAATATGCGGCGGTCGTTTAGCCTCCGCAACGTGAAAACAACATTGCTTAGCTCGATATTGTGCAGAAAGAAGCGATGCAGTCCTTTGGAAATCATTATAGGCTATTGTCAGCTTCATCACATGCTCAAACTTTATCGCTTCCCTCGTTGTTACAAAGGCGCACGTGAACGCAGTTGTACCTTACATGAGATTGCGGATGCAGGCATCTGTATCGAAGCAGCCATTTCATTCATCGTGCTGCTTAATATTGTTCCATTTAGGTCTGCTTTGCATTACGTTAAATATCTCCCCCCCCCCTCGCAGTTTAAATTTGGTATAGCCTAGACGACGGATCCTTGCGTAACCTGTCGTGTTATCGATTCGTAAAAGAGGTGACGAACAATGATTTCAACTAACAATTATATTGTGGACGTTCTTTTTATTACTGGTCTTGCTGCGTATTAAAATTTTTGTATCACTCCTGCAAAGTCTCTCCCTAAGGATACCAGTACCTGTAAAAAACTAACTAACTAACTAACTAACTAACTAACTAACTAACTAACTAACTAACTAACTAACTAAATAAATAAATAAATAAATAAGAAAGTAAATAAATGAATACCCTTGTGCAAAGAAGTATCCACCAATAGCAAACGCGACAACAGATCCTTTATTTAATTTCATCCTATTCTTCTTTAAAAAAGGAGGCCGTCTTGTGGACAACGCTTGCTAGAAGGGTACGCAGTATCGAAGGCATACAAACCACAGTACTGTCACATCTGTGACACTGACTCGATCCTCCTGCAACTCATATACCAAGATTTAATATATACCTCTACGGACCCCTTGTACATTATAATTACCATTGCCTTCGATTTCTCTTAAAATTAACTCAAAAGCGATGCATAACATATTCATCCTTGATAAAGTCGGATGCATGCTGTTCTTTATGTGGTTTAAGTATATTCTTGTCGTCAGCTTTCGGGAAAATTTACACTAAGTTGATTTTGACCACTGCATCGTCACAAAGAACGAACGAGGGCGAATCAGAAAGTCTTTGCCCCTATTTATTTAGTGAAATTATGGCTCTAAATGCGAAGTCAACATCTCCCTTCCCAGCGGTGGACCTTTCTTGAACAGGCCCGGCCTTATCTGCTGGTAGCTCCGCGGCGTGGCGCTGTTGTCAATTGTTTGAAGATGGCGGCTGTGCTCCACACATCCAAAGCGTACGAGCAACAGAGTGTGATTCGTTTTCTGTAGAGCAATTGGGGACGAACGCCCATCGAAATTCACAGCGAAATACAGCCCATGTATGGGCAAAGATGTCTCGCTTTGAGAAGTGTGAGGCGGTGGTACTGAGCGTTCGCGAAAGGCCTTGAAAACTTGCACGACAATGAGCGTTTTCGGGAGGGCCTCGTGCGTCGCTGACTGACGACAACGTGGCACAGGGACATCTCAACTTTAGTGCTACGATCGGACAAATGTTTGAACCGGTGTGAGGACTAATTAGCAAAATAGTGTAATGTACGTAGAATAGTAATTATATTTGCAATTAGCTGTATGTATCTTATTTCGGTTAGTAAATAACAGGGGCAGCGACTTTCCGATTCGCCCTCGTAAAAGACCTGAAAGTTTCGTTTTCAGTGCCGCGAGTTCACTTAGAAATTCAGAATATAGCGCTGATATGTCAGCCTACGGCACGGTTATGTTCATCAATCTCTGTTTTCAGTCAAGAGGTAGTGGTTATTGCGAAAATGAACATTAACAGACGCTTACTCTCTACACGTATAGATGGAGAGGCTGCCTTCAACATCTAACCGTGGTACCTAAACAGTAAATCACTTTTTCGTGTTCTCATAAGCAACGTCATCATCATTGTGTCGACTGCAGAATAAAAGCATCCCAAGCAATCTCCAATAGCCCCTGTCTTGCGCCAGCTGATTCCAGGGGCGGTGGTGTGGAGTGGAGGTAGACCATCGGGTTTCTGCGCTCTCGACATATGAGTCGATAATAAGGATCGACTTGAAATCCAACTTCTATGTTGCCGAGCTGCGTTCGTGCCTGACGAGGGTAGAAGGGCGCACTCAAATACAGAAGCAAAGAAAACAGCTCCTTTGTTTCGTAGGTGCGACCGCGTGGCAGGCTTCCGACGAGCAGTCGATCTCTCAGACTACCGAAAGTACGCCCGCCTTCTCCTCCCCGTCCGCCGTGATTTTCAGGCGTAGACACGGCGTGGCGGAACGGAGACACTTCGGATCCACGTCCGGCGAGCGTATTGTTTTTCTTCACCGGCCCCGGAAATTAGAAGCGGCCCCAAAACTGATCTCCTCGATTGCGCTCTGGTTTGACAGATGCTCTGCAGTCACGCCTTCCTCTTCCTGTCTCTTTCGATCTGTTGAAGAGTTACGACAGTTTAGGTTGGAATTTAGCAGCTGAGACATAAAGTGCCTCTTTTGCTCGTTTCGTTGGTATCACGACACGCTCTGCGAAAAGAGCTTTTTCTTTTTTTTTCTTTTTTTTTTTTTTTGCTTTCGATTACTCGGTGCGCACTCTTAGAGTAACATAAAAAGAAAGAGAAATGTTCGTATTTGTTATGTTCCTCTGTCGGCCTATAAAGGCTTTTTTTTTTTTGTCGTAAGAAAGAACAAAAACGCGTAACTGTGTGTAATATAAATGCATGATCAAGGTTTAAAAGAGGCGCAGACTTTGCAGCCCCGACTTTATAACTACGCTAAGCATTTTCAATGCAATGTGTTCCTTCACATCACATAGCAAACTCAGTCATACAACCGAACGACTGTCTACATTGGCAATGGTTCGATTCACCCGCCGCGCTAAGTGGCTACGGCGTTGAACTGCGCAGCTGAACACGAGTTCGCGGGTTCGGTCCCTTCCGCGGTGGCCCCATCCGATGGAGGCGGAATGCAAGCGCTTTGTTTGTTTATTTTCCACTCGCCATGATCCGTTTTTTTAGCACTGCCCTGCTCAAAGCTGTTGCGAAACCTCTTGTGTGCCGTGCGCTGGGTGCATGTTGAAGAACCCCAGGTGGTCAAAATTCATCCGCAGCCCTCCACTACGCCGTCCCTCATAGCCAGCCCACTCTGCAGTTTCGTAACATTAAGCCCCGTTATTTTTCAATGCTTAGACTGCTGTTCGCATGAAAACCACTGTGCGCCGCTGTCACTTTCTGCCCCTGCAAGCTGTCAAATACATCCTAACTTTTATTTACTTTCCGAGGTTTCGAGCGTGCTCTTACGAAGAGCCGTGGTGTTAAATGCAGCCTTGATGTTAAAATGAACCGTGCTGTTAGAACTATCCAGCCGTTATGTTATAGAAGACGGTGATGTTACAAACAACCGTGATGTTACAATGAGCCATGATGTTACAGGAAACCGTGATGTTACAAACAGCCGCGTTACAAGGAACTGTGATGTTACCGGGATATACCGACATATATCCAGCTCGTAACTGCTTAGCGCAGTAAAATGTACTTACAGTCATGTTCTTGAAGGCTAAGACAGAAAGCTTTTTCAAAGCTCCTCGGCAACTTTTTTTCTTGCTTCCTTAAACCTCAGTTTTGTTTGCTATTTTACTACTAACAAATAATACGTTCCAACATCTGAAAGACATTTCTTGTTCTTGTTTTCTCTGTTTCAGTCCTCCAAAATCATCAGTCATACTGCATGCCTGGATGTGTTTGGTGTTCTTACGGAACACTAAAGCCAGTACCGCTTCGTTACTAATAAAGCTCAAACCATGTTCTCTACTGCACCGGCAAAACGTCGCAGGGAAAAGCTGCGCATGGTGCGGAAGACCAAGACGGTAGCGTTGAACCGGCGGCAATGCAGGGCCGTCAGTAGCGCATCGCGGCTCAGGTGTCGAGCGTCCACTGATCTTTCGCCAGCCTGGAGGCGTCAAGGGTTTCTATATAGGCCACCAATACGCCCGATATCATCGCGCACAAGTTCAATGTTAAAGAAAAAGAAATCTGAACTCCAACTACATTAAGAAGGCGCTCAATAGGTTAAATTTTGGTGACAACATAATGTTTCAAGAGTTGCCAAGGACCGATTATTCGGTTATGGCAAACCGACTATTCGAGCCAAAAGGCAGCACTGCTCTGCGTTTTGATAAGTTGAGGGAACGCGTTGGATCTTGGAATGTTTGAGAACAGGGGGATAACAACTTAACAACTTCAGTAGCCGCCATGCTCGTTTCCAGCTCAAGCAGTGGTCAGCTATGGTAAAAGACACTTTTTCTGCATTTATATACATATATATATATATATAGAGAGAGAGAGAGAGAGAGAGAGTTCGTAATCGGCATGCACTAAAATAAAATACTCTCAGCCACAACATAAACCTCATTTAAGTTTAGTTTCATTTGCATTAACAGGAACAAGAAATCAAATGATCATCTGCACAAGTACAATGCGCTTCTTTGGTCGATCATGCTGCAGGGAAGGGTAATACATGCAATTACAAGCAATGAATATATCTTCTGGGCTAAAAAAAAATACTCTTAGTTTGAAGTATATCCAACAAAACCAACGCAACACGTAAATAAAAGAGGCTTAATTAAATGCCGCACACGATATAACTATACGCCGAATGGCATTGTCCCATCATGAAAAGTGGAAATGCACGCATCACGGCACCAAATAAAGCACACGAATAGCTCACACAACCTCCAAAAACCCGTCAAACAAAACTTTCTCGTTTCTTTGCCCATTCAGTTTCTTTTATTAACGATATTCGCGCCATCAACAAGTTGGCTTATTGCGTGGCTAAAAACAACTCGACGACGGCGTGTTTGCGTCCGGTGCAAAGAAAAGCCCTTCCAGACAACCGCGTAGGTCGCTCCTAATCCACCCGCTGTGCAAGACATCACGAATCCTTTTAGCAGATTCGGGACACTTGCAACGCCTTGATCTCCTACCCACGCGCTCCAGCGTCGTTGGTATATGTGAAGGCCGCTGACAAGGATGTGTCTCCGCCGCGACCAACGTGACTAGCCTGCTCATGTTAAAGACATGCTGTGCTATTCCAGTCGCATTCACTTGGGAAAGTATGCGATTATTGGGTATTAAAAATGTTGTACAAGAAAAAATATGAAGACGACCGGGATTCTCGTTTGAGAAAAGAGGCCAGTTAGAACTACAGAAAAAAAAAAGAAAAGAAAGAAAGATTCTGTTACGACCTGACACTAAGTCTCACGAAAGTTACATGCCTCTGACTTCAACGAACTCTAAAAGAGAGCGAAATTTCTGTGCCCTGTAGACATAACCTTCGTTATATGAGTACGATAATTTGTTGCTGATGGCTGTTTCCGCACGCACACAGTCAGCAATTCTGTTCACCGCACCTCAAATAGTTAACAACTGGCTCAAAACAACATCAGTCTACTGTTCACGGATAGGGCGAGCACGAAATACAACCTATTTTTATGCACAATATGCCTCAACTATACAAAATATTGCCGAACATTCTAGCACTCCGTGCAAGATAACATCCCACATGAAAACGCTCTTCGCAGGTGAGGCGTGGAAGATATAAGACGACAAGGAGGTTGGGGAGATTGAACAAAATTTGTTGAGAATTGGATAAGAAGTTGCAGGAACATCGCAAAATAAATTTGCAGAACATTGGGTATAATTGGGAGGATTCTATTTCTAGCCGCTGTTGTTGCAAATGATTCCAGCAACTGAAAGGCAAGTCTCGGTTTTAAGAGAGAGAGAGAGAGATAAATAAATAAATAAATAAATAAATAAAGGGGAAGGAAGGAAGGGTAACCGCAGGGGAGTATCTGGTTTGCTACTTTATACTTGGCGAGGTAGGATAGAAGGAAGATAAACGGTTAGAGAAGAGGAAGAGATCAACACCATCAGAGCGAGTACAACGCAGACACGAAACCGAAAGCACGCTGAAGTGCTGCGGTCATTTGCACAGGCCAGCTGTTTGGAGGAACAGCGCCATCTTCTGTACTGAGGATCGATGAGGCCAGTTTTGTAGTAACTTAATTTGCACGCGAAATAGGAAGTCCGCACTGCGCTCCATGTACTGAGTACATGCATTTCTGTTTGAGCGTACATAGTGTGCTAGCTGTCTAGAAGCCCACTGTAGCATACAACATCGTTATTCTTGCATGTCCTAAAGGGACTTGCTGAGGGCCTAGTTTTTTTTTTAATTTTTTATTGATATGAGATAAGGAGATGTTAACGAACAATTGAAGGCGCCGGCTACTCCTTAGCTCTTGAATGGGTCTATCTTAAAACATACAGGGTTCAAGATTACATATCAAATAACATTTTCATGCAAGCAGCAGGACCTGTCAAGCAACGTTTTCACAGTAACACTATGACGTAAGAAACGCATGGCACATACAATATACAAGTTAAATTAGTCCGCAGTACTGCAGAAAAAGGTCTCAAAAATACAAAGGATACTCTCGCCTAATAACACAGTATCTAGTCAGCGGGTGGTACATACATCGTGTAAACGCATTATCACATTTAGTCACAACAGAAAAGTCAACATAACATAATCCACAAACACATGCATACATACAGCGACAGTGAAGTGAAAGGAATAATAAAAGCGTTAATAACGGCCAAAAATGCCACTGTCTTCAAGAAAAGTCTTTAGTGTTTTTAAAGGGCTCTTCTGCAAGGACGTTGTTGGCCAAGGAACCAAAAGTTTCTTTAAACCGAAAGTTCTTAGGTCTAGTGTAGTTAGGGTTGATTTAAGTCGGCGTTTGGTGTATCGTGATGTGCGCAATCTAGAAGGAGGTGATGTATGTCTTCGTCTACAAATGCACAGTGACATTCTAGTTGGTGCATACTTGGCAGATTAACTAAGTACAAACCAGCGGCGTAGGAAGGGGCGGGGGGGCGTGCTTATGAGGCTTCAGCCGCGCCCCTTCCAAAATGTTCTCGTGATGTCATGCACCACCTACGAAAGGAACCCGCGGAGCCAGAAAAAATTGTGGATTTCATCTAGAATGTCTTTTTCATGCTCAAAAAGACATTTCAGCGCCAACATTGCAAACTCGGCAAGATTTCGCCACAACGTCTATGCACCGAGAGTCACATAACGCAAGGAGCCCCATCCGAGCACAATGTTTCAAGGGCATTTTGATGGCAAAAGGGCTCGTCGTGGCATCTCGCGGAGGCCGTGGAATCTATGGAGCGCATGGATTTCAATTCCGAAACTTTATGGGAATAAAGTTCTCATAAAATTTCGATGTGAAAGGTGCCTTGACATTTTCAATATCGTCATTTAGATTTTCAATTCTGGAACTTTGTGGGCTTAATGTTGTTATAAACATGCTATAAACTTTTCTTAAATCGTACATTGGGCCATACAATAAGACAAGCCGAATCAACACACTATCAGACAAATTGACAAAGCACGCAGCGAGGTCCGATGAGACGAAGCGGTGTTGTGGTTCATTTGTGCTGTCATGTCACAGAAAAAAATGTCAACATTTCTTTTCACCTGCGCCAAAGCATCTATGTCAAGACACTAAAGCCAGCAAAGGCAACTACGTTCTTATTTATTTTTCTACTTTGACTTTTATTCGCGAGGACACATTGAGCTCCTTCAATTTTGTTGTTCACGCTACCCGCGGGTTGCCAGAGCAAGCCAGAGCGCACACGTGTTTCTCGTGTTGCCCCGACAACCGCGCGGCGCACTTCGGTGCACCTTTGTTTTTGTCTGGTCGAGTGGATTTATGCCTGGCGGAGCTTTTGGACGCTTTCTAGCTAGCAGACGGGTAAAAGAAACAACGGTTGCTCGCCGCCATCACTGTGGGGACCCGACGGATTGCAACGCGTTCACTTGACCGCAACCTCTCTGAAGGTCTTGTCTCGCCGGTGTAGGATACCGAGCAGTATGCGTATGGTTCTCTGTGGGCCAAGCGTCTCCCGTTTTCTTCGATATTCCTTCGGTAGCCACATTAGGTGCCCGAAGTAGGTCTTCAATTGAGGCCAACGTGCTTTCCGTTGTGTCTGTTTTTTTTTTTTTCGGTGCTCCGGCCTCACAAAAGGAAAAAAGAAAAGACATTGTTGCGGCGCAGCGAATTGCCGCATGGTGAAAGTACGATTTCGTTACAACTTCTTTCTTTTGCGGAAAGTAATGAGCCACGGGACGCTTCAGTGGCTGGATACTCTTATTATATTATTGCGACAGCAATTATATGGACACTCCAGGTGCATCCTTACCATCGCCGTCGTCCTTATGTTCCGTATAAAGTCCAAGGGAGATAACATCGTGACTGCGCGCCGCATGCTGCATATGTCAGTGAAAGCGGGGGAGGGGGGGGGGCATGTGTGAGCCGATCATGGTGGCTCAGTCTTGTGTGCGCAAGGGAGGAAAGCGGGAAAGAAGCGCGCCACCTTCCGTCGCGTCCGATACATCGTGGGAAGTGGAGGGAGGGGGGCGGTCCTTAGGATTCTGGGATCTGTGAATCTGTGACTGCCCAACATGTTTCTTTGCCTTGTTTAACGCATTATAATAAGTGACTTTTTCTTAGATATGTAAATTCATTGAATACTTATACGTATATTTAAATATCTTGTTGCGAGGTTTTATGTATACTTGCACAGAACTTCCAGTGACACTTTTTTGCCCTTTATCAAGCTGTATCTTCGCATTTGTATATTTCATTGTATCTTCGCATTTCTAATGTACGAGGCCGAGTCAAATGAAAGTGAGCAGACCCACCTCGCGCAGTAATGGTTCGGTTCATTATATGCGAGGCATGTGCGTATAGCACATAGGCACCTTTTATTTACAAAAGTGACACGCTGGTGTGAAGATAAATGCTCTTTAATACTCTCATAAACTGGGTTGAACACGGTTACGTGACATAATGGGCGCTCCAATAGTTGAACAGCGTGGTGTCGTGAGGTTTTTGACAGCTGAAGGTGTTTCCCAAAAAGAAATTAGTCGCCGTATGGCTGCCGTGTACTTTGAACATTCCATTTCATTGGCCACTGTCAAACGTTGGAGCAAACGGTTCAAAGAAGGACGTGAAAGTTGCAAAAACGATCCAAGAACGGGCCAAAGGCACCGTGCAATCACCCCCAACACGATTGCAAAGGTTGATGAGCTGATTAGACAAGAACCGAGGATACGCATCGATGAACTGGCAGAGCATGTGAACATCAGTCACCGTTCGGTTCACACTATAATACATGAACATCTCAGTTATCGGCTCTTGTGTGCGCAATGGATGCCAAGATTATAAAAACCACCGCCAGAAGAGGGAGAGGTTGGGCGCTGCCTTGACTCAACTGATCCGGTATCATAATGATGGTGACGACTTCTTATCTGCAGTTGTCACCGGGGACGAATCATAGTGCCACTATTACGAGCCTGAAACACTACGGCAATGCTTACAGTGGAAACATTCGAATTCACCACCCCCAAAGGTAGCAAAGACCATCATTTCCACCGGAAATGCGTTGTTGACTTTTTTCCATTTTCAGGGGTCATTACTGAAGAATATGCTAAAGCTGGAGAGACTATGAATCGTTTTCGATACTGTGAAACCCCGGATCGGCTGCGTGTCGTCAAGAACAAACGACGTGGAAAATTGACGAATAGGGTCATCTTGCTCAACGATAATGCCCGCCCCAACGTCGTCGATGTGGTTAACACAAAACTGGCAAAGTTCAAGTGCGAATCGCTGCAACATCCGCAATACAGCTCATACCTGTCGCCTTGCGACTTCCACATTTTGGGGCAGTTGGAAAAACAGCTCAAGGGAACCCTACTCGTCTCAGGCGATAACGCGAAAGAGTTACATAATTTTTGAAGCAGCGATCCAATTACTTTTATGAGGCGGGAATCACGCGACTCGCTAGTCGGCGGGACAAATGTCTAAATGCTCCTGGAGACTACTTTTAAATAAAGTACCCCGTTTGTCATATATTCGCATTGGCTCACTTTAATTTGATTCGCCGTCTTATATTTTGAAGAACTCCTGCTTTCTATACGTGCTCTCTGTTGCGACTACAATTTCTGTGCAATTACAACACACGACTGGTGGCAGCTGCTGCTGCGCAATACATTGGAACGAAGGACAGCGTCATTGAGATTATTCTCTGGCTGTTGCATATGTACGAAAATGTAAACAAGCTTCTTGAATGACAAAGTTTCATTATTGTTCTGAACTTGTTCATTTCACGGCCTTTACATTTTTCATATCAGCGGCATGCACTACTGCTTTGCTGGTTTCGAACTGATACAGTTCTAAAGTTCGTGTCATACTTTCTTTACTTATTCAATAGACAAAAAAGGTGGAAGCGTTGATATCACTTGTATCGGCCACAATTTTTGGGGGCATACAAGTTTATTCTTCTATGAAAAAACACGTATTTTACTTGTCTTGACAGTGCGTAGCGTTCAAAAATTCTTTTGCAGCATCTTTAGAAATGGCAATGCAGTTATTATTCATGTATTTCATCCTTCGACAAACTCTATGAGACCGAGCTGCAACTATGTCGCTGACCCACTGTGTCATAGTTACATAACAAGATAAAACACGCAAGATAGATTTCAGCTTGCGACGCATAGAAAAGTATTGCACAATAATGCAAAAGAACTGAAAGTCAGGATAGTTGGTGTTGATTCATTATTAACTGCAGTGCGACAGGAAGACAACCTACTGAGACGAATGGAACACACAGAGTACTGATATCAAATGAGTTTTATTTGAAGGAAGAAAAAAATTACAACCTAATACGCATGCTTAGACTTGTACGTTTTGAGAAAGCGCCCCTGGGCTCAAGCTAGACGTGTTAGCCAAACAACCGAAGACGGTGGCAACGACAGCGCGCAATAGCATTCACATTTGTTTTCGCATTTAGTTTTGTATTCTCTGTGTTGAAATGCGCATGTGCGGGAAAAAAGGAAAAAGAGAAATAGTAAACTGCAGAGAATTTTTGCATAACACGTGTCTGTTGAGCCCTGCGGCGGTATATTGAAGCAACCACGAAAGTCCGCGCATGCATACCATTTTGTCCCTTATTTTTGGTTCTTTTAAATAAAACTCAATTGGTAGTCAACGCTCTGTGTTCACTTCGTCCCTGTTGTCTTCCTGTCGCACTGCAGTTAATAATGATCGCTTAAGGCAGTGTTTAGGAACGCCCATACGATACATCAAGTCGCGCATAAAATGTCTCTTTAAGCGTGCGTAAAATACAGCGTGCGCAGTCGAGCAGCTTGCAAGGCCTCCACTCGGTTCCCTATAGTGAGCAGCACCACTCTTTTTCCGTCAGTCGGCAAGCTGTTCAGAATTTCAGTGTACCTCGTATTCTGATTGGAACAGCACAGCATGCAGGGGATGTTCTCGCCCGGGCGATCACGTACAACAATGTGATCTCCTCGTTACGTCGAGGGCATATCGGCACAACGCGAGGTCACAGCTGGGACACGTATTCACTACCGTTCCGGTGCCTGTCCCCTTCGATTAGCGTTAGAAAAATATCCTCGTCATCTTGCTACCACATCAAACCTGAGAGAGAGAGAGAGAGAGAGAGAGAGAGAAGGGAAGACAGAAAGGCAGGGAGGTTAACTAGACTGAGTCCAGTTTGCTACCCTACACGTGGGGAGGGGAATGGGGAGCGAAAGAGGGAGAGAGAGAACTTAGGTGTAGGATGTCTACAGTCTGGCACTCAAGTCTGTTTCCCTCAGGTAGCGAAAAAGCGCTCGAACTGCTTTTTGGGCCAATGAACTATGAGGCCAGGCCCCCAAGATCTTCGCTTCCGTAAATGGCCTGTCATCAAGTCTATTTAAGGCACACTGGAGAGTCTCGCGTTGATTATCGAAGCGAGAACAGTGGCACAGAAGGTGACTGATGGTCTCTTCACACTTGCACTTAGCGCACATTGGTGAATCCGCCATTCCAATACGATAGCTGTTGGAGTTGGTGAATGCTACTCCTACCCACAGCCGACACAGCAGTGTTGCGTCACGTCGTGATAGGTTTGATGGTAATTTAAGTTTCAGTGATGGGTCGAGGCTGTGTAAACGACACTTAGAGTTCTGAGGTGTATGCCAGCAACCTAACGTGATTGTACGAGCGAGACTGCGAAGCTCTCTTGCAGCGTCGACTCTGGATAAAGGTATAAGGAGTGTCGGTGAGCCAGCCTGGGCACGTCGGGCAGCGTCATCGGCGAAGTGATTACCAACGATGCCACAATGTCCCGGCAGCCACTGAAATATGATATTATGTCCTCTTTCAGAAGCGCAATGGCAGGTTTCGTGGATTTGTGACACCAGCTGTTCATAATTGCCACGTCGTAAACTTCTCAAGCTCTGGAGGGCTGCTTTCGAGTCACAAAATATTGCCCATTTGTTGGGCGGTTCTATAGTCGTCAGGACCTACTGTCAATAGGGTGCGTTATCATCACAAAATATTTATGAAGAATACTAGTGCAGCGGCAGAATGACTTCAATATGCCCTGAAAATGTGACAGCTTGGTGCCTCCGTATCTCTATTTAAAATTGTAATAGGCTACCTGCCCACTACTGCAAGTTTAAAGGTTGGCAAGGCCCTCCGACCGGTGCCCTACCTTTTGTTAATAAGTGTGTGTGTGTGTTTTTTTTCAAGGGCATTAAGGTTAATCCACGTTTTCAATATAAGTGTTAGCGCCGCTAACATCAAGGCGTTCTGGCGACAGAGCGAGCGGCGCGTGAGCGGACAAAAAAAAAGAAAATGGGAAGAATAAGATCGCGGCCAGAAATTACTTTTTCCCTAAGCAAAAACCCTGTTGTCCCTGAGCGAGACATTATCAAAAGAAAAAGAAGGAGGGGGGGGGGGGAGGGTAAACAAAAGATCCCGGTCAGAAATTACTTATTTCCCTAAGCAACCACTTGTCTTAACGCGACATTTCAAATTTGTAGGCCAACTCGAGTAACTTGCACTACAAGTTGCTCGGAAACAAAACTTCTGAGAGAAAAGTCTTTAGCGCTATGAAGCACACTTTGTCCCTGCGTAAATGTCAATCTACACATGTGTCCAATTTGTTTATGAAGCTGCTGGGCGCGAGTGCGCGCGTCACCGATAGCCTGGCCAGCGGCAGAATCTCTGAACAGCTAAATTTACCTAAACCCTACATGCGCAACTGCACTGTTTATTATTCGGCTGAGTAGTTAGTCGCGCTAAATATCGCGCACACAGTGAACTTCAGCACGGCGCAAAACGCTGGCCGGCGCTCCGCTCGGCCCGAGCTGCCTGCAGCTTGTGTGCTTCTTGCGCAGCTAGGGACGTTCGCGCATTTCAGTGCGTATAATATATATATATATATATATATATATAACGAACACCCGGCTAATCCCACGACGGGACTGACAGATCTAGTCTCTCACTTTGTGGTGGTAATACGGCGCGTCGCTACTTTGCTTTATTGCTGATCACTATAATTTTGACATTAATGCCGAGATGGGTCCTGCCAAATTTTGTGTTTGTTTGTTTGTTTGTTTGATTGTTTGTTTGTTTGTTTGTTTGTTTGTTTGTTTGTTTGTTTGTTTGTTTGTTTGTTTGTTTGTTTGTTTGTTTGTTTGTTTGTTTGTTTGTTTGTTTGTTTGTCTGTTTGTTGGTTTGTCTGTTCTCTCGATCATTCTTCTGCATACATAAGTATGGCTGAGAAATAAATGCCATTATAGCTCGGTACACAAACTGCTGTTCATACACACCCTTCATTTTTGCACATGTGCTCTAAACGGAACGAGGTCATGATGCAGAAAAACGAGTTTTCAGTCTTTCATCTATCTATCTATCTATCTATCTATCTATCTATCTATCTATCTATCTATCTATCTATCTATCTATCTATCTATCTATCTATCTATCTATCTATCTATCTATCTATCTATCAAGAACGAACTCTGTACAAAATCGTCACTTACAGCGCATACATAGACGAGGGACAAAAAAGGCCGACGAAGACAAGCGCTTGTCTTTGTCGGCCTTTCTTCTTGTCCCTCGTCTATGTATGCGCTGCAAGTGACGATTGATACCATGGAATACCAACTAGCCCGTACTCAAACCTTGCTTCTGGAAAGAAAGTTCAGTTATCGCCCGAATGTCAGAAGAGCGCGAATCAGCAACAGCGAATGCTCCAACCAGAAACAAATTCACAGATACTCTCTCTCTCTCTTTACATTGTGTAGCGGGACCTAAGCTGCAGCATCCGCTAACTTGTCACCCGGTGATTGACGCGGAAGCTCAGCACCTCGAGTCGTTCAGCCACCAGATTTATACGTCACTCACTGCTGCGATCCGGAGGCACTGAAGGACAAGCTTGTCTTGTCTCACGGTGTATATGCGTAAATCCTCGCTATACATCCGATATTTTCCCGTGGCGCCATGTCGTGCTATCTTCTCCTCGTGCCGTATCCAAAACACGTAACACTACACTGAGACATTAATAGATCATCGCTCCCGCGTCGTCAGGCGATCCGCTTATCTTCTTAGCACTCGATATATAACGGTTTACGAGCTGAGAAGGCGACGGAGCCCATTAGCGCTCGTCGACGTCGACCGGTGTTCGCATCTACGGTGAAGCTGTTCACTGCATTCTGCCTTCATCAGCCGCGTTTCTTAACGAGTTTGAATCTCCTTTATCGCTCACAACTCGGGAACACCGTCTCCGAATTTTTCCGGAGGTTCTAATGTACGCGAAGCGCCATCGCAGATGCTCCATAGCAACGGGTGAAAGTCGGTTATCGTGCGACGCTTCCGGCTCGGGAATCTGTTGAAGCAAACAGAAAGAAAAAGTAAAAGAGACTCGCACACAGTCCGCGCGATGCGTTTGGAGGGTGCCTGTAACCTGTTCTTGCTTTCGTGTAGCTTGGCAGCGCTGTCGTTACGAAATAGCAGCCATGAAAGAGGTGCGCGTTACAAAAGCACCGAATATCTACCTAGAGTTATGAACAGATAATTAATGTTTTGCGCGTGTTTGTTCTCGTTGTCGGCTGGACTCATCCTTTCAAGTTTCTCTTTTTCAGTTGATCTAGCCAGCGGAGACTAATTAGGTGAAGTGAGACTATTCGTTGGAATATAGATAGACGGTAAATGAATAAAAAATGAAAGATTAATTACCGCGAATCGAGTTCTGGAGAGGGTGGTCTCTAGTCAGATGGACTCAGCTAGCCATAGTATATGCCTGGAATGATGTGGAACTAGACTCGATTATTATTATTATTGTTGTTGTTGTTGTTGTTGTTGTTGTTGTTGTTGTTGTTGTTGTTGTTGTTGTTGTTGTTGTTGTTGTTGTTGTTGTTGTTGTTGTTACGACGACGACGACGATTTATCGGCATCCCCTTTGACACGGGGCGGTGGGGAGTGGTCACCTATAGCCTGCTTGAGTTAATGAGTCATGTTATACATGCTTTTCATTCTAGCATTTCTGCATACATCACCTTAAAAATTTTTTTTTTCTCTTCCTCAAAACTTTTTCTTTCGCTGCTTTCGTTTTTCTGGGCGATGTTGTCATGGATAAGCTCCGATAATGGGTTTAGTGAGGTGCGCTCCTGTATGTCTGGTCGCAAGCGAATGATCGATGACACGTGCTACCAAATTTAAATGAACGCGAACGAAATAACGAACATGTTGCCAGCCGTAATTGGAAATTGCCACTGAGTTACAGCAAGACCGCATAACGAAGTGTACTTACCCTTCGAGAACATTTACGACTGCTTCCATGGTTTTCTACAGAACAAGAACTACACTTTACTCGAGCGGCACAGTAATAATTGATCTCACACTGTACCAAGGAAACGGGAAGGCGCAAGCCGTGCGAGCTTTTCTGCTTCCTTAGAATGCAGAAATGACGACCCAGGGAGAGAGAGAGAGAGAGAGGAAAGGGGAAAGGCAGGGAGGTTAACCAGAGAAAAAGATCCGGTTTGCTACGCTACGGTTTGCTACCTGGGTCGTCAGACGCTGATGAAACAGCGTCTGACGACCCAGGAAAGTAAATAGCACTAGTAGGTGCACAGGTAGCGGGAAGCTAGTCTTTTCATCCTGTTTAGGAATACAAATACCTGCTCATTGTTCCCTTGCGGTTCCTTTTGGGAGCGCATTCAGTGCCAAACGACTCGTTGCGGTTTTCTTGTATCGCAGCGTCGTCAGCGCGTGCCAAACCTCTAGAGTATACAGCTCTCCCTTTCATCGAAGAAACTGCCCCCGTAGGCACGTTGCACGAGTAACGACCGAAAGCGTCCGCCGTCTTGGTTAGTCTTCCACGCGAGCTCTTGATGGCACAGGCCCGAATGAATGCTGTCTTCGTGTAGATTACGACCCCTATATTTGTTTAACCTTACGTTTGATGTCGTATAACATCATAATTCCTGAATAACTGCTACAGCATATCGCTAACGTCGTGAACTTCATGTGCTGTGTTGCATGAAATGGAAAGGCATCATCCACCCGAAAGGCAGCACAAAGCTACTGAGGAAAACCCTTGACACGGTGGGGTTAAGAGGACTGTGTAAAGGGCACTTGTAGATGAGGATGTGCATGGGGCGCGGGACGTGGGGTCGCAGGGCTCGGTTCTTTTGGCTCTTCGATGCGGTGCGGCGCTGTGCGGGGTTTCATGCTGTCGACGACCGGTAGAACCGCCAGGCGGACACCTTGATCTTTCTTTTAATGTAAATCCCTGTGAATCGGTGTGGATTGAAACTGACTTACAGCTGAATTCTCATAATCGTAACAGTTTTATTCTAGGTTATGTCTATCGCTCCCCTTCTTCATCTATCCCTTATTTTCTAGGTGAACTCTCCATGGTTTTGCAAAAAAATTTCTCTTCAAAATAAGCAAGTCCTAATTGTCGGTGATATTAACATCAATTTACTTGACGTCGATAACGGATTATAACGTCGATAACGGATTATAACGTCGATAACGTTGATAACAGATAATAGATACTCAGATCACAGACCATTTTCCAATATTCGTCTCCTTTCAGGCCGAAATAGCTCAGTCCGAGCCTTGCTATATGTATACTTTTCCTCCAATTTTGACCGAGGTAGTTTTGTTAACACTATAACAAATACTGATTGGTCTGTAATTAACTCCCTTCCTGATCCAGATAAAGCTCTTGAAATTTTTTGTTCCATCTTACTAGAAGCCGTTCGCGCTAACACAACTACCGTCAAATGCAGGAAACATTTTAAGTTTCTCGGTAATCCTTGGGTAACGAAAGGTTTACTGACTATAGTATGCGAAAAAAGGAAAACCTACACAAGAATACTTAAAAGAAACCTTTTAATGTATGCTTAGCGGCACGCTATAAAAATTATTGTAACATACTGGATAACATGCTAAAAAAGTCTAAACAACAGTACTGCGAAAATGAATTTGCAAAACACAACAACAATCCCAAAAAAACAATGGCAACTTCTTAATGCGTTCCTGAATTTACTTAAGTCCGGTAATACTGCTGACAAAATAAATTACGACATTAATACTGATTCTTCTTGTTGTACCACTTATTTCTGACACACATTGTATTATGATTAATATTTTTAAATGTGGTATTTTCCCACTTCGCTTAAAAGGGCTAAAATTATTCCTGTACATAAGAAAGGTGATAAAACGGAGGTGTTTAACTATCGTCCTATTTTTATTCTCTCGTCGATTAGTAAAGTTGTTGAGAAGTTATTTTGTATGCGCCTGAATATTTATTTTAAAAACTTTAATTTATTTCACTCTTCGAAATTTGATTTTCCCGCTGGCAGTTGGACTATCTTAGCTTTAATAACCCTAACCGACTACATTCGTCACTCAATTTATACGGGTAACTTTGTTGGTTCGGTATTTTTGGACTTCACTAAAGCTTTTGATACGATTAATCATAACGTACTTTTTTTTACTAAGCTAGAAGCCCTGAGAATTACCGGTCCAGTACTAAAACTCCTAAAAACTTACCTGTATTATAGAGAACAAACAGGTTTTCTGGTGGTGCTTATTCTGATGCTAAGGTTATTAACCAATGTGTACCAGAAGGCTCCAATACTAGGTCCGTAACTATTCTTCATTTATATTAATGATTTACCCACGTGTCTTAAATCTGCTGCACGTTGTGTACTAAACGCAAACGATACTACTGTCTTCTTGTGTGACAATTCTTTAACAACCTTAATCCTTAAACTAAACAACAAGCTTGAACATATTGTTGCGTGGTGTTCTTTCAATCATTTAATCATCAATCCTACCAAAACTCAATTCATGTTCTTCCGATCTAGCCAAAGAATACTACCTGGTGTACCTGAGATAACTCTAGATGGTCACCACATTTCCGTTTCCGACTGTGTATCATTTTCGGGCATCAAATTAGGTTCTAACCTAAAGTTTTCTCAACATATTGCCTTCATTAAGCAAAAGTGTACCTTTGGTATTAGATCATTAATCAAATCGAGAGCACATTTCTTCAAAGACGCATTATTAGCACTATACTTTGCTTTAATTCATATTCACATTAATTACGGCATTATTTCCTAGGGAAACACATATTACTGTCATATCTCGTCTATTCAGCACTTACAAGACCAAGCAATACGCATTGTCTCTAATAGCGGATTTTTCCCGAGTGCTACTCTATTACTTCGTGAAACTAACATCCTTGTTGTAACGAACTTCAACTATCTTCTAATAATTATGTTTTATGAATTACTTACTAAACATCTTTCATACGAATTTGTTGATTCCAGGCACCTCATCAATAGTAATAATACCAGGTTTGCACGTAACTCCAACTTTCTATTGCCTATGGTTCATTCTATGGAAAAATGACATTATCATTCGCTGCTATGAAACTGTGGAATGGTTTACCCAACACCATCAAATCTTCATCCTTTCATGCATTTAGTCATGCAGTTAAGCTTTTTTAGATGCATAACTAAGTTTCCATCATTCATTACACTACATTTGCCATTTGTTTGTGTTGACAGTTTTTTTAAGCACTATATAAGCTTGTGTGCTGACAATTATTCTTGTTTATTTAATTTTATATGTCGTACCTCTCGCGATTTTATTTGTTTTTCTTACTTAGCTTTCTCGTCTTTCATACGTCTCTCCATTATTATTATTATTAACCGATGGTCCCGTTGCAGTCTTTGACATTGGCACCGTCGTCTGTTTATTTTCGCTTACCCATTCGTTGTATTTAAAGAATAATAAACTGAAACTTAAACTGCTTTTACCGTGACGGTTCGCAACCTTCTTCAGGTTATGCGTATGTGGGGGTAAGTCAGAAACCACTGCGGTTTCTTTTTTCCACGCAAGACGCCTGGCTCCTTCTATTGCTGCTTTTTTTTTTGTGCGTGTGTGTGTGTATATGTGTGTTTTGTTTTGTTTTGTTTTGTTTTTGTGACCTGGAGAATAAAAGGAGGGTACTCGAAGGAAGAAGCCCGATGTAGAAGAAGCATAGTTAATTATAATGTCTCATGGGGAGAGTAGGTTCTTTCGAATGACTAGGTATCTATTCTGACAAAGTTATCTATATATCTTTCCATTTGTATGCGCCTGCGCATTCGAGCTGTCTTGTAATGCTATATATTGTAAAGCCCAACGTTGCAATAAACCAGTTGGTAGTCTGCACTCGATTCATCCGTGTGTCTCTACTTGTGTACTGTTTCCCCATTTTGCGCATTTAGCAATCAGTCATTAGAATGAACAAACTAGCCCCTCAAGACATTCTGATTAACTCTAAGCCCCCTGTATTGCCTGTCACCAGTACTGGTTTCGCTATCAGTACACGCCTAACAAGCTGGCACTTCTTTAATGCAGACAGCTTTCCAACTCTCCCGTGGTAACTTCTCGTGCATGTCTCCCCAGATGTACGGGGGGTCACCTCTGCACAGAAGCAGCCTAGGTCATCCCCGACGGCATTGCACAACTATACATGTTTTCTCTTTCTCTCTCGCTACCTACAATGTTGCGCCACAGGATTTGGCTGCGTTCAAGCAGTTGACGCAACACCGGCCATACGAGTTGTCCATGATGCGCGGTTTCATAGTGGTTGCTGGTTAAGCGGATAACAAAATGAAATAAAGCAATACAGCTCACCCAAACGACGTCAAGGAAGGCAAAGCAGAGGCAATAAAATTATATAGTGAACCTTAACCAGAGATGTGCAATCAGATATGTAAAATGTTTTCCCCGTGGCATGTAAATATATTTTTACGGATAAATTAGCTAGTTGTGTGTTATTTTCTAATCACGTTAGCTACTAGGCTGTATACAATGCTTGCTTATTACTCTTACTTGCTGAAGATGAGCCTTTCTTTGTCCAGTACAGATTGATCTGGGGTTCGTGGAATTCCGGCATCTAATAACTTTCATCTCGTAAATAAGACGATTTGAGACGTTCTAATGCACACAGGACAACGAAAAACTCCTCGAAATGAAGCTCGGAACAAAAAATACCTTTCAAGTTCGCGTGTACGGAGCAGTAATAATGCGTAATTAGCGAAAAAAAGGCCGAAATTAAACCCAGATGTGCTCGCTAAAGTTATGCGCGCTTAAAGCTTTAACAGGAACTGTGATTTAGCTCAACAAAAAAGATTTCGGCCGATCCCGTAGATAGTGCTGTTTAAATATGCGGTTCCATCGCAAAGATAGTGCAGTTTGAAAATAAAAATAAAGTAATGCAAAGAAAAGTAAACATCCATTAAAGGGCTCTATGTGAGAGCGATATGGTATTGACGCATGGTAAGTTGGCGTAAGTGAAGTTAAGGGGACACAACAGAGGTTGACATCGAAGAAACACACACACAGTTGGAAGAATAGCAGACATTGAAAAACATGGAACAGCAAAGAGAGCGAGATAAAGAGGAAAGGCAGGTAGGTCAACCAGATATCGGTCTCCGGTTTGCTACCCTACACTGGAGATGGTAGATAGGGGTTATAAAGAGTACAGAGAGGAAAACGTTGAAAAAACAAGCACACACGGAGGCACACACACACAAGAGGCGTTCCAGTTAAAGTCGTTCACACAAGCAAACCACATGGTACACTTATGCACCCTGGAAGACTGTGTCTTGCTTCTATACCAAGCACTATTGGCTCACCTTTCGTGTATGTATAAAAGACATAGCAGATATTTCTTGTTTTACTTTCTGAGTGCGTACATCACATAATTAATGAGCGCAAGAATAAACATACCACGAAAAAATAAAGGGGGCGGGGAATAGGAGTGGACACAGAGACATTTAACTGTATATGCCTTCAATACTTGGAGTACGCTATTATGCAAAAAAGAGGTGAGGCGTGCAGACAGGACACAAGTAGAGAAATGGACAACACGAACGCCGACTAGCAACTGAAGGAGCACTGAGGCGAAAAAAGAAAGAAGGCACAAAACTCATCTGCGCAAGCTCAGGAATGGTATCACCACGTGTCAGTCGGGTACATGTGCCGGTCTACGTGAGAGATAACTGTTAAGGCACTTGATCTCTTCCTTATGTAAAGTAATCGAAGGCTGACTCACACACGCACTTCCACCATTATAGATATGTCATGCCTCTACTATAAGACGCGTATCTTCATTCTTATGCCTGTACAATATCGCGCATTCATCTAACTCTGGCGTGCAGTTACAATCTAGGGAAAGATTAGAAGACGATTCACCGGTTAATGTGTCCGGTACTCTTGTGTCCTGTCTGCACGCCTCACCTCCTTTTTTGCATAATGAATCCTTACCAACTAGCTCAGCTTTCTGTCGTTCTAAGGAGTACGCTATACCTTCCAAAAATTTGCTTGTTTTTCGTAGTAGAATTCGCTCTCATATATGTGTATGGCTTTTTCAGCTTTGTTGCAATGCTAAGCTCTGCCTGTACACTTGCTTTTGCAATTTCGCAATAAATAATTCTAATTTCGAAATTTTGGGCTTGATCATTGCTTGATATGCGCAGCGCGCACTGTCTTTACCGAAACCGCGCCGGTACGTGTCTTCCTCTGGGCGAGAAGCAGGCATCCTCTGATCTCCTCGGCAGAAATTGCACGAACATGTAACTGAGTCCTTAACACCTGTACGTGGTTCATACACCCCGGCGGTCTTACAGATCCTCGCCTATGCATTCTTTGCCATACATACTGGCCACAGCAAACGTAAAGCGATTTTCCGACTGTCCCTATTTAGCGTCCACGCTTGCTTGCTACAGAACGCGCTACGAGCTGGGTTAAGCTTCGCTTCATGAGCAGAAGAGCTCAGTGTTGGCTTTAATAAAACATGTAGTAGCAGGCGATATCATCTCGCTCGGCCTTGCAGCCTGCCTTGTGCAGGCGTCTGCCTTGCTTGGAGCAGTCTGCTTGCTTCAGGGCCGCGCTGCAGGCGAGGAAAAGGTGGCACGTCCTGCACCACTGTTCCACTGGTTCGGTTGTGACCTCAGCGCCTGCGGGATTACGAGAATGGCCACTCGCTTCTTTACGAGCCAACGCACTGTCAGCTGCGCGGAAAGGCGGGCCGCAAAGAGTGCCATAAATACAATCTGTTAGCCTTCTTTACTGCTTTGGCTCGGCTTATCGTTCTGACGCATATACTTACGCGTGAAACGGCCAGCTGCCGGTGTTGACAGCCGTGGGGCATAAAGGTGCGCCTCTCAGGCAGTTGGCGTGATACGTGAGGTGGAGTGCGCGTCACTGAGAAGGCTTTAGGTCATGTACGTGTAGGAAGTGAAAGCAGTCAGCTGGCAGAGCGACGCCCCACTCTGTATATGTTTTAAATGCGTAAGCATTACTATGCCTACCCAGCGAGGAAACCCGTCTTTCTGTCACATAATACGAATATATATATATATATATATATATATATACACACACAACAAACGAAATTCGAAAAGAATACCGTTGGCGCTGGCGAGTATAGAACCTAGGCTACGACTCCACGAATCAGAAGCTGAGTATTTTGCCCATTGGGCGAAACACCCACACTTGCAGAAGGTGATTATATCTGAACCATACGAATGTGTTGTACAGGCGGTGCAAACTAAATGTCAACGGAGAACAGTTTCTATGAAGGCTTTGCTGGAAGATATGGAGATGGTGAAATGAAAGTCATCTCTAGGACCCCGCATAGGGTCGAATTGGAGTATTGTACACATCAAGAAAATTCCGATTTCGCGAACATATAACACACGTCAGATTAATTATACACGTCGCATTCCCGATGCGTTTTGATGGTCACGGGATGCGCCCGCCGTTGGGGCGTTCCTTCCCCGACCGAAGTGCCATCGATCTCTGAGGGTTCATGCGCTTCACGTCGCGCCACACAGACAGACAAGCAGTCAAGGAGTTGATAAGGATCACAAGAATTTATGAGGGGCTATATGAATCTCATTGCGGTTGATAATGGTTTGACGTGGATGGATAAGGCACTAAAGCGATAAGGGCTTACTACGGTCGGATCAATTATGATAATGTTAATAGGTGTCAATAAGTGTTTATAAAAATCGCATCAAGTCCGATAAGTTTGATAAGGACCGGTAAGTCTTGATAAGGGCCGGATTGTGTCCCATAATGTTGATAAGGACAGATAACGGTTGATAAGGGCCGGATCTAGTCCAATAAGGCTGATAATAACCGATAAGGGTTTACAGTAACCAAATCAGGTTTCATAACATTGATAATGACAGCGGGCTGCGTGGAGAAGAGCAAGTGGCACAATACACAATTGCGCATACTTAGGCAATTCCCAGAGGAGTCTCTGCGTGAATATTTTTCTCGTTTCTTACTGCTTCTCTGTGTCCTAAATTTTAACGCAGGCCTACGTATGTTTTGAAGTATTTTATGCATACTTCTAAGAAGCAAGAAAAGGGGCAAACTTCGTTCTTGATATTTTCACCAGTGGTCCGATTGAACCACCTCGAAAGCAATTTATTTTTGCAATGGTGTCGCAAGCAGGCGCCCCCGATGTAAGACAATAAAAAATAACTAATGTGCGCTTGAGAGTTTGCTCACCTAGTAAATAACATCGACGTATCTATCTATCTATCTATCTATCTATCTATCTATCTATCTATCTATCTATCTATCTATCTATCTATCTATCTATCTATCTATCTATCTATCTATCTATCTATCTATCTATGCAAATTATGGTGCAAAAATAACAAAACGGTAGTAACAGCGGTAATGTTTACATATAGGTAAATAATGCCCGTAAGCTCCAGATATTAACGAAGAAGTATTTGCGTGAGTTATTTTCCCAAGTTCCTCTAACCTTCACTATCTGTGAGTGTGCTAAAGCGGCACAATGGTAGTAGGCGTCGCATCTTTGTTTGGCCGTATCTTGCAGGCTTTCTCAGTCAAATTGATGTGCATCTCCATCTTTGGGAAGAAATAGAAAATGTAAAGCTCAGTGCCAGGCAGCGAGTTGGAATTCACGAACCACGTGTGTAAGTGGCGTGAGCCGATGTTCAAATCTAGGGAAAGAGAAGTAATCGAATCAGAAGTTGATGACGGCAGACAATAGGATTTGCCATGCGAGAACTCAGCCATCTTCATTCTCCATCGCGCGAAGTTCGCGCGAAATTGGCGCAGCTGTTCAAATACGAGAAGAAAAAATGAAAGGCACTTGAAACAGGAGTCGATGAAGACATGACGAGGTCCGATAAGATTTGTCATCCGAAAACTCAGCTATTTCTCTCCTACATAGCGCGAAGTTCGCACGAAGCTGCTGCCATTCAAGTGATACGAGGCTCGTGATTTTCACTCAGAGACGACTCGATTCAAATTTCACAAAAATTCAGGATGAATCCTCATCCCTGACGTTCTCTTCGCTTGCGAGGCGACACGCCACGTCTGTCGAGAGAGCTCTTCGTATGGTGACAACTCGGAAATTCAATCAGCTGCAGGGCTGTCAAAACTGTCAACTTGACGAAAATTAGATATCGTGGACATGCGTCGAGCAAAGGCAAAGATTCAGTTTGCGAACTTCGAGAAGTGTCAATAAGAGCAGCCTTAGGCTTCCCTACACCTCATTCCTCATTTGGCTTCTTGAAATTGAACTGTCATTTTCTTTTTATTTTGCAGTCATCGTGAAACTTAAAAGCAAACGTTTCTTTCGTATAGTTTTTTTTTCCTTCGCGGGACAATTTGCATATCAACTAGCGCACGCCTCCCATCAAGTCACGTAACGTCGCGTTAGTCTCGAGTCCCAGTGGCAACGAGCTTTACAAAGGTCACTTTAAAGACTATGCACAGACCTGAGTGCCCAAGCTTCGCAAACACTTGCTGCGTTCCCGAAAATAAAGCCTGCGTTAACAGGTTAGGAGCTGAATCTAATATATTACGGTTGTGTTGAGAGGGAGCTGGCGATTGAATACTATAGAAACCGAAATAATATTCAAGTTTATTTCTCATTATTATCACGCAATCTAACCGTCATTTCCTTAACGCTGTTTAAACCATCCCCTAAGGCATTTGCGATAGTTACGCGCGAACCTCGAATCACCGAGCTAGCAGAGAGGGCGGAGTGGGGGGGGGGGGGGGGGGGGGGGTGAGGAAGGGGGGGTTAGGCGCTTTATAATTTAATTGTGCTTAATAACTGAAACGTCTCTCAAAAGGCAAAGTGGTCTTCGCAACATAGGGGATATTTCTTTTTAAAACCGTATACGATAAAAAAAGCACGATACAACACAGGCGCTGACCAACAATATATTGGTTGATTGCAAAGACGCAATGAATAGCTGCGGAGTTGTCGCAAACAAAACATCAAGCAGCTAAACCGGGAGAAGGGAATAGGAGGGGAAGAACATAGGAAGAACAAAAAAGAATACAGAACGAATCACGTTATCCTCCGTGCAGGATTCTTCTCGGTCATTCCCAAGCCGATTAGTTGATGGTGGTGGTAGATTTCTTGCCTAGCTTCAAGTTATAGTACAGCTAGGAAGGATTTAATTAGCAGAGAAGAAATTACGCATAATTTTCGATTGAATAGGAGGAGCTCCATACTGTGCCCGTAATGCGAGTCTTCCTATTTATATTTATTTGTTCAATTTCCACAGCCGCCCGACTGCCTGCGCATCTGATAAAGTTGAGGAAGACAAAGATGGATTGAAAGAACACAAAAAAAAATGCGAAAGTAAGCCTGCTGCATAAGCTTTTGGGAAGCGTGCTTTGGTCTTCATCGGAGACTTGCTGCTACTCCTCCCTCCCGACTTGGAGACCTGCGGCCACCAGCTCGCCCAGATGTCAGTACTATTGTTGCAACATAACTTGCCTTCTCGCAACAAAATTAAATTCTGCGATTTTACGTGCCGAAAATTCCCGTTTTATTACGAGCCACGCCCGTAGTTCGGAGCTAATTTTGACCACTCGGGTATTTTTTAACGCGCACTAAAACCTAATGCATGAGCGTTTTGCGCACGTCCCCCATCAGAATAGAGCCAACGCAGCCGGGATCGAACCCGCAGCCTCGTGTTCAACAGTGCATTGCAACGCCATAGCAACTGAGTTAACGTAGCGTGTCTCACAGGGAACCACAGGACCAGCTGTCAAAAGTCTGTATGTACAGACCTATTCTCTTTGTCGTCGTTTGGCTGCGGGAAACAAGAACAGGCGTGATAAAAAAAATATACGCCATCAATATCAATAAACGCACGCACACGCGCGCACCAGTGAGTGATACTAAATTACTGAGCCATAAAATAAGAAGGCGTCATAGGCGGCCCTGTAGGAGTGGCCGGGAATACAGCGGCGAACCGCGACCTGTACAGAGCACTTAAACAAAACGTGAAAAAGGTAAAAAGAAAAATTCGGTGAATCCCACGTTATATTTGGGAATCTTTTAGATGCGAAGCTCCGCTTTTTTTTATGTTTACTGAAACATCTGCACTTCTCCTCCTTCACTTCTATGCAGCTCAACGCTCTTCGCTCAATGCACGCAAAGAAAGAAAGCACAGATTCAACATGAGCGATCAAGGTGACAGAAAAAAAATGGTCGTACTATGTCCTTTATCCTTTAATTTTGCTCACTTTTATCGTTATTCGCAATCGTGCACAAATGACCGAAGAATCCACTTCGCCAACGCGCACTATACGCCACGACGCGCGCAGTGCAATCTGGCGAATCAAGCATCGTATGGCATCGTAGTGCAGCGGTACTAAAGGGCACCGTTACGATGCACTTCACAGCTCTGTATTACACACTGCAATCGCCCTTTCAAAAAGAAGAAACCATATGCCTCATAAACCCCATATCCGATAAGCCGATATGCAGTGGCGTAGCTAGGTCGTCTAGCACCCGGGGCCGATAGGTCTTCTGTCACCCCCCCCCCTCCCCCGGGTGTAGCCGAGGAAAGAGGGGTGTCTTCAGACGCATATGACACCCCCCCCCCCCCCTCCCCCACTGGCCCCTTGCACCCGGGACCAATGGCCCCCCTGCCCCCCTCGTTGCTACGCCACTGCCCATATGAAACTTGCAGGATCCCGTATCAAAAGCCGTTTTTTTTTTCATATGTCATATGATGGTATTTGATGCGGGAGTTATGAATAATACGGGGTTTTCATAGCATGGATGGCGAGAACTCTAGAAAGACTGAACCCCAATGCAAAATACAGAACGTCATCGGAAAGACCTCAGCAACAATAATGCCTGAATTTACATCCTAATTCCGCAAAAACGCGCTACACCGAAACGCGCTGTCACTCACATTCATAAACGTGCATTATTGGTATCCTATCTACATTTTATGCTGAAAGAGAAATGACAATATCAATAATGCGCACCGGTCACCTCACAAACACACAGCATACATAAAACTCACCCCAACACAGAACAAGAGTAATTGAAGCGTCATTATAAAACCAGCGTCTTGCAGGATGGTTTAAAACGCAGCGTGCAGCAAACTCCCATGTAAATTAACACAGAAGCGCTGTTTAAAGTAATACTTAGTCATCGACCAGTTGTTACTAGCTGTAATGTATATAGCCATGATGCCCAGACCCACCGGTACGAGTTTCTTGTTACACCAATGGAACAAGAACAAGCATCAACGTCAATAAAAATTCAGGTGATCTAACGTTTGACCACTTGCAGAAACTTAATCAAAACGTTCTTTTGATGTTTTACTGCGCTTTATAATATAATACCTATTCACGATTATTATAAATGAATGTAGAACCAAAACAAAGTCGCAGCTGTCACAACAAAGCACTTGCGGAAGTTCTGCATGTCTCAAAATTGGCTTGTTCAACGCACACTCACTCATTAAAGTAGCAAGATAAGTATTAATTGCACGCTTTACAGTCTATAATTATCTCAGTCGACTGCCCGCCCAAAGCACGCCGACTGAATCACATAGAGAGTTTCCGATGCGAAGCACTGGAGCGACCACAGAGGCAGTCTGCAACAGTTCGAGAACTTTCGCTAAACGCTCCAGGCGGTATTTGCCCTTCTTGTACGTTGTTTTCCTCCTCGTCCTCTTCCCTTCAGCACCCCAGGGCCATACGTGACCATCGGCATGGACGACTGTACAGCGCATAGCGCACTTCCCGGCTGTCATCACCCAAGCGTTCGCAATTCAGCACACGTAAGAGGGAAAAAATGAACGGAACCGCTGGCGAGAGGGACATGCTACTTTAAATGAGCTGCTCCCACCTCGCTTCAGAAGCGCGAGTGCTCGTGCGAGAAGACATTTTCTCTGCAGTAAGTAAATAAAATTGTCCATTAACGTCATGCACGTTATAGCTGGCCCTTAGAATATATGCTTTGTGACAAGCCAGAAAGATAGATAGATAGATAGATAGATAGATAGATAGATAGATAGATAGATAGATAGATAGATAGATAGATAGATAGATAGATAGATAGATAGATAGATAGATAGATAGATAGATAGATAGATAGATAGATAGATAGATAGATAGATAGATAGATAGATAGATAGATAGATAGATAGATAGATAGATAGATAGATAGATAGATAGATAGATAGATAGATAGATAGATAGATAGATAGATAGATAGATAGATAGATAGATAGATAACAAAAACTCAAAAGTCGTTTTTCTGCATCAATGCTTTGCTACGTTTAGAGCACGTGTGCTAAAAGGAAGGGCGTGTAAGAACATCAGTATGCCTGTGTACCGACCTTATAACGGTATTTATTTATTTTATGTTTATTTTCCTCGTATTTATTTATTTATTTATTTATTTATTTAGCCGTGGGATCAGGTGGCAATGTTGGAAGCAAGTGGACTGCAAGTAATATGAAACAACAAAAGAAACCTACACGGATTCCCCAGAAAGGAAAGTTTCGAAGTTGAAGCACAATTTGTCCTGGTCCAGGGAAGAAACCTGCCCCATCATTTTTCAGTTGCAGTCTGTATACTGACTTATCTTATCCCAAGGCCAGCAGACGGCACGACAATGACCAATTAACTAGTGTGCCTGTATATGCTCCCGCAGGGAGCAGAGTTCCGCATAGGTCCGCCGTTGTGTTCCAGCTCTGCAGTGAAGCAACTCCTCGAGCGCGCAGGAAACAAATCCCGCACGGCGTTCCATTTGCATTTTTGTCTGCTGGTCGCGAGCAACACATAACAATTGTTCGCGGGCGCTGAGCAAGATGACACTTTTTAATGCAGGCTACGTACGCTCCAACGATTGACGTAGCCGGAGGGGTGCCAACCTTCTGAAATTGTTAGTTTGTATGTACATATATACACGCACATATACAAACACACGCACAAAGGTGTATATAAGGAGTAAGACCCTCCTCGATCCCTCGAAATGAAAGTCTGACTACGCCCGTGGCTCGACCAGCTCAAAAGTTCACGTGCAAAGGCACATTACCTTGCAAAAAAAAGTGGTGCAATGTTTTTCAGCGGCATTTGAAGTTTTCTCGCGGAGGCCGGAAGGCAAGAAATATTTTAAATGGTGTTTAAAGAAAACTTCGCACGCGTGTGGTGGACAATTTTGTGAGCACATTTTGGCTGGCGTAACCAGACGAATAATGATCATGGCCAAGAGAACTATCGTGCCTGCAGTTATGTCAGTGACCGTTAAACGTGACCGTCATTCATCACGAACTGTCATTCACAGGTGCTGTACGTTTTTGATATATGCGGTACAGACACGTAGATTTAAACGCATTTCAAATGTTTACATGCGCACATTATATGCAAAGCTTCCTTTTACGATTCCTACCGCAAACTTCACAGCTGTTTCGTTGCAGCAAATCTGCGAGTGGAAAAAGATTAAAGATGCACGAGCTTCTAGATCAAATTTATTTCGTACAAGGGAATGGATGAGCAATGACTGGTAGCAGCAGGGGATGAGTGCTGGTTCTTGGAGCCTTCGTGGCAGAATTCAAAGGCACCGGAAAGGCAACAAGTTATTAAGAGTAACAACAGGTTATCTTTATTGCACTAATCACATAAGATGGCAGACTTGCAAAGTAATTATTCACACATTGCAGACTGTAACATGACAACACATATTTCTTTATCTCTTCATACTACTCAGGTCATTTTACTATAACATAGCGCTTATTAAACATACAAAAATTATTTCACATTCCTCACGTCGAGCCGCTCAAGCTGAGAGCGTTGTTGGGCTCACTCATTGAAGCCCAAGAACGCTCTCAGCTTGAACGGCTCACCCTTACTGAAACGAGACGCCTTATTCTATCCACGCTTGGCTTCACCTACCATCAGCAACATGGCCCCAAACAACCGATCTCGACCGACATCCGTAGATGGATCTACATAGATCCTGTCCCCAGAAACATGCGCCCTGAATATAACAGGGTCCGGCGCCAAGCTCGGGCCGGAGCTATCATAAAAGCCCTTGCTCACGTACCTGGCGTCACATTTGTTGATGCAGCCCAATATTCCCATGACACACGATTTGTGGCTGTCGCCACACGCGATGGAGTCCTACACCACGCCTCCAGTGTCACAACCCCCAGTGCCGAGACGGCTGAAGAAGTGGCCATCGCCCTGGCCACTCTAGATCCCACCTGTCACACCATCATGTGTGACTCTCGCTCAGCCGTCACTAACTTCAGCAAAGGCCGTATTTCTCCCCAAGCTCTTCGCATCCTCTGCCAGGCACCACACTTTAAAGACAGCATAATCTCCCTAACATGGATCCCGGCCCATGCGGGCCCTGTCCACCCACACCTCCCCAATCTCAACGAGGTCACCCAGTCCAGTGCGCGAGGCCTTGTCAACCGCGCCGGAGCCACTGGAGATGAGTTGGACACCAGGGACAATCTGACAACTTAGAACGATCTCGCTAAGGCCTTTTACCTCAGTCGCCGAACCTTTCCCCCGCCTCACCCCATGTTCAGCCGGGCACAGGCTACCACCCTGCGTCTGCTACAAACAAACACGTACCCTTCACCTGCCCGCCTCCACCTTATATTTCCAGACGTCTACAGTACCCCCAACTGCCGGTGCTGTGGCATTCACCCAGCTACGCTTCCGCATATGCTGTGGGAGTGCCCAGCACAGTACACACAGACTAACACCACGACTCTCTCGTCGAGGTTGCATGAGGCTATGCGGAGCTCCGCCCTCGACGACCAAACCTGGGCGACCCAGCACGCCCGCGAGGCGGCGGCGAGGCAAGCCCTCGCGTCCCTTCATGGGAGGCTTAGGCCCGGCCATCATAAAATGCTGATTGTACAATAAAAGTTTATTCCTCCTCCTCCTCACGTCGACTGAGGCTGATCGAAAAAGCAACATATTGCGGGCGGTAAATGCTGAACCTATCACAGCTGTCTCATCAGCGGTAGCGCACGATGTTTTCGCATACTACAAAACAATGAACACGAGTATGTTAATCGACCTTACATGATAAATCAGAACGCCGAACAAAAAAGGAAACAATAGAGAAAAGCCAGGATGCAGCGGGCAAATCGTATCTACTAGTATTTACTCTGTTTTGAACACACTGTTATAGAGCCGCATAGTCAGAACAATCGTACAAGCTACACAGCGAATTGGGCGAGTTGATCAGTTAACATTCTTCGCGTATATGTGCAGCGCGACACAGACGTGTCGTTCATTCTTTGTCCCGCGTCTGTGTCGCGCTGCACATACATTCCAAAAATTGCACAAGTGAACAACCTCTCATACCAGACGTACGCGTTTCAGCGTGTACAGGAGTGTTACTCGATATAAATGCTGCTTTAGTGTAAACAAGCCGAACTCAGCTGTGTAAACAAGGCGAACGCACCTCGCATATCCTGGCCCTTTCCGGAGCTGGCCGGTCTCGTCCGTCCGCACGGCACCGCGTAAAAAGCTTTGCCACCTTCCGTGCGATTTGTGCAGTTTGGTGCGCTGCACCCCGTCATACTGGAATACAAGTTTCAAAATGATGTGTTTCGTACCACTTCACTAAAGTCACTAACTTAATATCGTCGACCACCCTACCTGCAACCCGGAGCCGATCGGTGCAACGCACGCTGGACGGTCCGCTGATTGCAATTTCAATGGCACTGACAGAAATGAGTCGGTGCCGCGCCAGTAAAGTTGGCTTTGCAGCGGCTTCGCAGTTGAACATACGACGCCAATTTTGTATCACGTGATAGCGCTCGGCGAATAGCGGTGCGAGCGGCGCCGGAAAAGTTCTGCACAAGTCTGCTCCCTGCGGGAGCATATACAGGATCACTAGAATTAACAAGTTACTCGAAGCGATGCGCATTAATCAAGCAAATAGGGGCGCAGGTACCCACAAGGTGGCGGAAATTTTACGAAAAAGACATTTGGCACCAACCCTGATGTTCACATTCTGTCAACATCCAATTTATAAACAGGCTACATCAAGTCAAAGTACAATAGTCGTTTATATATACCGTACGTGATCTGTATAGAGGCACTCTGTTGGCTATACAAATACATAAGCTCGTACTATGTCCATTGGCTTCTTGGGCGCTCTATAGACTTACCGGTTTAAACTTTATTACAGTATTGTATTAGGAATATATACGCTTTTGTTTCATGCATAACAGGTAATTCTGCAAAAGCTAAAGAGAGTATTCTCACTGATCGCATGCGCGACAAAAAAAAACATGCATCACATATAAAAGAAAGATATAGGTATGAGTCATGGAATTCGTTATACCATTGTCTCATACATATCTAAGTCCCAAAATACGAGGGCGAATTCGAAACTCTTTAACCCTGTTTTTCATTAGCCGAGATAAGGTACATACAGGTAATTAGAAGTATGCGTACTATTTTACGTACTTTACGCTATCTTTCCGCATAGTCCCCACACCGGTTCAGACATTTGTCCCATGGCAGCACTAAGTTTGAGATGACTCTGCGGTAGAATTCGTCCTGCTGACTGTAGAACCACCGTCGAATTGCTGCCTTGGCTTCATCGTTGCATTTGAATCACTGTCCTGCCCGGCACTTCTTTAGCGGACCGAAACCATAGAAATAACTAGGTGTGAGGTCCTGACTGTATGGTGGATCGTCCAAACTCTCCCAGTGAAATGACCGGACCTTGTTGGCGGTTCTGAGTGCCACATGCGGCCTCGCATTCTCGTGGAGGATAACCGCGTTGTCCACATTGAGAATCCCTCGGCCTTTTCGCTTGATGGCAGCCAGCAGACGTGAACGCGTGGAACAACAACTGTCAGCATTGATGGCTGCACCTTGTGGCATGAAATCCAGCAGGAGCGGTCCTCGGCGATCCAAGAAGACCATTAACATCACTCTCCCAACATATGGCAGTGAATGGAATTTTTTTCTCACAGGCGAACCCAAATGTTTCCACACTATACTGTTGCGGCTCGGGGTGGCGTTAGGGCAAGGAATCCAACAAGCCCATCGACGAATACGTCCAGTTGTAGGAATGAAGGAAAAAGGGTTTGTTTGGCATTAGTTACACGGCTCCAGTTAAGGAAGCCCACTCTATGCCGGAGCATGTTAAAAGTGCGAGTTCACATCAGGACAAGGCGGCCCTAGTACATGAAAAGTCTCCGTTTTTAACACCGTCGTCTCTAGGCCCTGAATATCCTAGGTGAGTTGACTGGGGAAATTGAGGAGTGCATCGCAGCCAATCACAATCGTCGAAGCGGCTGCGATACGACGCCCATGCTATCGCAACGCTCCGCAGCATCTCCCTCTCCAAAGCTTCCGCTCACCCGACGAATAGAATAGGGGACAGAATAGCAACCTGGGAATCCACGGTCGGCACCGGGCTTCGGTAGCATGCTCACTCGAAGCATAAAATAGGGAACAGGATAGCAACCTGGGAATCCACGGTCGGCACCGGGCCTCGGTAGCATGCTCACTCGAAGCATAGAATAGAGGACAGAATAGAAACCTGGGAAACCACGGTCTGCACCGGGCTTCGGTAGCATGCTCACTCGAAGCATAGAATAGGGGACAGGATATCAACCTGTGAATCTACGGTCGGCACCGGGCTTCGGTAGCATGCTCACCTGAAGCATAGAAGAGGGGAAAGGATAGCAACCTGGGAATCCACGGTCGGCACCGGGCTTCGGTAGCATGCTCACCTGAAGCATAGAATAGGGAACAGGATAGCAACCTGGGAATCCACGGCCGGCGCCGCGCTTCGGTAGCCTTTGACATTGGCCCTTTTCATCATTAGTTCAGGCTGTCAGCTAGTGGCGGGGGTGGGTGCCTTTTGTGGACCCGTCAGCCGTCGGTGTCAACGCCGCGTTGACTTTTTCGTAGGCGCTGATGGATGGGTGCGGGTTGCTCGTGGCAAACGCCTATGGCAGTGTTGAGACGTAACAATACTCTGCTGCCTTGATTCCGGCGTGAAATGCAGTATCCATGTTTCAACGCCAGTAACAATGTGGTCCACAAAACTTCCACCCTACCCGGCATAGCGTTGCAGATGATTCAGTGAAACAATCAATCGCTTGCCTTTCATCATGTCATCCAACTGCTTAGACACTCTCCGACATGAAACCGTCCGGTACCCTAAGGATCGACCCGTGAACGATGCCGTAAACACTCCGATCCGAAATGCCAAGTTCCCGGGTAATGTCCTTGAGGCGCACACGCCGATCCGCTTTCCACATTGCATCCACACGGGAAATATTTTCGTCAGTCAGCGACGCACGTGGCCTCCCCGAACGCTCATTGTAATGCAAGCCTTCACGGCCTTTTACGAACTAACAACACCACCACCTCACACTTCTCAAATCGAGGAACATTTCCCATACGTGGGCTGCATTTCGCTGTGAACTGCAATGGGCATTCGTCCCTTGCTCCATAGAAAACGAATCACACTTTGTTGCTCGTACGCCGTGGACGTGTGAAGCATAACCGCCATCTTCTACAACTTATAGCAGCGCCATGCCGCAGAGCTAAGGCCGGGCGGATCGAAGAAAAGTCCACCACTGGTAATGAATATGTTGATTTCGCATTTGCAGCCGTGATTTGGCTAAAAAATAGGGGCAACGACTTTCTGATTTGTCCTCGTGTGATGCGTTCATTACATGGAAGGCGTCGCAAATATGAACCTATTTACTAGGGTGGCGGCAGGAAGTGAAGACCTGTAGCACTGCTGCGTATTGGGTTCTTTGGTATATACGAACTTGGATAGCATTTCTGCTTTCCTATCAATTTGCCTCCCCATCCCCCTTCCTCAGTTTATGGCAGTAAAACAGATTTTGCCTTCTGGTTAACCTTCCTGCCTTCTTCAGGCTCTCTCTTTCTCTTTTATAACGCCATCAGACAAGCATAAAATAGAGATGTATACACCACGATGCGCTAATTTAAACAGTTTATTCAAGGGAAAGTTTGTACATGTATACAACATGCCCAACCGCGCCACTCCTGCTCAAAACGTCGTACTGCCCCTACCATAAGAGGCAGTCTCTTTATCAAAAAATGCCGACAGAGGCAGTGCTAACGCGCCTTTAAGCACTGCGCCTGATAGATTATGCCTCCATAATATCACGCGCGTCCTTTCTCTGTGTCTGACAACAATCACGCAGTCATAAAACAAACATGTGCAGCCACACCACACACATTGACAGTGAACACACCAATGACCGTCGTGGTGATTGATTGATTGATTGATTGATTGATTGATTGATTGATTGATTGATTGATTGATTGATTGATTGATTGATTGATTGATTGATTGATTGATTTTAGCAATTGCTTGCATTCGTGATTGCTTGACTAGTTCCAGTAGCTTAACAGTAATTTAACGCACATGAACGAGCTCAAATGAAAGTGCATCAACGCACAAATGAGAGTGGTGACCACGAGCGAACACTTTGTGCTCTATTACGCACCCAGCGATCCCTTTCTCTTTCTCCTCCTCCTCTTTTCTCTTATCAAAAAGCTATCTTAAGCGTCGTGTCGCAGGCTGTCCTACCAGATCTTCGAGCCACTCTCATGGGTACGAGGTGCAGTGGTATCACAAATGGGCAAAGAAAGAGAAAATATATAGGCGAGCTCGCTTCTGCGTCAGCCGTGCGGCTGCGTCGCTGATCGCCCTTCGCCCCGCGAGTCGCGTCTGGCTGCCCCTGTGTCCGGATACAGCTCGTGGACGGGCCTCAACGACAGCAGCACCCGATGCCTCTGGAAGGCTTCGCTCTGTCTGAAGGCCCGGTCCGTGCCGTGCAGCCAGTCCAGGATTCCCAGAATGCCGTAGTTTCCGCGGAACCTGCGTGCCTCGAGAGAAAAGCCGGAAAAGTACGGTTCTTTCTTTCTTTCTTTTTTTTCGTGGCTTTGCCTTCGGTTCTACCTCTAGTTTTTTTTTTTTTTCTTTCCCCGCGCGGTGACTAATCGGAGCGGATGTCTTTTACGCGCCTCATTGGCCGCCCACCCGCTGGGTGCACGGGTCGGTGGAAGAGAACAATGTGTAGCGCCGGGAACCAATGAGGCTTTGGCGACTCAGAGGATAATTACAGCGGGAGCCATATAAGAATTACGGCCTAATAATCCTATTCTTGGCATGGGTCTGTGTTTCCCCGAACGTTACGCCTGTTTACTACATGTAATGCATCGCTTGAGTAGTCGTTCCAACTTACACAACAGGCGGTTCCAAACAAACATAACGATGTGCGATAAATACGCGTATAAACAAGTGTTGTTACCCTTAAATCGGCGCCTCAACAACATTGTAGAAACTTGTAGAAGCAATAATGATTCTGTGAAGCACGATATTTTCAAATTCTTTTCATATCGTTTCTCATCTTTCCTGCCCTTTGCTCTACGCCCAGTGGAGGGTAGCCAAGTGAACAATTAGTCTGGTTAGCCTCTCTACCTTCCACTTGTATTTTTTCCTATGCTATAGAAACAACGACGCCACATCTAACCTTATACAATTGAATATGTATCTCTATATTTAGTTTTTGTAGCCTACACATAGTGGTTTACTCCGGCAACTTCAATTCCATTCTGGAAGGGCAGAATAATAGCGGCACTTTAAGAATATGCTGCCCTCTTTTCCTTCACTCTTTGGCAAGTCCAGCAGAAAGAAAATCATCATCATCATCAGCATCATCTTATCTATGTCCACTGCAGGACGAAGGCCTCTGCCAGCGATCTCAAATTACCCCTGTCTTGCGCTAGCTGATTCCAACTTGCGCCTGAAAATTTCCTAATTTGATCACCCCTCCTAATTTTCTGCCGTCCTCAACTGCGCTTCCCTTCCCTTGGCAACCACTCTGTAAATCTAATGGCCCACCGATTATCTACATTACGCATTACATGGCCTGCCCAGCTCCAGCTTTTTCTCTTAATGTAAACTACAATATTGCCTATCCTCGTTTACTTTCTGATCCACACCGCTCTTTTCCTGTCTCTTAACGTTACGCCTAACATTTTTCGTTCCATCGTCCTTATCTTCTTCTCGAGCTTCATTGTTAAACCTCCAATTTTCTAGAATGCAATGGCTGTACAGAGAGAAAACGGTTTATGCATATTCTTGAAATTTGTTCTCACGGTATACGTATTGAACTCACAATACAGCATATCTCGCCCGTTACAGAATGCACCGATCAAAAAGATTATCTATGCCCCACCTCACTAAACTGGTACACCGGAATATTTCATAGCGATGCTCTACAGCTTCCGTATAAGTTTCCACTTTGTTTTAAGCGCAGTTTAACATTTATTTGATGAAATAGTTGAGAAATACAAGCAAATAAACGCATTACTCGCGCATTAATTGTTCCATGGCTATATATATTGCTGCGAGGCGGAGACAAGCAGGAATGTTGTCTATGCAAGGCGAATGGTGAAGGCACCAGCTGACCGTACAACATGGCGGTGGGAGCGTCCCAGCAACAATAGCACTTCTTCCATAAACCTTCGACTGGGGCTAGTTGGTATGGCATCGTTCTGTGTGTCTGTGTGTCGCACTGTGTGCCTGTCTCTTTTGTCCTTTGTATAACAGTATAGCGCAGCAAGCAGAACAAACACTTCTTCGTCATCGTCTCTTGTCTGCACGTCCTGTTCTGCATCGCGACAATTTTTTGAAACATCCAATCTACATTTTTAAGAGATTTAAAAAAAGCAATCAATTCGCTTTTTCTGTTGTCAATGGACTGTGCAAGCGTGCAGTATCAAACGCTGCACATAGCAACGCTCGCGAGCTAGTTGCTCACGGCGTACTTACTTTTTTCAATTTTAGTTCAACTTGGCAAGAGCTTGAGGAACGGAAGTATCCTACCGGAACCTGCATCTCAGTATCATTACGCCACACAATTTGACCGTTCCTTACCTATAAACGCTCTTTATACAATAAGTAAGCTTTACATATGTACAGTAATCTAACATTACACGTTAAATATAATTACGCTGTTATTTTACATTAGAAGCATACTCCTCTGCGCGAGACGGCATAAGACGAAAGCTTGCTCGTTCCTTTCTTATGTAGCCAACTACATACAATATAAAAAAGCGAGCCTTTTTACTGATTATACCTTGTCTGGTTCTAATTTGTGATGAGCTGTGGTGGACATTTGAAGTTCTGTTCAAATTGCTGTGCCATTCGATAGAAGGTGATGAAAAAATCATCAGGGAGATTAACGGATATGTATATATGATACGGCAAAAGCGTTCAGATATTTGCTGCAAAAGAAGAACGTTACGATAATGTAGCAACGAAAGCATTGCCATTCTGCTTTTATCATTCTGATCACTGTCAGTATACAGCATTCACGAAAGACTGGACTTCCGAGGCTTTCCATCCATTTCAATGGCACAGCAAAGTTGGCGCGCATACGAGATCGCCCAAGTCGCGCGTGGCAATCTATGAAGCAGAAGTCCCACGGGAACCAAGGAACGGAAGACCCAAAATGCTCTGGAAAAAATCGCTCAATGTAACCTTGGCTCGTGTTCACCGCAGACAAATTCACAAATACATCTGACAAAAAGCAAGCACTACTCTACTACAACGGCCCTTCCGGATGCAGACGTCAACTTCGTCTGCTCCACGAGTGCCTTTAGAAGCAACATTCCGTCTGGTTGGGTTTTCGTGCCCGAGAGATTACCCCGCTCGAAGAAGTCGCGCACTGAAGCGGATACGATCTTGTAGCTGCCTCGCAGGAGAAGAGTCTTGCCTCCATCGCCGGTAACAAATGCAGCCTTCGAAGCAACGCCCGATGCATCTCCCTACAGATGAATCTTTCCTGTCTACGAAAGAAAGCGGCGATACTATAGTAGTGCAGGGCGACTTTTCCACTAGCCTCACGTATGTTCTATCTGGCAAGGCAGACAGGCACCGTTCTGCGATCAGCCTGTTCCCTACAACGTCGGTCTTCATTCCCGTTTCGCCGGAGGTGAAGTAATCGCAGCGATGATTGCGTAAACCACCTCGCAAGGCGGCAATACAAATGGGTAGCCGTGCAATGTCGCATCAGGGTTTCCATTAAGCTTCGTTCTCTTGGGGGGACGTGGTGGAATGCTCGTACGGCGTAGCTAACGTCTAAAGATATCCTCGAGGTTTAATCAAGGCAGGAGTTCGAGCGGCATTGTTGCAGCTTGACAGCAACACCAGACCCGAGACAGTGACTACATTTGGCAGAACAGTTCGGTTCTGCCAGTATGTCGTAACTGCAGTGATGCACCGTGAACGAAAAGAGAGCTGTTATCAATATTTTGATATTACAGTCAGAGAGTAGGTAAGCGAACATATGTCGACACGTCCCCTGTAGTCACTGTCTTGGTCGATTCCGCTACACTACAAAAGCCTGCCTCAGATAACTCCTGTTCTACTTCAACTAAAGCCATCAACTATCTATTAAACTTTCTAATTTAAGCTATGACGCAAAGTTCGGCCAAAAGCTTTTGGACAAGTGTAAGAATACATGTTATTGATTTATCTTATAGAGCACATTTTTTTAGGCAAATCAAAGTGCTATGTAACCTGTAATTTCTTCTTATTTTTTGTATTTTAGAAATTGTTATAGATGTGAGCCTCGCGCCAGCACTTATCACTTCAGGTTTGCTCACAATACCGAAACAACTTCTGGTAGTCCCCTAGAAGAGACCTCTATCTGTGCAATTAACCAAAACCATCGATATCCAACATATACTGGGAGTGTAATGGTGAAATGACCAAGAATGCATGCTCTTCTCACAGATATCTGTTACTATAACATAAAGTCATATAAAATGTTGTCGTATGATCCTAATTTTGGAAGCTCATTGCACTCCCTACTATGAAGAAATAAGTTTACAATATTTCACTTCAAAATCTTTATTAGAAAAAGAGTTATGCCTGTTGGCATATGGAAGAATTGCGAAAAAATGTAGGTTCTGAGAAAATCAACAAGTGAGACAAGCTTTTATCGCGTAAAAGCCAGGTTTTATTCTAACTGGTTTCTGCGTATGAAGTTTGCCTCTCTTGACGTAAGGCTGTTGTGACGCCACGAAAAATACTCCCTCTACAATATGGCGTACGGCGACGCCACGTAAAGACTCCATATAAGAGACTTACGTCATTTTGTAATCCTATTCCCAGCTTACACTGTGCTGCTGCACCTAAGCGGATCGAGATAATACGCCGCTTTTCACCGCCCTGGCTGTACAACAATACAGTGGTCTCGATGACGTCATTGCACCCCTCCATGCCCCTTTACTTGGCGGCCTCTCCAGTGATCATTAACGACACTCACGTTAGGTGGTGAAAGTCGTGCATCTGCGGCGACGGAAGCAGTGGCAGGTGGTATCCCGAGTGCACGATGACGCCGTAGGGCGCCGTGAGCACGGCCCAGAGCCAGTGCACGCTCAGGTGCGAGCCGAGAACCACGGGCCCCACCACCACGGGCAGAACGTTGGAGAGCAGGTGCTCTACCGGGGTGCAGTACACCGCCGTGATGGCCACCGGCGCGGTCCATTCGTGGTGCTTCTTGTGGAAGCGTTGGTACAGCAACCGGTGGTGCAGCAGCCTGGGGTAGAAAAGACGACGCACGGAGGCGAGATCGTTTAGATCGCGTACCTCGAAACCACCCGCCAAATTTGGACGCTTTATCTCCATCCGGTGCGTCTTAACGACCCGTCGCGCTGGTTTAGTGGCTGCAGTGTTCTGCTGCTGATTATGGAGGCCGCGGATTAGGTTACCTGCTGCGGAACCCGCATACTCATCATCATCAGCCCATTGGTATGTCCTCTTTGAGATGAAGGCCTCTCCCTGCGATCTCGGAATCAGCCCTGTACTGCGCCAACTGATACCAACTTGCACCTGCAAATTTCCTAACTTCATCACCCCACATAGTTTTCTGCCATCCTCGACTGCGCTCCCCTTCCCTGGGCACCCATTCTGTAACTCTAATGGTACACCGGTTATCTGCCGGGCGCACTACATGGCCTGCCCAGCTTCATTTTTTTACTCTTAATGTCAACTAGTACATCGGCTATCCCCGTTCGCTCTCTGATCCACACCACCCTCTTCCTGTCTCTTAACGTCACGCCTAACATTCTTCGTTCCATCGCTCTTTGCGTGGTCCTTAACTTGTGTTGGAGCTTCCTTGTTACCTTCCAAGTTTCTGCTTCATATATTAGCACCGGTAAAATGCAATCATTGTACACGTTTCTTTTTTTTTTTTCTTTAAACGACAGTGCTAAGCTCCAGTCAGCGTTTAGCAATGCCTACCGTACGCAGCCCATTTTTATTCTTTTGTAAGTTTTCTACTCATGATCAGTGTCCTCAGGGAGTAATTGATCTAGATAAACTTACTCCTACACAGACTGCAGAGCCTGACTGGCGATCGTGAATTCCTATTTCCTTGCCGGGCTATTGGACATTACCTTCGTCTCCTCCATATTAATCTTCAACCCTACTCACAGTTTCTTGGATAAGGTCCTCATTCTTTTGTTGCAATTCATCCCCAGTGTTACTGAACAGAACGGACAGAGAAAAAGTTATTGGGAAAAGCACCTGCGAGGTTGCCAGCCCGCGCTCAGCCCACCCGACCATTTTGTGCGGTGAGGCATAGCCTTTCCACCGTGGGCCGCGCCCGCTGGATTGCGCATAGTTGGTCGTGTAGATCTGAGCTAGTCAGAGTGCTTAGCCATCGCTCCTCGACAAGGTCCGGTTCTATGTTGCCCTCTACGTATATCACTCTGATCTATGTGCATTTCGATAAGATGTGCGCTATGTCTGCGTGTTCGTGCTTGCAGAGCTTGCAGCTCGCGTCTGGGTATTGTTTGGAATTTACTCTGTTTAAGTGTGCTGGGTTTCCGAAGGTTCTGCTTTGCAACCTTCTCCAATCTGTTTCTTGAGACCTGTCGAGTTCATTGTGCGGTTGTGGGCATGTTTCTCTTTGTTTTGTATAGTGTGTCAATATGTCGTGGTACGTGACCAATCTGTACCTGTCGTCTTGTATCGCTACTTTGTCGTCGTTGCCTCCTCCGTGTTCTCCATCGCCTCCGCCACTCTTTCCGCGGGTGGTGCGGGGTGTTGGGCCGTCATTGTCCGGGCCGCGGTGGGTTAGTTCTCGCGCGGCTCGGTGGGCCTTCCCGTTGAGGTTGGGAGGAGTCCTCGGGACTTCCCCCATATGTGCCGGGATCCATTTGAGGTATTTGGGTGTCATATGCATGGCTGCATATGATGAGAGCGAAATGCGAAAACGCTCGTGTACTTAGATTTAGGTGCACGTTGAGAAAACCCGGTAGGTGGGCAAAGTCAATCCGGAGCGCTCCATCAACGCCGTCCCTATCACCCGAGTGCTGGGCAACATCGGGACGGCAATTCTCACATTTTATTGTCTAACTGTCTCAACAAACACTATATATGCGAGCGCATTATGTGCGCTTCACAAGGTTTCAAAACTTCAGATGTGATGCGCCCCTTTTTACGTTCACTATACTCGCGGACAACTTCCCGTGGTTATGGAAGGAAAGCTACGGAGGCAAAGTGCGCACAAGAGAGATCGCTTCTGAAAAGAGACTCCCGTTTTAATCCACGTTCATTTAGGCTGGGCAAGAGAAAACAAACACCTAATTATGAACAGTTAAATAAGATCGAAAACACGGCTGAGTGTAAAGGTTTACTTATTCTGCGTCTTTTCTCTTCCGCGTCAGGGCGAACGCGACAGAGTCACACATGGAAGCTGCGTCAATTCAGCGACTGTTCCGAGCAACCAAAGGCACTGTCGAACGCTGTCGGACTACTCGGCGCGGTAACACACGTGCAGAAGCTACGCGCCCATAGCTTTCCCTTCGTAGCCACAGAATGCTGTCCGCGAGTACGTAGGCTTTTTCACCGCGATGAGGGAATTGATTTCAATCCATGCAGATCGCCGAACGCCGCCACGTGCGCCGTGGAGCTGCTTTCCTCCTCTCCGACTTATGTGATCCGGCGTCTACACTCACGTAAGTCGGCAGAACGCGCAACATTTAAGTAAGGCTAGCTAACTTTCCGCGTTCGGTTTGCTACGCGGTATCATTCAAGTTCCGCGGGAAGCCACTGCGCAGTCGTGGATTCCACAAGCGACTATCTAAAGTGTAAAAAAAAACTGGTAGCTGAAGCATGCGGTTGTCACACTGCGGCTTATGCAGCTTGCACTGCTTCCTTAGGAAGATCAGAGGTACCTTTAGATCGCCACTGTGAACAGAGCAGAATTCACGCTTACGAATGCGTGACATGAGAGCGTACGGCTAACCGCATATGGTAATGCCTGGGGATGTGTTCGAATATAAAATTTTTTATTTGTCGCTTTTAGCGGAAATTTAAGGTGGCACGTTCTAGAAATGCCCGTGTATATGATCATCATCTGTCTTCAGTAATGATATAATTCAGCGTCATTCGTTCAATGCCGAGCGAAAGCATTATGCACTACTGCGACTGCGTCGCATAACTAAAAAGACTGAATGCGAAGGCTCTAAGGGGTCGGGTGGTTCAGCGTGCATACAAAGCTGTGCCCCACATACCGTAAAAATACGCACGCCCATTTAATTGTATATGTTGTGCGTGCGTGAAATACACAGGCAGATACCGCGTATGTCACACAGTCTCCTAAAGCCCACCACTGGAGCTTCTTTTTTTATTATTCTTTTTCTCGCAGATGGAGGGTGGGAGCAGGGGCCTTACCTGCACACTTCCAAGCTGCAGGAGGGACACTAGCTTCCGCCTTGAAATTATAGACGGTCCTTGCAGACTGTTAAGAATCAACCTATTTCCACACGTTTTGGTATTTTACGCATTTACATTCAGCCTAGAAAATAAATTTATGGAGACAGTATAGCGTCTGACAAAATTTTCAGATGTACCTACTTGCGTCGGTCTGTTCAGTAAAAGGCACTTCTGTAGCGCTGACCCACACAGCTTCCAGTTCGGAGCCTGCTGCAATGTCCTTAACTTCATTGACGGTGCTGCCTTTAGGCGCAGTGACATCTTTTCCAAAGCCACTTCCAACCACTGGGACGCTCAAGTCATCTTGCTGTTGAAGCTTAATGTTCCTTTGATTTGCCTGGAAGGGTGCCATCGCCCAGGCGGATCAAAACCGGATCACCGAACTGCAGCACTAGGAAAACGCGAGGAACAAAGTGCGTCGCTTGATGGAGAGCCACCGATACCTTACCCCGCAAAGCAAGAATTGTCTCTCTTCCTAGGGAGGGTGTCTCACACTCAAGGAGACATGTGAACTATGTGAACTCCACTACCGCGATGGTACAGCATCGCACAGAGGGGTAAAGGAACTCTACCGAACGCGGCATTCTCAGAGAAGCCTTCATTCGTTGGGGTTCTTACTTCTCATTCCGAGCACGTACAAGCCTTCTGGGCCGCAGTAAACTAAAAGGGCTGCGCGACTGACGATGACGATTGATGTTACCGTCTTTCTTAGGGACCGGGCGCGGCGAAACGACGCCGCGCTAACGTTATTCATGTTGATGTCCTAATCTCACTCCGTCCCCGCTAATATTTTGGCCTGTCCTGCTGCCCCGGGCGACAGTGACTCATTATTGATGACGCGGAAGATTCGATGGGAGGGAACGCGGCGGACGAAAGATGCGCGTGCCCCGAATAGAACAAGCCGTCGCCCAGTCAGACTACACAACACCACCGCCGTAATGCGTCGTGTCGCTTGTGTGTGTGTCTGCGTCTGTTTGGAGGAAGAAGGGGTATTTCTTTTGTCGGCCTAGTGGCACAATGTCGTCCACGAGAGGGACATCCAAGCACACGCTTCCTAGAGCAGCATAGAAAGAAATGTAGGAGGACAGAAAGAAAAGGTACGGAGGTCAACCTGACACGCCTCCCGTTTGCTACCCTATACGGGGGCACGGTCGTTAATGAATCCAAAGAAAGAAAGAAAGAGAAAAGAGAGATGAAGGCCACAGAGCAGCGGAAATCGAAAAAGAAAAATTCCTGGCAGACACCAACCTTGGGTTATCTTTGTGAACTAGCTCGCACATTACGACAAGGGACGCGCCGCATATCACGGTGGCGAACGTGTTTCTCAGCCGCCACGACGGACCTTGCAAAGAAAGCGGCACTTTTATTCAGCATCAAAACGTGTCGAATAACGAGACACGACGGGCCTCGCTTCGTAGAAACGCACCACAGTGCCACGACAGAGACGCGCAGTGAATTTCGGGGGGGTCAAGCGCGCCCCGTAACTTCCTTCTCCGTCGTCAGCTAGAAGCAGTGCGCTATGGTGCACTGCCCGCGCTCATTTTTTACAAGTAACTTGTTGCTACGCGATGCGCCTGACGCATCCAGCGTCGCAAGCGCTGGCTTGCACGAGAGACATTCTTAAGGAGGCCTTGTAACGTGCCAGGGTGAGCCTGTTGAGTGGCATCGATGGCATTGCGCCTCGGTGCGACGATTTCGTGTACTTCGTCGGCAGAACGCGACACAGAAGAGTGGCGCTACCATCACTGGTTTAATGTGTCATCAGCGATTTACGTTCGCACCATAATGCGAGTACTGCGACAAAACTACGGCATTACGTTTTACAACCATTTTAAGTTATCGCGCAGGCATGGGGCGAGGTGTTGCAACTGTGGGGAACGACGCATCAACGCACCGAGCGACATAGAGGCAGGAAATAAATTAGGAGAGAGCATTGCGTCACGCAGCGAACCTATAGGCAAGTGAAGTCTTTCCGTGAAGCCATTCCCCTCGCTGTTTCCGTCCCAGTATCGGCCCATCACGCGACCTATACCGAGAACGTTTGGTTCTCGGTATCGTTAATCGATGTACACTTGTCCGGCTGCGCTATATATATATCTAGGCTTGGAGTGGCGCCTGACACCGGCAGGAGATGCCGAGAGCAAGTGGGGCTATTCTAATCCAGGTACAACCAAATTACGGAGGCCCACTAAGCTTCAACAACCAGAACAGGAATTGACCTCACTGGTGGAGTATTCGGCCACTACCTCCCTCATGATTCCTATAATCGGTTGGCGCAGGACAGGGGTGATTGAAGATCGCAGGGAGAGGCCTTCGTCCAGGCCTTCAAAATAATTCCCATTAAAGTCAATAAACACGTCCAGCATTTCCTCCCACTGTTCAAAGCAGCTCTGGAGCTGCTCAAGCTCAATACTGTAGAGTGGCCCCTGCGAAGCTGTCTTCACGTCGTGCATAGTGGCAAATCTTTCTTTATCAACGTGTCTTCCTTTTTTTTTTAGTGATAAAAAAATCACAGGGAGCAGAGCTTGATGAATAGGGTACATGACGAACACTGACCAAAAACTCGGGGCCTAAATAGCATATCATTACCA